>NC_022016.1:47170931-47210299 GCF_000317375.1 Microtus ochrogaster | reverse complement strand
AAGAAGAAGAAGAAGAAGAAGAAGAAGAAGAAGAAGAAGAAGAAGAAGAAGAGTGTTACTATTGGTGTCTGAGAGCCTTTTCAAAATTCCTTCTGCTCTCTGGATGTAATTACAATCCAGAAATGATTTAAACCATTATTGGTTATTTTGAGATAGCACAGATTGAATTTAGGGCCTTGTTATACTAGATGAGTGTGCCCTCACTGAGACAGTATCTCACTAAGTTAACACTAGCTAATCTGTCCCAGCCTCCCAAGCGGCTGGAAATAAAGGCCTACCCCATCAATTCTTTTAAAACTTTCTGAATCTGAAAGACATTGAAGGGATTATGTGTTTTGGAATGTATTTGACTTTTGTTGCTTGGCCACTGTTGGGATACAGCACGTAGCCCTTCTCTGAAGTTGTATTTCGGTCCCCAGAGACTCAACACTGAGTCTAAGAATATTGACAGTTTGTCCGAATGACACAGTCCAGGCTGCTTGCTAAGGAGATAAATGTAGGTGGGCAGTTGATGGAGGAAGGTCATTGGTTAAAAAATAAAGAAACTGCTTGGCTGGCCCTCATAGGTTAAAACATAGGTGGGAGGAGTAAACAGAACATGCTGGGAGGAAGAGGAAGTGAGCTCAGAGACGCCATGCTCCCCTTCTCCCAGGCAGACGCTATAGCTCTGCTCTCAGAGGCAGACAGACGCCATGAAGCAAGCTGCCAGGTCAGACATGCTGAATCTTTCCCAGTAAGACTGATGCTACACAGATTATTAGAGATGGGTTGATCGGGATATGAGAATTAGCCTATAAGGGCTAGAGTTAATGGGCCAAGCAGTGTTTAAAAGAATACAGTTTGTGTATTGTTATTTCGGGGTTTAAGCTAGCCAGGCGACCAGGAGCTGGGGCGGCAGGAACGCAGCCCGCAGTTCCCACAACAGGCAGTGGTGGTGTGTACCTTTACTCTCAGCATTCAGGAGGCAGAGGCAGGTGGATCTCTCTGAGTTTGAGGCCAGTCCATTCTGCAGAGCAAGTTCAGGACAGCCAGGGCTACGCAGAGAAACCTTGTCTTTAGAAACCCAAACCTTGCCTTTAGAAACAATTTTGTCCAAATTTGTGTGTGTGTGGTGGTGGTGGTGGTGTTATTTCTGAAATGAGTGTCTGAAGCCAACCTGGAATTCTGTGTGTATGATTTGTTCTACAATGGAACCTCTAAATTCAGAAAGGCATCGTGCATTAACCCCTCCATAAATGAACTATAGGCACCAGACAACTCAAGCCTAAAAATACTTTTAGGTGAGTATTCATACTTGTTCGTGGAAATGGTTTTGAATGAGACCATGTGCTTGCTTATAATGTGTTGCACCTTAGGAATGGGGTGATCTTGATGAAGTGTGGGTGCAAACAACACAGCCCTATCTTTGAGCTCCCCCTGATAGACTTGGGGAGGCAACAGGACACTGAATCAACTGACCTGAATGTCTAATTGTCTCTGTTCTCTATTCCTGAGGCTTGGCCTCCTAGGAACACTCTCTAGCATTGTAGCAAGTGGGCTAGCTGCTTTTGTACTTTGGAGCCTTTGGATTTTTCCTGTTTTTTAGAATCTGTTTTATGTTTTCAAGGGTGTTACAGGGCTCAGTGTTGTCCTTTGTATGGACATTGTTTCTTTTGTATTGCCACAGATCATGCATGCATTTTCAGTCGCTCCCTTTGACCAGAATTTGTCAATTGATGGAAAGATTTTAAATGATGACCGTGCCACCCTTGGGGCCCTCGGTGTCATTCCTGAATCTGTCATTTTATTAAAGGTAAGTAGCGGCCGTCCAGCTGGGGCCTCAGTTGTCAGTGCTGCATCCCTGGTAAAGGATATGCCGTGGTGGTGAAGCAACGTGGGTCCTTGAAGGGCAGGAGTTCTCAGGGGCTGGGAACTTTTGCTCCCTCTTGGTTATCCAGCTCTGACAGAGGCTGAGAGGAGGCCAGCACACCACTAGGTCATCATCAGCTGCGGTGATAGCAGAATACCTACCGCTGCCTGTGAACTAAAGATAAATGGGTATCTCCTCTTGGTCCTCTCTGGATTTCTATGTGGCTTGGTGTTTGTGCTGTAGACAGTCAGGACAGACAGCACTGCCAAAACTATCACCATCCATCCCTGCCTGATTGCTCCAGGTTGATTTTTCTCTGACAAGAGGCCAGCTTCTCCAGACCACAGATCTGTTTTTTATTCCACTCATGGAAGGGAGGCTTGAGCTCGGGTCAGGATTGACTGTCAGCCCATGAACCACCCACCACACTGGGTTCAGCTCAATGACCTGGTCTCTGGTTATGATTTCTTTGTTGGCACCTCCTCTTCTTGCATTCATGGTTTTACTTGCCATGTGTGCACACATTCCTTTGGTTTGCTTATTTTATTGTTGTATTAAGACAGGGTCTATATAACCTAGGTTGGCCTTCTACGTTAGCCTCCTGGTTGCTAGGATTACAGCCATGCACCACTGTGCCTGGGTTGTTTTATTTTGGACTAACTGGAGTCTAGACTAGTGTGGCTTCTTTGCAATGCTTCCCTCTTTAAGAAAGAGCAGAGAAGAGGTGTGTGACCTGTGAAAGGACTGCTCACCCTGTTGATACTTAAAATTTTCATCTATCATTTTAACAAAATAGGTTTCTTTTGCTGTGATAAACACCATGACAACAAAGGCAGCTTGGGAAGGAAGGTTTATTTTAGTTTCTGATTGTAATCGGTCATGAAGGAGGGGCAGGAGCTGGAGCCAGCAGCTGTGGAGGAGTACTGCTTACTGGCTTACACTTTGTGTCTTACTCGAGCAGCTTTCTTTTTCTTGAGACAGGGTCTCACTATGTAGTGCTGGCTGGTCTGGGACTCACAGGCCTGCCTTTGCCTCTGGAGTGCTGGGATCAAAAATGTGTGCCATGCCTGGTTACACCTGCTTTCTTATACTACCCTGGACCACCTGCCCAGGCACAGCAGCATCCACATCATCATTAGTCAATAAAGTGACCCTCAGATTTGCTTACAGTCCTATCTGATTCTTCCCACGTAACTCTAGCTTGTGTTAAGTTGGACAAAAACCTAGCCAGGACACAGCAATTATAAAAATCTCTTTGAGGAGAGTGGGGCTTCTTGTGATTTCATTTGATAGCACAGTGGCGTGGCCTGCACTTCTTATTGCTTTAGGGGCATGGGCTGAGGCTTTTTTGTCTGAAGTGCAGAGAACCAGAGATCTTGGATTTTGAAATATTTGTATATATAATGAGGTATGTTTCATATGTACCCCATATACACAATCTGGAGGTAATTTCATACAATATTTTTACTGTTTTAAGTAACCCATTTAAGGAGTTTGGTTATAAACATTTTGTACTTTAGATACCCTATAACAAGCCCAGAAAGAAAATTTTGGAGTTAGTGATGCTCTCTCTACATGTATAGAAGAGAGGGGTTCTGAGGCACACTGTTCTGCCACATAGGAAACCCCGGTAGGACAATCCCAAAGATACCTGACCTGGGTGGGCATGTTTTTGTGACTTACCCTGACACAACGAGGCAGGCACATCTACGTCTGGCATGTCTGGTCCTCCCATCCTGACTGTTGGCTTTTCCCAGAACTATAGTCTGTGGAGTGATAATGTTTACCTGTTGAGTTGTTACCCTCTAGACTAGCTCGTTACATGGCTTCTGTAGCAGGTCTGCAGCTGGAGTTTGAACTGGTCATCCACTTTGCCCTTGCAGTTATCGCCCCTTACACACGGCTCCTTTGCACCTTCCCTGTTTAAAGCTGTTTGTGGGGAAGATAACAGCGCTCTGCCTCATACAGTGGGCCAAAGGAGCCTACACCTACATTTGCCAGAGCATTTGTTAAGTCTGAGCAAGGCCCCTCCAGCCCAGTGCCAACTTTTTGTACAAAGCTAGGCAACACTGAATGGATGAGGAGCATTGCCCATTAGCCACCTGTGAACCAAACTTGCTGACGGAGCCAGCCAAGCTACTGGCCCTGAGGGATCTGAGCTTGTTTCATCCAAAACAAGTCCTCTGTAGACTGGAAGTACCAGTTTGCTTCTCTAAGGGTAGGACTGAGGCGCTAAGGGTTTGAACTGTGAGACAGGATTTGTAGCCAGTATTTGAACCAGGACTAGGCTTCAGGGGGTGATTATCCTGTTCTTCCCTAAGCCCCTCCTCCCACGTGGCTCTGAACGGTCTCCATTTGTTTTCTAGGCCGATGAACCAATTGCAGACTATGCTGCAATGGATGATGTCATGCAAGGTAAAGACCATGCTTTCAGGACCTGGTGATGAATTTAGGATATGGGGTTATATAGATAGAGGCTGAATGGCCCTGGGCTTTACTTTGAACCTTGAAAGAGAACTACTGCATGCTCTTAAAGTAGAAAACTCCCCAGTTTGGGAAGTAGAAAGCATTGATTATTAACATGAGGAAACTGGAAAAAAAAGGTAAGCCTAGGGGCAACATGTGGGAATACACTCTTAAACTCTTAAGAAGGAAGTTACTGGGACCAGGCATGGGACAGGAAGTACTAGGAGATGGGAAGGGAGATCTCAGAGCCCAGGCTGTGTGCATCAAGTAGTATAGGCATTGGTCCAGATTTGGGAGCTGGACATGGATTTTAGGATGAGCTTTCTGCAAGGTTGTTGATGGAAGCGATGGTGACGGCCTTGAAGAGGTTATTGCAGCTAGATGCAGAAGAGACAAAGCATGTGCTTTATGCAGGAATTGCCAGGCTCTAAAAGAAAGAGCATATAAGCAGTGGAACTGAAAGCACCATTGGCGGCTGGCATGCAGACTGGGTATTGCCAAGGTGGGCTAGGTGATAGAAGAGCTAAATGTTCTTCACTGGAAGGTTGTCAGAGGTTAAGATATGGAAAACAATAAAAATATCTTATTCAGAAAGAAAACTGTAATTTAGCACTTGTACAACTGAGACAGGAGAATTGCTACAAGTTCTAGGCCAGTGTGGCTTACGTAGTGTGAGATTCTGTCTCAAAAGTAATTCGGATAGAGCTGGAGTGGCGGATAAGAGCTCTTGTTTTTCTTGTAGAGGATCCAGGTTGCTTCCCAGCATCAACATGGTTGCTCAGAACAATTTGTAACTCTAGTTCCAGGGAGTCCAATTCCCTTCTGACATCTGTAGGCACCAGTCAGTGCATGGGGGATACACAGAAATGGTGTGCAGAAAAAAACACTCATACACATAAAAATTAAATCTTTAACAAACAAAAAGGAAGGAAACTAAATATCAGAAAAACTGCTAAGAGAATCTCACAGTGGGATCTGTCATGTGGGAGTGACAGGAGGAGAGAAGACACAGCTCCCAGAGGTCAGCCGTGAGGTTTCCAGGCATGCCACAGACGTTTGCCTTTCTAAATAACACATGTGTGACCTTGATGACGAGGCCAACAGATCATTGCTACCATGGGTTCAAAAGGAACCAGTCCAGGTGACTAAAGCAATTAAAAGTTATTTTAAACTCCTCATCTTGAGGCATTTGACATGCTTGCAGTAACTGTCTTTCACTCTGGAATTCTTTTCTTCTGCAGTTTGTATGCCGGAAGAGGGATTTAAAGGTAAGGCCTTTGTCGTGCTTCCTCCATGTCAGAGACACACTGGGACTCTTTATTAACGTGAAGGCTGGAATTTGATTTTAAAATTTAATCCAATCCAAGTCTTGTGACTAGAATTAATTTTTGCTGAAATCATTTCTATTCCAGCTTCTCGTTCTCGCTGTCCACACCGAGGCCTGAGACTAGCCTGTGTGTGAGGAGCACTTCCTTGGTCTGCTTTCAGGGAGGCTGGGAAGTAATGAGTAATATTTCTAGATTCATATTTAACCTTCTGTCCAAATCTCCTATCAGCTCCATCTCATTGGGGCAGCTGGTATGTGAAGGGTAAGAATTGGTGCCGGGAGAGTGTAGGCTTCTATCAGGTCAGTGCCGGTTTCATTAATTATGAAGATTTTCAGGTGGAGACAGCGCTGCCTTGTCTTCTCAGCACTGTACCTGTGCAGATGCAAGAACTGCCGAGCTGCTTCTCTGTTCACCACTCCTAAGGTCTGTTGGCAGGTTCAGATACTTCCCCAAATGGGATTGAATCAACTGCCAACAGTTCCTCACCGGGCAGTGCCAAAGCTCCCGGCCCAAATACCTCCTTCCTCCCCGTGTTGCTCTTTTGTCTGTATTTGAGCTCCACAAAGGAACTCCTGGCAAGATCTACATAAATCAAGGCATAATATTCCTTTTTGGACGTAGCTGTAAAATGAAAGCATCAATCAAACCCGGTTAGCTTGTGTGATACGCATAGGAATCCATGGCTGTCAACCAAAATATGATTTCGCTGAGAGCTTGGAGTCTGCTGGTATTTTGTCTTGATCTTCAGTGCAAGGGCCCCTGTGTTCATTTGTTATGGGCGAGAATACACAAACTCTTAATTTTAGCCCTCCCTCCATGTGTGTTCTATTTCAGGTACGGGTCTGCTTGGACATTAATCTTTGACCACTTGCTGACTGCCAAGGAATAACCAGAAAGGAAGAGGAATTTGACGTGTTAGGGCATTAAAGAAAAAGTGGATTTAAGAATTAAACTATTACCTGGCTCTTCCAAAAGGCAAAAATCCATTCAAAGAGACTGTCCCAATTGCCTTATGTCAAATAAAGCAGATTGCACTGATGGGCATCAGACGAAGGAACTGTTTCAGATTTTCTATTTAAGCAGTGGTGGGAGGGAGAGGGTGAGTGAGCAGCGTAGCAGTGGAGTAAATCATGTTTACACGTGAGATTTGGAGCCACAGGAGGGAATAAAGTCCTGGTCAGTTTCATACAGATGCCCTGGTCAATCGTGGATTTGTGTGGAAGTGCGTGGGATAGCATCCTGCTCTGAACTCCAAGTGACTGTCTAGAGACACGACCTGCTAATCAGTACCTGTCTTTGACCCTTATTCGTCTTTCAATAAAGCATGAATATGAAGAATTTGCCACCATGGAACATGTCTTCAGAGCTCTACTGCAGGGCAGCCATAGCCCTGCCGCCTGCTCGCTGTCTGTCGGTGCTGGGGAGAAGAGCACCCGTGTGCTCTCCCTCTTCAACCCAGCACTGTTTCAGTTTTCTTCCATCATTGCAGTGATGGTGGGAAATGCTCAGTTCCTAGCAGCAAAGCAAGCATTCCCTGCACGTCTAAAGAACGGGACGGAAGAGTGCAAACTGGACTGGCAGAAGGGGCCCTCCCGTCCTCCAGCTCCACTTTCCTCAGACCTCACTTGTCTTTGAAAGGCATTCTTCTGACACACCGCAGAGGGACATTTTGAAAAGAGAAACAAAAGAGTATGCGGGTGTGCTGTCTCCAACTCAGGATCACTGTTGGTAGTGAATCGCCTAAGCAGCACCTGTATCCACAGGACACAAGGATTTGAATGGA
Organism: Microtus ochrogaster; assembly: GCF_000317375.1. Lineage (NCBI taxonomy): Eukaryota > Metazoa > Chordata > Mammalia > Rodentia > Cricetidae > Microtus > Microtus ochrogaster. The sequence goes on along the minus strand of NC_022016.1, from coordinate 47,202,873 downwards.
GTAAGAGGTTGGGGTTGAAGGGCTGGGATAATGGTTGGCTTTTTGCATTTTCTCTGTTGAGTCGGTGTGGATATGTTTGCGGCCATTTTTTTTTTTTTTAAACCTCTAGTTTGTTTAAATCTCTGCCTAACTGATCTAAGAAGAGCTGATCTCAACATTAGCAGCATCTTTTGACAGCCCTCTTGTCAGTACGATGGCTGCTAGGGTAAAACTCCCAATGTGGTGTTTGTGTTTGCAATGACGAGTTTGTGTTCCGGAGGAGGTGAGGTGCCCTCTGCAGGGCCAGGAGAGCCACATACCTCCCAGGAAAGTTACGCCTTCTTGTGAACACAGGGACTCAAGTGACCCTGGTTTCCAGATCTGTCCTCCTGAGCACCACAGAAACGGGACCAAGCCTCACTCAAAGAGTTCACTCTTTCCTATGACACTCAGCAGGTCATAAGGTATTTGACAGATGACCTTACAAAGAATCCCAGAACTTGTGACTCTTTGAAAAAGCATCACGAACAGGTGATAGTGCGGATAAATGACAAGAGCTGTTGTTTCTCCCCCTCTTCCTGGGATTGAATGTGGACGAGCCAGTTGCATAGCTTGTGTTTCTTTACATCATGTTAAAATAACAACCATTAACTCTTGTCAGGCACATGCAGGTGGGGCAGACCCAGTTTCAGTGTGCTGCAGTATGCTTCCGCCCTGACAACCTGTGTGACTCCGCCTTGCACCCCTCACACTGCCGAGCCTTATTGGAGCTGCAGCTCAGGTCCCAGAACAAGGCCACCCCCAAGCAGCTCGGGATCCCTGGGCTTTGGCTTCTTCACAGCTTGAAGTAGATAAGTTTTGGAGAATATGCACTTGTACTTAACAGTTGCCATGTTCCTGCTTATTAATATGTGCTGTTTGGTTGTATTTTGAGATGGGGTGAACTAAGCATAGGCTAGCTCTTCTACTGGGTTCTAAAGCTGCCTTCAGAAATGGCATTAAACCAGAGCATTACACTCCAGGCTTCTTCTTTGTATGTTTCCTTTTTGTTTTCCCAGACAGAGTCTCCTGTTAACCCCGCTGGCCTCAGACTCACTATGTAACCAGGATAACCTTGATCTTCTGATCTTCCTACTTCCTCCCAGGTGCTGGGATTGCAGGCATGTGGCCACTGTGACAGATTTCATAATGTGCTGAGCCCCAAGCACAAGAGCATCATGCAGGCTAAACACACATTCTGCTTACTGACCTACATCCCCGGCTCTCCTTTGTATATTTCTGATCATTCTTTAATCCCAAGCAAATGTGTAGAGTCACCTATGCTGAAACGATTATTGCCATTACCAGACATGTAGGCTATCATTTGATGTCTTCATTCCCTGAGAGAAAACTTCTTTTCTGTATTTATGAACTTTATTGTTGAGAATCACTGTCAACCTTTCTGCCAAATTAAAGACACTTGTGTCTCTGTTTCCACGGATGTTAGTCCAGAGTGAGTTCTTTGTCTTTTGACCTGCCGGTGTTGGTCTTCCATCCGAGGTCTGATCAGATCCTGGCCAGCAGCAGACACTGATACTCCGTTTAAGTGGCCTGCTTTGATACCTAAGAGATGGTTTGTCTTTTCAGAGCAGGGAAGCCTGCCTTTCGTTTTCCGTAAGCAGCCAGGCAGGTCACCAAGTGCTCAAAGGTAGTCAGGGTACAGGGTGGTAGTGCAGAGTGTAGGCATGTGAACAGTGTTGACCAGATTCAGTACAATTCAGACCCCAAAAAGAAAGGGCAGACAACACTGCACAGCTTCCCTGAGGGCCCCGACATGCTGGGTGTGTAGGAAGGTCCACCTGGTTTCCTAGTAATTCCACCCTTTGTTAGCAAGGAAAGCTGCAGATTGTGGCCTTGCTTGTGTTTCCTCATCTCATGAGCATCTGCTGCTTGCTCACCCCAGCATCTGGAGGATTAGGTGTTCGTGCAGTCTGAAAGTGCACTGGGGGATCCAGAGTGCACCCCCCCCAGCCTTCACCAAGAACGAACGCATTCCTTGTGCTGGGAGCTCTGCAGGCTGCAGCGGTGGCTGGCCAGGTGCTCCATTAACCTTGTTCATAGATCTTTAGCCCATATTGCCATGGACAGTGGCTAAACAATACACGGTTTGAGTACCTGTTTACCTGCAGGGGCATGCTGAAAGGCATTCAAAATATGGTTAGAATGTGTGCAGAAGACTTCTGCCTTTCCGATGGACAGTTCTTGCCCCAGAAGGGCAGCTTCAGTTGTTTTGATTGCCGTTGCTAAGAACATAGTAACATCCCTGTAAGGGTGTGCAGGCGCCAGATGCCTGTTGAGCTTCATAGCTCTTTCTGTGGTTTTGCTTGTTCATGGATTATTGAAGTTTTACAAGTAATAATTGTTCGAGTTGAGGATTGGAAACAGGTGTCCCTTGTGTGTTCCCGACAAACTCCAGAACCTATTGCGCTGAGCCAAGTTACCGCTCAGCAGGTTGTAGGAAGGAGGAGAGGAAATATTGCCACTTCTTGGAGCTCTGGGCCCTTTTCAAGCTGATGTTGGTCTGCCTTCGGGATTGTTGCTATCTAAGCCTTTTGTGTGCCCTGACCATGGGAGGCAAAACTCTGCAGGAGAAACGGGGTTGGTTGGTTTTTGTCTTGTTTAAAGATATTTATTCTGTAAGCAGTGCTCTGTCTGCATGTACGTCTGCAGGCCAGAAGAGGGCACCAGATCTCTTTACAGATGGTTGAGAGTCGCCATGTGGTTGCTGGGAATTGAACCCCGGACCTTTAGAAGAGCAGCACCACTCTTAACTGCTAAGCCAGCCCTCTAGCCCTGGTTGGTTGGTTTTGAGACAGGGTTTTTCTGTTTATCCCCAGCTGTCCTGGAAGTTTCTACCTCCCAGGTGCTGGGATTAAAGGCTTGAGGCACCATTCCCAGCCTTTGTTTTAATTTGTTTTTACACAGGGACCTAACTAGGTAGCACAGCCTAGCCTTGAACTTGTGGTCCAGCTTTAGCCTCCCCAGTGTTGGGACTATGGTATGGGCTACCATTTCCTGCTTGTATTGACCTCCCCCCCCTTTTTTTGTGGTGGTGGGGGGGGGGGACAGACAGGGACTTAGTTAGCTAGGCTGACCTAAAACTATATGTAGGCAGCGATGATCTTCTGATCTTCCGGTCTGTAAGGAGTCCAGGTGTACATTGACACACCTGGTCTTAGTGGTGCTCCGGACTGACCCCAGGGCCTCATACGTTCTAGGCAAGCACTGTCAACTGAGCTGCATCCTTGGGCCTGTGTCACTCTTTGTGTCATCTGCTCCCTCCCCCGGAACATACACAGTGAAAGAAACTTCCTGCATTGGCTTGGCTAGCACCTCAGGGGCAGCCAGAGCCTGTCATTAAAATCGCTATTGGCCATAGAGGATCCAGCCCTGCAGCAGCAACTGCTGAGGCTGCTGGGTTCCAGATATAGGCTATGCTGCCAGGCCAGGCAAGCCCTGGGCCACAGGAAATGGGCACATGCTCCAGGCAAGTCACTGCCTGGGTTGGACCATGGCCGGCTGGCACACTGGCCTCTGCACACTTGTATCTGGGTGTTCCTGCCTCTGCCACTCCTGTTTTGTAACCAAGGGCAACCAGCTCCTTTTATGATCCTGGACAAGAGTGTTCCCAGTTGAACATACGGAAGTTGGCTGTGTAGACATTGTCAAACATTCTTCCTGCTGGGTAAAAGGAGAAAGTGGGGCCTCCTGGCAGGTCCAGCAATGTTCCCACACTCCGCTCATTGGCTCCCTGGAGGATCCTCCAGGTGTGCATTTGGAAAGTTGCCATCCAGGGCTGGCTGAGGGCTTAGCAGTCCCAGAGTTGCCTCTGGGTAGTTGATGTGTGAAGACTTTGCGGCAGCAGTGTCTTATCCCTCCAGAGCCTGTTGCTGGTTCCCCAGATGAAAGAGACCCTGGATGTCCTCGCTTTAGATTCTAGAACTAGAGTGTACTGTTCTACTGGGAGTCAGACTTAAGGTTGAAATGCCTGTCCCTAAAACCATCTCTGAGAAAGCTGTCCCAGTTCTGGGCTGGCTTAGGCCACTGCCACCAGAACATGGTCATCTTACTTGCCAGCCCCGGCCATAGCGTTCTCAGGGTCCACCAGATTTTCTCCAATAGGCATGTCTGAGAAGAGAGCTGGGGTTGGGCCAACATCTCTTCTGAAGATTCACTACCTAGCCCCTAGGCCTCTGCACAGCCTGCCTGAGGGATGCTTAGCATGCGTGTTTCCTAGATGCAAGCCCTGTGGGACATCTCTGCCTTGCTTTTCTTCCCTTGGTCAGAGCTAGCAGAGGTGTCTTTCCCAGGGGACATCGTTTCTGTCTTAGAACAAACACGCACACGCACACTATTTATTGGGAAACCGCGGATGCGCCATCTATGTTTCCATTCTCAGCCTCAGATGTCAGCATTTGAAGCCATCTTAGTGAATGCAAGGGCAAGGTGGTAGCAGGGCAGGGTTGGAGCATATTCAGTGAGGACAAGAAAGCTAGTGCCTAGAGCAGCCATGTGTGAGTGGTCAGTGCTGAGTGGTTTGGATTGAAATAGGCCAGAGAAAGCAAAGCTCCAGGGCCTTTGTCCAATCTTCAGTCCATGCCAGGCTGTGCACCCAGCCCCCTTCATAGGCTCGTGTTGTCCCCTCCCCAGGGCCTCTGGCCATCTCAGAGTGGTGCCCTCCAAGAACCACAAGAGATTATAAGCCTCCCGTTGAAGAGGCTTTCTGCGAAGAGGAACCGGCTGTAATTGAAAAGCTCCTTGATTCTAAAGAAACAGGCCTGGGACATAAAAGCCTTCGTTCTCTCCTTAGCCAGTGTCAGGCATGTTCAGTTCCCCCGTGCAAGTAAGCACCATGGCCCCGGAGCTTTTAATCTGTGTGTCCAGAGAGCATGGAAGGACAAAGGCCCACGACAGTGCAGCTGGGCTTTTTGATCCACGCAAGATTCCTTTTTGTTTTTCTGTTTCTGGAGTCTCAACAGATGCCTGAGAGGAAGACCTTCCTCTACCTGAGTTCTGGGTTCACTGTCCTCCTGCCATCCCTGCTTTGTGTGGTGCTGGCAACCTAAGGTCTCCTGATGCTAGGCAAGCACTCTACCGACTGAGCTATATCCTCACCTAGTGCTCTACCGCCCAACTGCATTCAAGGCCCTAGTTTTGTTTTGTTTTAAATTGAGCATGGTGGCTCATAAATTTAATCCCAGCACTTGGAAGGTAGAGGCAGATGGATCTCTGAGTTCAAGACCAGTCTGGTCTACATAGAGAATTCCAGGACATCTAGAGCTACATAATAGACCCTGTCTCCTGCTACCCCTACCCCCATCCCCAGAAAAAAATTGAGACAGCCAGGGAATTTTTAAATTCTGAGTAGTTTAGGCAGGCTTTGAACTTGGGATCTCCCTGTCTCCTGGAGAGTTGGGATTACATCAGCTCTAGCTCTCTGGTATATTTCTACCCCCCACCACCCGCTGTCTGCTTTTCCCTTGGGCCCAGATGGGACACTTCAGTCTAATAAGCTGCCTGGAGTAGGCTGTTGTCCATCCGTCTGTCTGCAGGGCCTTTGTCGGGCTCCAGGTGCTGAACCACGTACTCACACAGCTGGGAGGGAAGAGGCCGCTGTTGGGAAAGGAGTTAGGAAGCAGGAAGAGGCACAGGATTGTGCTTAAAACTGAATTCAACATTCAGCTCTGCTGTGTACAAAAAGCCAAAGGATGCCTAGGAGAACCCTGGAATTTGGACTTCTGAGATGGGTGAAGCTCGTCCATCACACTCTGACCAGAAGGTATGTAGGCACTTGGGTGTTCTTTCCCAGTTAGTACTGGGTCCACGAAGATTATCACTTCCAGAGACAGTTGCCACCACACGTCAGGGTCCCATCCCAATGAGACCCTGGAACAACCTCATTTAATTTCTTTCCTCTTTTTCTAGCTTTGACTCCTAGAGTATTTATAGAATGTCAAATGGACTGCCAGGGTGTTCTCCAGGAGCCTCACCAGTGCCTCGGCTGCCTGTGGTACCCTTGTTGCCCGGGGCCACTATACCAGCATCATTGACACTCTGGAAAAGCTGGAAACCAGCCTCCAGCGGCTCTGCAGTCTGGCTATTCCAGTGTGGCGCTGGGCTGTGGCCTCCACCCCACTCACACTGCTGGGAGAGCATGCCCACTGCTCCTCAACCTTTTTCCCGTGGGGGAGGAGGGCATGAGGGATTTCCCCTAATCTCCCTTGAGGAGAGTGAGGTCCCTGGGGGTCTGAAGTCTGGCCAAGTCCTACAGCAGCTGCTGTAAGGGTTGCCAAAGACCCAGATCATTTCCTTAATGAGACGCAGTCCCTGTGGCTCAGGAAGTGAGAGTGGGAGTGGAAGGTAGGTGCTCAAGAAACATGAAATCAGGATTTGAGTCGGTTCTCCTAAGTCCTACCATGACCTTAGACAGCCCCAAATATAACGGGATGAACAAGATCTCTCTCCCACCCTTGCGGCCTCAGTTTCCTCAGTTAGAACAATGAGTGAGACCCAGAGATAGTCAAGGTCTGCTCCGATGTTCTGTAAACTTGGTCAGGATCTTGCATCTAACCAGAAGGCTCTGGAACAGGTCTGCACCTATACAGTCATCTCTGCCCCTGGCCTCTGGAAGAGGGGTGTGTTCAACAGCAGCTAGAGTTGGTGGGCAGGCCCAAGAGCTCATCCTGTAGTCAGTTTGCTAGGTGACCTTAGGCAAGTTTCTTAAGGGGTTCTCCGACCTCACTCTGACTAGATGTAGGGTTTGCTCTTGGTCCTCTTGCTGCCTTCCCTCCCGTCCTAGCCTAAGGTGGGGTAGAGAAGAACCTAAGGAGACGCAGGGAGTCACGGATTAGTGGGTCTCTCTCTCTCTCTCTACTCCTGCCCCAGCGTCTCCCGTAGAAGAGTGTCGTGACCACCGCCCCCCAGCTCTCCAATCGCCCTGAAGTTGTCCTCAGAGCCCCTAACACTGCTGTTGTCTTGCTGTGCAGTCCTGAGCTTGTCCCTACACCTCTCTGGGCCCTAGTTTCCTTACCTGTTAGACAGGGGCGCTCAGCAGGGGTAGCCTCCCTGCCGCTCCCGCGCCTGGGGCTCAGGCTCCGCAGTGAGGGGGGGGAGCGGCGCCGGGAAGGAGCGATCGGCGGTCACGTGACGTCCCCCTCCCCGAACTGCGGCGGCGGTGGTGGCGGCGGCGGTGGCGAGCGCGTCCCGGCAGAGCTGCAGCAGCAGCTGAGGGCACCGGAGTGCCAAGCCCAGGACGCCCCGGCCGAGGCCCCCGGTGAGTGCCGACTCGGTGTAGGAGATCCGGGCGGGGAGGGGCGCGGCCAGGCTAGATGGCGGCGTGGCTGGGCGGGCGAGGGGGGGACCCCAGCGGGCACCAGCCATGACGCGGACAGACTCGGGTTCCACCCTTAGGTTTCCTGAGTCCTAGGCTCCGTCACCCTTGTCACCCTCCGGAGGGAACTGGGGAGAGGCCAGTCCGGTATCCCCAAGGGGAGGTACTCTGTTCCTCTGACCAGGGAAGTGGGGGTCCTCTGACCATCGCCCTGGGCCTTGATGTCCTTGCATCTCCAGATATATAATTCATCCGTGCTCGTCCGTACCCAGCACCGAGCGGGGCACTGGCGTCACGAAGTCCTTGTTGCCACCCCTGGCTCGGTAGGCTCTGAGGGTTGGTGGTTGAATTCACTGGCAGTCACCTCTGTGCCCTGCAGGCCCTTTGGGAGCCCTGTGATGTGACAGCTTCCTGAAGAAATCTTGGGTCCTCCCCTCTGTGTATGTGTGTCTGTCAGACTGACCCCTTTATCCATCCCTCTCCAATGCTTGACCTTGTGGGTGGCTGTCACAGCATAGGCCTGAGGTGGGGTTAGGAAGCACATCCCACCCCTTCCTCACATGGTATTATTGGCATTTGTGTCTGTCCTTCAGCCCCTTCCCTGCCAAAGTCAGAAGGCCAGACACCTATTGGCCTGCAGGAGAGATGGGGAGAGAATCCTGCCAGGTATGAAGCAGGAGCAAGGCCAAGAGGAAGTGGGGGTGAGATTGTACCTTTTCCTGTCCAAGGGAGCTAACTGCTTGTGTGCAACCCCACCAATCCAGGGCCGCCTAGAGATGGTTCGGGGGAGAAGTTGCTCAGAATAGCGCTGATGGGTGTCTAGGTGAGCTCAGAACCCCTAGGGCAGCAGGAACAGGTTGTGTTCAGACCCCTGCCCCATGGGGTTCCCCTTTGGCACCTCAGCCTGACTCCAGAGCCCCCTGGCAATGGAAAGACCTGGGCAGTGAGTGGGTATGCCTCTCACCTTGCACAGGATTCCTGGGTGATGATTAACCTGTGGTGTGGGCACCTGCCCTGTGCACCTTCTCTGGCTCCAGCAGCCTTGCACGGCAGGATGAGGTCTCCATGGCACAGGTGGGGAAACAGGCCTGGCCAGGCTGAGCAGACTGTGTGTGGCCCTGAGTTACCTGGTGCTAGGGCTGCAATCAGATTTTTTTTTTTTAAATCTTTTTGAGATAAGGGTCTCACTATGTAACCCTGGATGGCCTGGAACTTGATATGGTAGACTAGGTTGGTCTTGAACAGAGATCTGTCTGATTCTGCCTCCTGGTGTGCACCAACACACCTGGCTACAGTCAGAATTCTTCTGGTGGAGATCCGGCCAAGTGGAGGGCTCACTATGGGCTGTGGCCCTTTGCTGCCTGTGGGGGGGGGGAGGTGCCTCTGGATGGAACTGGGTGAGATGGTGAGGTCTAAAATCTGTACTGGCAGTGATGCCCCTTCCCATGGCTATGATGTTCCCCACCAGGCTTCAGCCAGCTCATTACTTCATTTAGAAAAGCCCCCCTTCTCCTAAGATATTGGCCTAGCATGGTCTCAGGAGCCTCTTGCTGCTCTAGACATTACCCATTACAGGTCACACAGGGTCCTTTCTCTGGCCTGTTGGGGTGCAGCAAGCCTCCTCTTTGCCTTGAAATTCTCTTCTTGGACACAGCAGGGTCTGCACAGGTAGGGAGTAAAGGAGGCCTGAGAGCCTTGCCTTCTGCTCCTGTCCCTACCCCGCTGTTGTGTTTCAGAACGCAGAGACCCTTCAAGGACTCCTGAGGCCGGTCAGTCTTCCATGACCCCTGTCTGTCTTCAAGGCCTTTGTTCCACTGTCAGACTACTGAGTAGCCACGTCTGCTGGGCAAACAACCCCACGCCTTGCACAGCCAGACCCAAACACAAACACAGCTTGGCTCACAGATACCCAGAGACCCAGACTCAGGAACACACAGACACCCTCTACCCTGGGTGACCCCACCCACAAGAGACACACCACCCCAACAGATGCCACCTCCGTGATTAAGGGGAGGCTCCTTGAAGCCTTCATCTCGGGGGCTTTTCTACCTCAGTGGCCTCCCATGTGCTGCCAGGGCGCACGAACCTGCAGAGACAAACACATGGAGGCCCCGTGCCCTTAAAAGTGAACCTGGCAGTCATGCTCAGGCGCCCACATGGATACACGCTTGCACACGTGCCTGGCATCAGCTTCCTGTGCGTGGGATGTAACTGCCTTGTCACCCTTGGAGGGTGGCAGTGGCCCCTCTGAACATCCCGCTCCCCAACCAACCCTTACCTTAGTCCCCCTTTGTGCTCCCTCTGAACCCAGCTAGGGATGGAAGGACAGCCTTTGAAACTGCGCCATGTTTGCCCTCCCCCCCCATCACCTGCCCCTGTTCCCACCCTGCACTTACCCAAAGGACTGTTTGAGAGTCTCTCCCCTTACCTGGCCTTGAGGGTGCCAATCTGATCCTCGGGTCTCTCCTGAGACCACACAGGACCCAGCGCAGGCTTGGAACAGCCACAGCCCCTGCTTCCCTTTCTTCTGCTGCCTTATCAGGTCAAGTTCTGTTTTCTGCTTTGAGCAGCCCGCCACCCCGGAGGAGGGCTAGGGGGCCAGCTGGTGTGAATGCAGGAGATCCTTGGATACCTCTGCTCCCCCTTTTTCCAAGGCAGAGCAAAATGCTAGGCTGAGCCCTGGCACCCTGGCCGAGCTTCTTAGAGGTTGGCATTGCTGGGAAGCTACTACTGAAAGGTGTTTGTGTAGGCCGCGGGGAGGCCTCCTGGGCAGGCCGATGGTGGGTTAGGGGCGATGATGGGCTGTGGGTTCCATCACGATCATTTGGGCCCCAGCCCCAGACCTCTGAGAGTGCTGATCCTTGGCCCAAGCTTTGGCCCTTCCTTTAGCTTGGGGTGCAGCCAGGCAAATCATTTCCCCTCTCTGAACCCAACTCAGGTTCTGGGAAGCAGCTTGGTCCAGCTGGGTAGTGAGTTGGGTCAGAGGTGTGAAGAGGCAGGCCCCTTGCCAAGGAGCAAGGCTCAGCTGGGCAGTGTGATCATGAGAGAACCCAGGCTGGGGACTTTCTATGGGCCAGAAGCTCTAGGTCTAGCCTAGGCTACCATGGACTTCGGATTTCAGAGGCAGCCATCCTGGGGTCAGGCCAAGGCAGAGGGGGCCCCCGAGGGCAGGAGCCACAGTTGTAGTGTCCCTCTGCAGCGCGGATGTTCTTAGCCTTCATGACAGGCTCTATTTTTAGGGCTGAAGACTGACGTTTGACAAGCAGGTGATTCAGAAAAGAGGCAAGGAGAGGAATCCATCCGAAAGGTGCTTATTGGGAGGCACCCCAAAATCAGAGAGGATCTCACTGGGAGGCCTGGGGACAGAGGGGAGCTGGGAGCGGCAGTCACTGTGGGTTGTGTTACTGTGCTTGTTGCCTGCAAAGAGATGAGGTTCAGAGTGCCCCGACTGCTCTACCAGCGTGAGGTCATGCTCCTGTCGGGGTGAGCAGACCCGAATCTGTGTTTCTGACTCTCTGGACAAGTTCCATGGTTTGGGGGCATTTCCCTCCGTCTTCCTGAGGCTCTGTTTCTTTATCTGTAAAGCAGGGACTGTGTATTGTTTTGTTTTTTTAAGTATTAAAAAGATTAACATAGGTGGTCGTGTACAGCTTTAATACCAGCGCTTGGGAAATCAAGATAGGCAGATCTCTGGGAGTTTGAAGCCAGCAAGTAACAAGTTCAAGGCCAGCCAGAACTGTGCAGACAGACCATGTCCAAAAACAATACCCCAATAAAATAAATAAAGACGCTGGATAGGAGTCTTCAAGAATCCAAATCCAATCCGAGCTGGCTCCATAGTGAACCCACTGGAAGGGCAAAGTCAGGAGGAACTTGAGTTCAAGACCGACCTGGGCTATATATGGAGATTAAATCTAAAACAACGGAATAATGAAAAATGCTGGACCTGGTGGCCCAGGCCTGGAATCCCAGCTATCTGGAGCCTGGGTGCATGGGAGGAGTGAAAATTCAAGACCTGTCTGGAGTAGAGGGCGAGTTAAAGGGCAGCCTGGGCAGCTTAGAGAAACCCTGTCTCCAGATAAAAAGTTGGGCTGTGGTTCAGGGGTAGAGGGCTTGCCTAGCCCGTGCAGGGCCAGGCTCGAGGCTGGTGAGGGTCGTCCGCAAGCAAAGAATTCAAGTCAGAGCTCTGCTGTGTGGCTTTGGACAAGTCATCTTCCGTTTGAAACTCAGAGTTCTCCCCAACACAGGAGTGTTGAGCTCCTGTCTGGTCTGTTTTCCTCTTGCAGGTGTAGTGAGGATGTCGGCACAATCCCTGGGAACCGCTTTGGATAAATAGGGCCGGGCTCAGAGGCAAACACTCAAATGTACAGAGGAGCAAACCCCAGGAAAGCCTGGAGAAAAATCTTTTTTAACACACTTCGCAGTGTTTCCTCTCCTGCCTTCTCCTCACTTTCCTTTTTTTAATATTTATTTATTATGTATACAATATTCTGCCTGTCTGTGTGTATGCCTGCAGGCGAGAAGAGGGTCCCATTCCAGATGGTTGTGAGCAACCATGTGGTTGCTGGGAATTGAACTCAGGACCTTTGGAAGAGCAGGCAATGCTCTTAACCACTGAGCCATCTCTCCAGCCCCTCACTTTCCTTTTTAAAAAGACATTTGTTTATTAGCTTATTTACGTGTGCATGCGTGTAGGCATGACAGCACACATGTGGACATCAGAGGACACCTTGCAGGAGTCCGTTCCCTCCCCCCACCACGTGGGTCCCAGCAATCAAACTCAGGTTGTCAGACTTGGCAGCAAGCACCTTTACCCACTGAGCCATCTTGCCAGCCTTTCCTTTCCTTTCCTTTCCTTTCCTTTCCTTTCCTTTCCTTTCTTTTCCTTTCCTTTCCTTTCCTTTCCTTTCCTTTCCTTTCCTTTCCTTTCTTGTTTTTGTGATAAGTTCTCACTATGTAGCCCACACTGGCCTTGAACTCATGGCAATCCTCCTCTCTCAGCCTTCCAAGTGCAAGGGATTCAGGCATGCATCACTATATCCAGCTCAAACTTTCCGTCAGTGTTTGGGGTAGTGGGATTTTTTTTTCTCCCGTGACAACACGTTTTCAAGGCGATTGGCACTCGGGCAATATTTCCTCCTGAGGGGTCAGGGCCTGGCACATGGTAGGTGTTAAGTACATGGTAACCTTGGCGTCAAGAGAATTCCGAGTTGCACGGTGAGAGGGTCGAAGGCAAGGCTGATGGTGTGACCAGCGAGGCCAAGGTTGGGGACTTTGGATGGGGTGACAAAATGAGCTGCTTTATTAACGGCTTGTCTGCCAGCCTGAGGCCTTTGCATTGCCCCAAAGTCACTAAGGAGTCTGCTGGGCATTCAGCATATAGGCCCTGGATACATGGCCAGACTCAGTAACCATGGAAGAGGAAACAGCCTGATGCAGGCACTGTCCTCTGGCACCTGTGCTGGGTGAGTACCGCCCAGCGCCTTCCTCCCTGGACCCTCATCTTCCTCGAGTGCAGACAAAAGCACCACACTGTCTTTATCTCTGGAGCAGGTGAAGGGGGTTCAAGACAGCAGCTCTGCCAAGAACAGCGTAGCTGAGAGTGCACAGAAGGCTGGCACCTTGTCCCCCTGCCTCTGCCTTGTTAGCGGGGGCGGGGGCGGGGGCAATGAAGTAGGTTCTGAGTCTGCTGTTAAGTCTGTGGCCTGGGAGAAGCCTGTGATGGCCACAGAGCTCCAGGAGCTAATGATGACTGCGCTGTTTGAGCCCCAGGGGTATTCCTCGCTTAGGGAGTCAAGGTGCTTCTGTAACTGCCTGTTCCTCAGGCGCCCTTGGGAATTTGGAGCTGGAGCTGTTGGCAAGGTGAACAAGAGACAGCAGGTGCATGCAGATCAGACACCCAAGCCACCTCCTCAAGTCCACCAGGGCCACGGACTTGCGAGGAAAAAGTGAGGCTGGACTGTGGGGTTCAGCCCTTTACCCCCGAGATCTGACTTGAATCTCTAAGGGACCAATTCCCCTGCCCAAGGTCCCCTCCTTAATTCAGGACTCCAGGGGCAGGTGGAGGTCCTTAGTGGAGGGTGACCTTAGTGTCCCCTGACTGACCGCTTAGGACCAGAGCTTGATAGGGAGCCTCTGATTTCTTCATTCTCCAAGAGGGCCAAATCCTGACCTCAGGGTGTGCTAGGATGAGGTTTCCTGACACCCTTTCTCTGACCTTGGAAATCAACAGAGAGGCCGCCTGTCCTCTGGTCAGCTGCTGCAGGCCCTTGTGCCAGTCCTGGTGGCAGGCTAAGGACGTCGCAGGGCTACATTTAGGTGTGAGCGGACTGTGGCGTTGCCTGTTCACACCTACCTCCCGCCTTGTGGTCTGTCTCTCTGAACTCTAATTACCGGGAACAAAGCTTGGCCCTTAGGGCCGAGACCACACCCATCCCTGCCACCAGGCTTACAACTGGAAAGGTGTAGGTAGTTGTCCCTAAAGATAGAGAAGCCTGGGACTTGCTCCCCATTGCCCCAAATGTATACAGTCCTTCCCAGCAGAATGGGAAACACATGGCAGCCTTTGGGATTCTAGGAGGATCTGCTGAATGTGGGCGGAGCAGCAGAACCCTGGAGGGGCATTAATTGAGCAGTTACTGTTCACTGTATGAGTTCCATGCCAATGCTTTCCATGGACCCATCCCATTGACTCCTCAGCAACTGTTATTATCAGCTCTAAGGGGCTCGGGGGTGTTAAGCAGCCTCCAGAGGTCACTCGGTGGACTGAGATTTTAATTAGGGCTGTATAATAACCACTGTGGTGTACAGAGGAAGATAGGAGGGACAGGGTGCTGATGAAGGGGGAGGACTATCCTCCAGCAGCTCTAGGAAGTTTGCTCAGGCCATGGGAATGAGGCTACCACCAGGACAGGGGCTCTCCCTATCAGTTCTGTCCCTCAGCCTGCCAGTGCCAACATGGAGAACGTGGATGTCTCATGACAGGGAGGAAGGAGGGCCTCGCTGGCCCCCCAAGGACCTTTCCTGATTCTTGCCCTGTCGCCATGTGGGCCCCTCAGAGCCAACCCTGTGCTAGTAGAAGTGGTATCGCAGAGCCACTACTATCACGGTGCCTCAAGTAGAAAGGGATGGACCCAGAAACAGGATCATGTACATACCCACCAAGGCCCATCTCCCTGAACCTTAGTTTCATCATGAGATGGAGTAGCAGCTGCCACACGAGTCATGGTGCCCCCCAGGGTTCAGGGAGGCCACCCAGATGTGACTCAGTCCTACGAAGACCATCATCTGTGAAATGAGGGGTCTAGACCCCATCATGGGCTTCCCTGCAGTTCTTAGGCTTAGGACGGTTTGGGTTCCAGACTAGAGGCTCCTGCAGACGAAGGGGCCAGGATAGCCAGAGAGCACCCCTCACTCTCGGCCCCATTCCAGTCTGGGGTGCTGGGCCCCAGGGTTAGTCTGTGGGAGGTGGGACTAGGGGCTTCAGAGCTAGGTCTTGCAGGTTGAGAGGAGGGTCTCAGAGTCTGAACTACACCTCTGCCCCTGCCCAAGAGGTGTCTTTGCCCACCATGCCCAGGGGCCTGGACTACCTTGGCAAGCAGAGTGAGAAGGGCCCTTGGAAAGCCCTTTTTGTAGACAGAGAAAGGGGCCCAAAGGGGGTTGGAACCTTTCCCGAGTTACTCTGTGAGCTAGTGTGGAGGTTGGCTCAGGGTCTGGGTCTCCAGGACAGGTCATAGCCATACCAGGACTGTCATTAATCGTGTTAAACACCTATCTCAATTTTGCTTACTTGGCCTTTTGTTTTTGAAGGGTCTCACTGTGTTGTCTAGAGTGGTCTGGTCTTACACTCATGGCAATTCTCCTGCCTCAGTCTCTCAAGTTCTGAGGTTACATGCACTAGCCACATGTTTCTGTTTTGGTGGTTGGCCTAGAATTTATAATCCTCCTGCCTCAGCTCCCCAAGGCTGGGATTACAGACATACATACCATGCCCGACTGTGTGTCCTTATTTATTGGTTCCTCCTGGGTTAGGGCTGAGAACTTTTGAGTTCTAAAGGCAACCCTGTGAGATAAGTACAGTTGCTGCCCTTGCCATCACCTGTTAAAGATCCCAGGCTTTGAAAATTTATGAAAAGATCCAAAGTCACAAGTCAGGAATAGTGGAGCAGGAGGATTCGAACACAGGCCTGACTCATTCCAAGTTCAAGCTGGTACTAGACCGTGTGTGTCATGATAGGGATAAAACTGACTTTCTTCCTGTCTTTCACTGGCCTAGGACACCATTAACACATCCCTTGAACACCTAGCAAGTGCTTAGTGTGACCAGGCTGAGAGCCAGGGACTGGGCAGTGAGGTGCAAGATCCAGACATCCGTCCACTCTGCCTCATTTGTGATGGCTGCCTCTCTCCTGTCCCCAGCCAGCCACAGATTGGCTTTTGCACCCTCTTGAGTGCCCATGGTGTACCGACCTCCTCTTGCGAGAAATGGGGCAGGACCCGGCGGGTGCACCTGCTACCATGGGTATAAATAACCACCCTGTTATTTCGTGAGCACCCGGCAGCGCCTCTGCTACCGCTCAGCATCCGACTCCAGTCATGGGAGTTGGGCCCCTGCTCTGAGCGGCTCTTGTTTCTATGTCCCTACCCACACAGTGAACCCTGCCCTGCCCTGTGTCCAGGCTTTGCGCCCAGGCTCTGTGGCTCTGCTTATAGAACTCTGTCTGGACTGGAAGGTGTGGTATCTACCAAGCAGCTTGTATCTGTTAAGCACCTACTGTGTGTCTTGCAAGGTTAAAGCCTGGACAAATGGAGAGACTGAGTTCCTCGGGAAGGGTGTGGAGCTCCAGCCTGTGAAAACCAGAGCAGACTAGTGAGTGACCGTCTCAGGACATTTCCACCCCCACTCTTGGGCAGGCCCTTCAGCCCCCAGGAGCCTGGGTTTCCTAACCTGTGGAATGGGCACAGCCATCCGACCTAACTTACAGGATGGTGGGCTAAGTGCTTGGCACAAAGCCTTGGTAGTGGGTAGCTACTGCTTTTCTGGGCATGAATGGTTGGGACTGGGTTCTTGAGGAGCACCTGGGGAGCTGCTGCCAGCCTCAGTTTTCCGATCACTTACAGCAGATGAGCAGTTCTTGTATTATATAGATCCTGGGGCTGTTGTGAGGATTACAGAGGCCCCAGGGTGCGTAGGTGCAACTCAGCAATCCTCTCAGAGGAACGAAAGGCAGAAGGAACACGGTAGGCGGCAAAGCAGGTGCCACCATTGTGGCATGCAGGTGTGCCATTGTGGCCTGGAGAGGCACAGCCTAGAGGGAAGGGCGAGGACAGACTGTGGGGCCGCCTCCGCAGTAGGGGAGGAGGGAGAAGGTGTGTCACAGCGGGGTCTGGGACACTTTCTCTGAGGGCACAGTGTCTCTCTCCACTCTGCCAGAGAGTTGCTGGGGGCTGGGGCTGGGGCGCTGTCCCTGGTCCTGGAGTGCTGCCTGCTCTAGCATGCAATTTCATCGATAGCCAGATGAGGGCGCCAGGGACCGCCTCTGACTCCCGCGCCACATTCAGAGACTATTCAGATAAAGTGCAGCCTTAGTTTCCAGACTTAACTCGCCTAGATAATAAGCCTACCTGCTCAGCTCATTTCAGAAGCCACTGACATGTCACCATAAGGGAACCAAACGGTGCTCCACTTGTCTGGGTGAATGCCCTGGCATGACCACACTCCAAGAGTCACAGAAGTAACCAAACCCTTGGTATTTATGACAGAGACACTTTTCCATTTAACAGTGGAAAATCTTACTGCTGCACCTGACCTTCAGCTCTGGCTGGCTCCAGTAATTGAACCTCAGAAAATTTCATTATGGATTAAAGTCACGTCAAAAAGATACTCATGGGGTTGGAGCTGTGGAAGACCAATTGCCTGGCTTATTCAAGGTCATGGGTTCTATCCAGTCCCCGCACCGCAAAGGGGAAAAATAAAAGCACAGATCAATACTGGCATATGAAGCACTTAGGGGCTAGGCTGACTTACCAGACTGTACCCACCTGCAAGGCAGACCGTGCGTGCGCGCACGTGTGTATGTGTGTGTATGCGTGCACGCAGGAGTCTGCCTTGGCTGGGACTCTCCCTGAATAGCTCTTTGGGCTGCCACTCTCTGAATTGCTGTGGTGACTATCGGTAATTGCTAAATTAAAAACCACCTTCCTGTATTTCCCTAATGCTTCTCAGGGGCGGAGATGTCCTCATTGAGAACCACAGCCAAAGTAGGAGCTTCGTGGTTCTGCCGAAGCTCACGAGGTCCTAGACTGGCCAGCTGTGTAGAAGGGAATGACAGATGAGCCAGCGGAGTCCAGAATAGGAAGGGGCTTGTCCTGGGGAATAGCAAGTGAGCTCCTGACCCAGGGAATAGGGCTCAGTCAGCCTGCTGCTCTGGTAGGTGCTGTGGGCACCTGCCTGAGTTTTAACCAGCTACCCTGAAAGGGAAGGGGCAGGGAAGGCCACACATACACTTAGCAGAGACAGTAAAACAGGGAGGCTAAAGGGGTCCCTGCTGTACCACAGTACAGTGGCTTTTCCTTCCCTCTGTGCTCTCCTCGAGGAAACCAGGCTTGGTTGCAAACATCTCTGACTCACAAAAGGCCATTCTCTTTATCTCACGTTTCCCCAGCAGTTTGCTGGGTACCATGCAAGATGCATGTGTGTGCGTGTCTTACGCACACTGTATAATAAATGTAAGACAATCATAGTTAGAAGATTGTGCGTCTTGTGGGCGTGCAAACCTAGCTACAGTCAGTAGGTGAGCACACTGAGATTTGTGACTCAGGCGAGGAAACTTCATCTGACCATTGCACGTGTGTGTGCGTGTGAGCTGACATGCGCATGTCATGGGGGCTGACTTTCACTGGAGCAGATCTACATGTATTGTCTAGGCGCAAGTTAGACATCTGTCTGTGTGCTTTTTTGTATAAGTTCAAGTGCCCATGAATCTGGGAAGCCTTGTGTACAGATGTGTACTCGGGTCCTCCAGGGAGTGTGTTATGTCAGTGCTCAGCACCAGAACCAGGACAGCAGAGGCATCACCCATAGCTGCTGGGGGAGGGTGTGAGCTGAGCCACACCTCTTCCTTTCCCAGGGGATACCCCAACCCTGACACTAGAATTTAGATCACAGATCCTGGGACTGGATGGATGTAACCGGGCTAGAAGGATAAGGGTGCTTCCATGGCTGGTGAAATTCTTTCTGGACGAGTGTATTTTGCTACTGTTGGGCTTTTAGCCTGGTGAGAAAGAGATTGATTAACACATGAGCAAACCTGAGTCCTGGGAGGAACCAGATTCTAGCCAAGCCACTCAGGAGCTGCCAAGACCAGGGCAGGGAGCCCAGGCCTGCCATGTCTCCTGCCCAGGAGGCCCGAGCATATTCCTGCAGGGCAGGGAGCCCAGGCCCGCCATGTCTCCTGCCCAGGAGGCCCCGAGCATATTCCTGAATGGGAATAACTTGAGAGGGAAGGAAGTGGTTGGGGACCCTGGCAAGAACTCATGAGTAGCCTGGGGTGCCCAGCTTGGGATCTTCCCAGGGCTTGCCCATCACTCCACTCTCTCCTCCCGTTCCCTGCTGAGCTCCATTCCCTGCTGATGGCTGGCTAAGAAGTGCTGCAGGCAGGTGGGCAGGACTCTCAGAGTTCAGCCTGGGGTGAGCTTGGGGAAGGAGCTGTTCTCCACCCCCGCACCTTCCCTTCTTCATCACGTTTGACGTGTGTTCCATTAACTTGGGTACAGATTCAGGAGGCCTAGAAGAGGAGGTTTCTTCCCAGAAGGAGGCTAACCCCAGAGGACACCCCAGCTCCGTTTTCCTACTGAGACAGGATTTCTCGTGGCTGAGGATGGCCTTTTCCTGATGCCTCTGCATCCACCTCTCTAGCACTGAGATTAGAGGTGTGAGCCACCACACTTGGTTCTAGTATTTGTTTGTTTATTGAGACAGGATCTCACTATGCAGTGTTGGCTGGTCTGCAATTGGCTCTGTAGGCCAGGTTGGCCTAGAACTCACAGAGATTCACCGGCCTCTGCCTCTTGAGTCCTGGGATTAAAGGCGTGTGCACTGCGTGTGGGCCTGATGCCTGGTTTCATTTAGTGCAGGAGAGTGAACCCAGGGTTTCATGAATGCTAGGGCGAGCACTCTGCCAACTGAGCACCACCCCAGCCTGTAGCTTCCTTTTCTAGTCCCCAAGGAACGGGGACTCCTACAGGTGCAGCCATCATTCCCCAGTGCCAGCCTGCAAGCACCACCCCCTGCTGCGGTAGTCTGTGGTGGTCGGTATGGGTCTCTTGTCGTGCTGTCTCTCTATGTGTCTGTCTTGGAATCTGTCCTGTGTACTGTATACTCAAACACAGATTTGCCTCATTCTTCAACACTATTTTTAAACTTTTTGTTTGTTTGTTTGTTTGTTTGTTTAGAGATAGGGTTTCACTATTGAGCTATTAACTATTGAGTCTGTCCTAGAACTAGCTCTTGTAGACCAGGCTGGCCTCGAACTCACGGAGATCTGCCTGCTTCTGCCTCCCGGGTGCTGGGATTAAAGGCGTGCGCCACCACCGTCCAGTTAAACTTTTTATTTTATGTGTATGAGTATTTTGCCTGCATGTATGCAGGAATGTATGCACGTATGTATGTATGTGTAACATAGGCAGCCTGGTACCTGAGGCCAGAGGAGGGCTTTGTATCCCCTGGAACTGGAGTTGCAGATGGTTGTGAGCCATGTGAACCATGTGGATGCTGGGAACAGAATCAAGGTCCTAAGTAGCCAGTGCTTTAACCACTGAGCAGTTTCTCCAGCAGCACCCAGACCCACCCACCTCCTTTTTGAGACACAGGGAAGCGTGCACTGCCATGTCTGGGTCTATTTTATCTATCTATCTATCTATCTATCTATCTATCTATCTATCTATCTAGCTATCTAGCTATCTAGCTATCATCTATCTATCTATACATCAATCTATCGAGACTGGGTCTCATTATGTAGTGCTGGCTGTCTTTGAACTGTCTGTGTAGACCAGGCTGTCCTTGAACTCACTGAGATCCACCTCCCTCTCCCTCGCAAGTGTGAGTGCTGGGATTACAGGCAAAGGCCACCACATCTAGCCCATTCTTTCTCATAGTTGTGTGGCCCTGCGTCTCCACCTGGGTGGCCAGTGAGTTAGTTTGCTATTACTAGTCTTTGCTATCCTTGTAGAACGAGGCAAACCCATCTGATTCAGCCTCCTCCAAGTCGTGCTGCAGTGAAGGTTTTATTTACCACACACACTGTGCCAGGCAGGGTCCCCAGTGCTTTATGACTGGCAGTTTAATTAATGTGCAGTCAAACCTTTTGAATAATTAGCACCTTCATTACCAGCCCCACTTTGCGGATTGAAAAACTGAGGCACAGAAAGGTTAAGCACCTTGCCCTAGGTCACACAGCTGACAGACAAGAAAGCTCAGTTGGAACCCTAGGAGACCCCACAGGATGCAGGCCTCC
Source organism: Microtus ochrogaster (assembly GCF_000317375.1). NCBI lineage: Eukaryota > Metazoa > Chordata > Mammalia > Rodentia > Cricetidae > Microtus > Microtus ochrogaster. The sequence continues at coordinate 47,182,011 of NC_022016.1, read as the reverse complement.
CCACCCCTTGCCCTTGGCCATTCATCTACAGTACCCACGCTGCAGCATAACGAGTGAATTCTTGCGGACTAAGAGGGTACATTTAATGGCTGCCGGCCTGAGGGGCCAGGGGCTGTCCAAGGAGTGCCCTCCGCATCTGTGGCTGAGAGAAAATGACCTCACTGACCATCCCACCCCCATCTCTTGCTAACTGGGCAGCTGCAGTTGGGCAGAGCTCAGAGATAGATCCCACACTGGGCTCTTTGTCCTTGGTGGGAACCCTTCAGCCCCCACGGCCCATCTTAAGGGCCTTCTGTCCCAGCATCAGGGGGACTTCTCTGGGGCCAGGCCCAGCTGGGAAACTTGGCATGTTGGCAGCTCCTTGGCCACCCTGCCAACTGGGCATTCAGAACCTACTCAGAAACTGGCCCTTTCATTCAGCCTACAGAGGCTAGAGTCCAGGCTGCAGGGGTAAATGCAAGGACCGGAGTTCTGTGCAAGCCAAGGGCTGGGCAGCCCCCAACACACAACTGCCCAGGCTGGATTCAGGTTCCCCTTGCCCCATCCAGCTCCTCCCTGAAAACCCCTGCTTCTCCACAGAAGGTGATGGAGGCGGGGGGGGGGGTGAGGGGGAGATTTGTTCTCTTCTCATTGGATGACTCTTGCACTCCCAGACTCAGCCCTCCCCACCATCCAGCCCTACCTGACCGCCTCCTACAGAGCACGCTCTTCACACTGCCCTGCAGAGGGGGTCCCTCTTCAGCGGAGTCTGCAGCTGGGGTCCAGCACAGTCTCCTCTACCCCCAACCCCACTCTGAGCACCCTGCCAAGAGGGCCAGGAGGGAGCCCGACCCTCCTCCAAAGCTGAAAACCAAGAACTCTGTGATCGCAAAGCAGCCCTGAACCCTTCAGGCTGCTCCTCAGGGCCCCTCAGCTCATCTGAGCTCAGAGCAAAGGGGCAGCGTGGGGTGGGGGGTGCGGGGTGGAGCTGGGCTGAGGCAGCTGGCTCAGTAACTGCTGTGAGCCCAGCCCAGCCCAGCCCTGCCCAGCCCTGTCTGGGTGAAGCAAACTGGAGTCTAGACCCTTGCCAGTCATAACTGTCATTTCCCAAGAGATGAAGGAGCCAGCCTCGCCCAAGCTCAGTTACAAAAGCACTTCTGAGGATCCTTGCCACCTGGCCTTGTCCCTTTGATGGGCCCTTAGCCCTCTTCTCTATAGCTGCGGTCCCTAAACTTCCCCCAAGCAGGGGCTCCTGGAGCCTCCGTAGACAGGGGTGAAGGAGCATTGCAGGGGTGAGACAGTCAGCTGGTATCCCGAGGAGTGTCAGGGCAGTGCCCTAGGCTGGCTGGGTGTAGAGGAGAGAGCATCTGTGTCTTCTGAGGGGCTGTATGAGGGGACTTTAGGATCCAGCCCTGTTTGTCTCCAAAGGTCAATGCCTGAGGGGTCCTTGGCTAGACGGATTTCCAGACCTCCCCTCTCTGCTGAGGGATCATTCTGAAATTCCTGCCGGAGCTTCAGCTAGGACAACAGGAGGGTTCCTCACTCTCTAACCTGCAGAAAGGGCCACAGGGCATCAGCCCCGAGGCTTATGGGCTGTGCACCATCTGTCTCCGCATTAACTCAGCTTCTCATCGCCCTGGAGGCCAAGCTGACCCAACCCTGCCAGTGGGACACCCTCCGCGTCTCTAGGGGAGGACTGGAGGTGGCTGTGTAGATGGGGCCGTGTGGGGGTGGTGCTCTCGGAAAGCCCCGCAGCCTGGAGCGAACAAGCGGTCCTTTCTGCGCTGGGGCCTCAGCTGGCGAGCGGCCGGGGCGCACACAGTCCGGTCTGGGGCCGCGTTGCCAAGGTGACCCCGCGCTCGGCAGGCTGCGGGCAGTGGCCAGGACACCATGAGCAGCCGGAAGCGCAGCTTCACCTTCGGCGCCTACGGAGGGTAGGTGTGAGTGCTAAGCCAAATGCTGTGCGGGTCTTGCTTGGGTGCAGTGGCCCCCGTGGTGGGTAGGGGTGCGGAGGCTGAGGTGAACTTCCATCCAAGTCATGAGTGGGATGAATGAGCTCCCGCGTGCTCTGTTGTGTATTCACATGCACGTGTGGGGGTGAGAGTAAGTGCAGATTGCAGTATGAGTGTGTGGAAGATGCCTGGACGTGTGGTGTGTGTGTGTGTGTGTGTGTGTGTGTGTGTGTGTGTGTGTGTATGTGTTCCAACTGGATGGATGTATTGCTAGCTCTACGTGGTGGGGTAGACAGTCTCAGAAGGCCCTACAGGGACCTCCACTTTGTCTCTGTCGTCTCTCTACTGAGGCTTTGAAAGTTGGTCCCTAGGAGCCATCAGAAGCCCCTGCCCCAACTCTGACCATCTCACCTTGTGGAAGCCAAACACCCTATATGCTTCCCTCTTGCCCTGGAGGCTAGGGCTGGGGGCAGGGTAGTAGATGGTCCATTTTAGGGTGACTCACCTCATTGACCCTAAGCACCCGCCTGAGGGATGCTAAGGGATGGGATTGTTGCCAGTAGCAGAGAGTTGGTAAGCCAGAGGGTGCTAGTTACACAGACTGAGCCCAGTGGTCTTTCCCAGGCCAGCCAAGGGACTGTGTACCCTTTGCCAGCCTGGACTCATCGCTGTCGGAGGGACTCGGTTCAGGTTTGGTATGATGCTTTGGGGTACAGTCAAAGCCCCATGAGCTAGCTGTGTGCAGGCGAGGTCCTGACCGAGGTGCTCTCTTCCTGGCTTCTTGGCCTCTGAGGGACCTCCTGCAGAGGGACAGGGTGGGCAGACAGACAAGCACCAAAGCTAGGAGCCTGGGCTGGGTGGGGTTTCCTGGTCATGACGTCCAGCGGCAGCCCAGAAGGTGAGGACAAGTTCCGCTCTGTGACCCTGGGTGAGCCTTGGCTTCCTCAGTCTCTCTCCCAAGCAGGGTCTACTTTGCTTCCTAGCTCAGCACCCCAACCTCAGCCACAGCAACCTAGCCTTCCGTCCCTTCTGCTCCCTGCTCACCTCAGGCAGAAGGCAAGAGGTATTTGTTTTCCCAGCAGCTGCCCGGTCCTGTGGAACCCCACTAGGAAGGGTGGAGCCCTGTGCTTCCACACCCTAAGGTGCCCTCTCGAAGACAGTGGGGTGAGAAGCTGGAGAAGGCCCTGTCCACCCACCCTCCTTCAGGCAGGGCTTACAGGGAATACAGTTTGGGGAGAACCCATGTGCTCAGGCAAGGACATGTGTTGGGGTGAGGGGAGGATTGTCCAGGTGCCCAGGGGATTCCTGGGTGAATATAAGCTAGGACAAGGCGGGGGGACTTGGAGGGGGCATGGGGTTCTGCCATAAGTCATAGACACCTAGCACACCCCCCGGCCTGTCCACACTCCTGTACCCCACTCTAGCGCACACACCCTCGTCCACACTCCTGTACCCTGCTCTGACCCTAAACTGAAGTCACACTGTCCTACACTGCTTGACTCAGAACTACTTCTGACTCCTCCCTTGCCAACACTTATATTCCCTGCTTCCCTGGTTCCCAGACCCCAATCCTGCTTCTGGTCTCTACTTGCAAACTCAGCCCTCCTCCCTAGGTGTCTAAACGGACCTTAATTAAGGCCTGGTCACCCAGGAGATTTTGAGGACGTCAGGTACCTTTAGCAGCAGTACCTCATCAGGCCACCAGGGGGCAGGATGGACTGGAAAGGCTCTGGTGTGCCCTGCAGGGTCACCATGGATGTCCGTCCCCTCATGGGCTGCCCGCTTGCTGTGTTTCAGGGTGGACAGATCCTTCTCCCCTCATCAGAGTGTATGGTGAGTACCGGGGACTCTCAAGGGCATCTGGCTGCCTTGGCTGCTCCCTGGGGGCACCCCCAATCCATTCCTACCCTCTATAATCAGACCCATCGGTCCCTCTAGGAAGGGCGTGGGAGATCTTTCCTGCCAGAACCGATATATTCTCTTCCCACAGTTCTTTGTGAAGGTCAGCCTCAGAGCCATGCTGGCTGGGTGATCACCGGTGCTTTACCACCTCTCCAAACCTCGGTTTTCTCATCTGGGAAACAGGGGTAGAGATGCCTATTTAGTAGTGTGAGGTTGGGGAAGTCAGGCGTGCAAACCTGGGCTGGTCTATGAGAGGGCTTCCTTCATATCTCTCCTTGCTTTCCTGTTCTCCAGTCCTTGCCCCGCTGTGGCTCCCAGCTGGGCAGGTGGTGGCTTGCCTTCTCACTGACCTCCAAACTCTAGACCCATTCATACCCAACCCCAGAGCTGTCTCCTGTGTCTGAGGCCTCTTTCTCTCTGGAGGAGGTGGCATCTGCAGCTTCCCCAACACCAAGAGGTGCCAGGCGGTGGGCGGAAGCACAGCGTCACCTCGGGATTCTCACAGCCCCGGGCACCTGATGCCCCACAGGCGGGTGCCTCCTGGCTTCCCTGGCACCGATGTCACATGGCCCTGCCAGCTGTTCCGGTAGTTTCCTCACCTCCAGAGGGAGGCCCCCCCAGTGGCTCCAGCCCCCGTTCTAGGTTCCTGCCCCTGCTGGGAGCTTTCTGGGGTCCACATGCCCCATGGTGATCCAGTTGCTATGAGGTTTCTAAGCAGCCCTCATGGGCCCAGGACCCTGGGAAGCAGGCAGGAGGCACACGGTGTCCATGCTGAGCTCCAGGGCGCCTTTCTCACTTCCTTTCTTGCTAGCTGTGCAGTTGGGGCCAGTGGCTCTCCCTCTCTGAGCTCTACTCCTGATGCCACGCTGAGCCAGGTTGGTGTGTTATGCCCAGAGCAGGGGTAGCGTAGGGAGATGAACAGAGGTGAGGCGGACGGTTCCCTTGCTAGGCTTCGATCACCAGTAACTGCCATTTTTCAAGTACCCGTTGTGAGTGTTAGGTGCTTAGTGAGTCATCCTGACCACACCTCTGTCTGGGGACTATTCTGTCTAGTTATGTATGGATGAGACAGAGAGAGGGCAAATGACTTGCCCAAGGTCATACAGAGTTGGGATTTGAACTTTGCCCTGATGCAGAACCCTGATGGGAACCTGATGGGAGCCAGCAGCTGCCTCCAGGCATATCTGTCTGTCTCTAGCTCTGAGCAGAAATCTCCAGACCTCAGAGAGATTCTAATGGGGACAGGGACATAACAAGGCTGTCACAGACGAGTGTTCTGAACCAAGAGTTAGAGACAGGGTCCCGTGACTGAGAGTAACTGACCTGCTGTCTTGTCTGGCTTTCACCCTCTCTGACAGGTAAAGATCTTGAAACTTCAGGATGCACCAGTTACCCAGAATTCCTTGCCCTGTCCCATCATTGCTTGAGCCGCTGTCCAAGGTGCTAAGTCTGGGCGTGCCCCCTTGTCCCCCCACCACCACCACCACCAACCCTGCCCTAGTCTAGTGAGTGGCAGCCTTCTCCACAAGTCATGATGGCTTGCCTTTGCCTTCCCCTCTGGCCGTTATTTCTCACAGGGCCTGGTCAACAGGGACACCTGATTAGAGTCACCGTGAGGTTTTGCTCACGTCTCCCCTGCCATCCCCACATGCTTCCTCCAGCCACCTTCCTCAGCTGCCGGGCGGCGGGGGAGGGAGCTCGTTTCTGATCCCACGTCACGCCTTCCTCTCCCTAGAACGCCCCCCCTGTTTATCTCAGACACATCACTGATTGTTCCCCGGTTAGCAGAAAGAGCATAGACTGGGAAGGCTGACAGGTGTGGGTGGCATCCGCCTCTGCCATGTTCTAGACGGGGACCTTGGGCAGGTCAGTCCCCTCTCGGAGCACCGCTTTATGCGCAACACGTGTGTGCCGAGTTGGAAGTTTCTACAAGGCAACTTCTGTGGCGCTGAGTGCGTCCTCGTGAGTCTCCAGTGTGAGGCCGGCTCCGTGCTCTGCCAAGCAGGGTGTGCTGAAATTTCTCAAGGGCTTGACTTCACATGCCCATGTGAGTCCCAGATCAGTAGGGCTCTGTCCCCTGCAGGGCTGCCGCACCCAGCCAAGGGCCTGGGTGGATATCGTGGAATGGAGCTCTGGTTCTGCTTCTGCAGCCCTAAAGACCCAGCTACCTGGTATAGAGGCTGGGCATTCGAGGTGGGTCCAGGCAAGGACAGGAGGGGGTATGAGGGCAACTGGTTGACCTGCTCACAGCAGGGACTTCTGGGAAGACCTGTGAGGAAAGCAGTTGCTTTGCTCTTAGTACTAGGAGCCTTGGAGGCAGAGTAGAGCCCAGCAGACAGGGCGGTGATCATTCTGAAAGCCTCAGTCAGTCATGACGTCAGGCCTGAGAGCAGACCCCATTTCACAGGCTACAATTTAGCCAGAGGATGGTAAATGATGTAGTTGGTTGGGGTTGGATTTGAATCTGACTCCCTCTTTTGCTGGAGAGGGGATCTTGGGTGGGCATGGAAGCTACGGAGATGGGGGTCTCGCTGTGGGAAGGATGGAGAGAGGCAAGAAGCCCCCAAATACCCCCCAATGGGAGTCAGTGCTGAGTGTCCCATAGGGAGGGGTCGCCTGCCACAAAGATGTGTCCCCTCGACAGTGTGCCCAGGTCCTGTGCTGGGGGTTTCACTTAGAGTTTTTTATTCCAGAGTACACTTCCATTCCCATTTTACAGATGAGGAGATAGACTCGGAGTGTAAGGGACCGACCCAGGGCAGGAAGTCGGGGACACTTCCAACAGTCTTCCAGCTGCAGCAGCTGAGAGATGGGCTGAGGTGGCAGCCCCTGTCCTCAGGTGGCTTCTCTCAGCCATCAGACAGTCAGGAGGCACACGGTGTCCATGGTGAGCTCTCGGGGCCTGGTACTGCTGCAGGAGGCCGTAGCTGGCCTCATTAGAGGTTCTGAAATGCCAAGCAGGTACAGCCCGCTGGGCCAGCTCATCTATTATGCATCTGGTGGGCAGGCCCCCGGTGGGCAGCTGGCAGAGCCTAGGCTGGGAGCCAGCAGCTGCCTCCTGAGCCCACACCTGCTCCCAGCTCTGGGCAGGGATCTTCTGGGGCAAACACGGCCAAAGGCAGTGCTATCTCTTCTAGCTCAGCTAGAGTGAGGAATCCCACTGGGCTCAGGGGCAAGAACGCATCCAGCAGCCACTTCTGAGAGGGACCTAAGTTCCTAGACCTGGATGGACAGGGGTGGCTGATGTAGTCTGAGGTGTGCACGCATGCTCCTAGTGACCCGGAACCAAAGGAGTGGAGCTGTGATCATTTACCCTGTATTCACTTGGCCTCAAGCAACTATTGTGTACCTGCTGTGTGTGGACAGGTTCCCAAGAACTGAGAGTCAACAGCCACCATTGAACACCTACTATGTGCAAGGAATTTGCCACAACCACTAAGCACCTACTGTGTGCTGACAGGGTTCCTTATGAACCCTGAGACAGGCTAGCCTTTCTCCTGAGACATCTCTGCTTGACCAAGACTGGCTGTACTTCTCTGGGCCTTGGTATCCTCATTTGAGAAATGAGTAGGGAAGAGGATCGTAAGTGGATGAAAACTGGTCTCTGAGCCTTGCACTGAAGGCTCAAGCAGGCTTATGGGTGAATGAGGAATCTAGCAGCTTGGGGTTGTACCACTGCCCTCCACACAGGTAAATGACCTGCTTCATCCCAGTGACCCCACGAGCCATGGAGGAAGCTGAGGCAGGGAAGAAAAGTCCTGAAAGGTTTTTTAGAAGATCCAGCATCTAGACTCTTGAGGAAGGGTGGAGCTGGCTATGAGAGGAGCTGGGGTATCCAGAGAACAGCAGGTGCAAAGGTCCTGGGGCGGGAATGAGCTCACTGTGCCCTGTGAGCAGCGAGGAACCAGGTGGCTGCTGGGCTGAGGGAGCATAAGGTCAGAGGCGGGTCCGAGGTTCGGAGAGGCTCGCATCAAGTGGATTCTACAAGGTGGGAGTTTAGGTACAGCAGCCATTAGCCTGGGGAAGCAGAGTCTTAGGTGCCTGGCTTCATGGGGTCATAGAGAGTGCCCGCCTCCTGGAGTCTTTGGAGGTGGAAGAGGCTAGGAAACACCTCTCGTGGCCTTCCACTTGGCCAGGAACCGCATCATTCGCTTGTAACCCCTTAGAGTGTTAGAAGCTTTTGGGGGCCTTGTGAGAAAAGCCCTTCCCTACTTTGAGTGACTTCATGGGCCTCTTGAGCCCCTTATGCCTCAGTTATCACCCCCTTTTTAATTTCTATTACATTTATTTATTTATTTATGGGGGGTTGTGCGAAGTGCCACAGCAGGCTGTGGAAGTCAAGGACAGCTTTTAGGGACCAGTTTTCTCCTCTCACCCACTGCATGGGTCTTGAGACGGAACTCCGGTTTTCACGCTTGGCTGCTGAGCCACCACACTGGCCCTCCTGTCCCACCTTTTCGCACATTCCCAGTGGCTCTGCCCTTGAAGTGGCCCCCTTGCATTGTGAAACAACTTAGTGTGTGTTCTGGGGATTCCCCCCACACACACCCGCAATGCACACACACAGCCCTTCAGTGAGAGACGGGAGCTCTCTGAGGCTCCTCCTCCTTGACAGTGTTGCCTGTTCGTATCCCAGCTCCCTTCATCCTCTGCTCAATTACTGCTGCCTTAGTGCTGCAGCCACCTTTCTTGACCCTTCCCACACTCTATATAAAGGGACAACCCCTGGACGGGGTCTTGGAGAGATGCCCTCAGCCAGGATGCTTCTCTATAGCTTCAGGAGACAAGGTCAGGTCCTTTCCAGGTGGGTTTGGGTCCTGGCTTGTTGCAGTTTTGCAGTACAGCCTAGGGAAGTGATTGGCATGAATCCTGTGCACAGCACCCACCATGAAGCTGGGCTTCTTGTCCAAGGTTCCTGCTTGTTCTTGCTTGGCTCTTCATCTTGCTGATGCTCAGACTTACCCCTCTGTCAGAAAAGATCAGAACTTGGCAGTTAGGCAGTGCCAGGTTCAGACGCCCACTCTGGCTTCCCCTCGCTCACTGTGTGGTCTTCCTCTACCTACTTGGCCTCTCTGGGCCTCCTATTTCCATGCCATGTCCATGTTGCTGCTTAGAAGTGTGGGTCTTCAGGAATGTTTCCTGCCTCGTGAAAGAAAAGACTCATTAATCCACAGAGACTAAGTGTCATGTGCCTGAGCTGCTGGGGTGAGTGGATGGTTTAGGGGTGCTCTCTTGGTATCTTGGGGCACAGCGTCTTTATGCAAGATTATTGTCTAAAGTAGTCCAATTCACGCATTAATGTAGGAAACTCTCTGAGGGCCAAAGCGTGTGCAAACCAGGGAACAGATTGGCTTGCAGTGGAGACAGCAAAGAGGCCATGGCTCTTGAAGTTTCTCAGTCCTGAGAAGAAAAGGATGAAGCCATACTAAAAGTGCAGACCATCATGGGATGTGAAAGCAAGGTGGCAGGAGCTCGAAGTAAATGGTCACCTCCCATCCACAATCAGGAAGCAGAGCCATGAATGCCTGCTGTCCGCTTGCTTTCTCTACTTATTACACAATCCGGGATACCAACCAGGGAATTGCCACCTTCAGTCAGCGGCTCTTCACACCCAATCAAAACAAGCCCCACAGACATGCGCAGTGATGCTCAAGTCTCTCAAGTTGACTATTAACACCAACCATCTCACTATAGTGGCCCAACATAGAGATGGGCTGTGTGGCTTTGTGCATGTGTGAGACGGAGGGGTGGGGAGATGGGGATTGGGTTTAGTGGGGAGTGAATACTGTGCAAGAGAACGTTCTAGCAGATCATTGGCAAGGAAGAGCAGATGGCATGTGTTGGACACAGAGCCTGGGCCACGTCTGAGCACTGAGGACACCAGGACTTATCCTGAACTCCTCTTAGAAGTTGCATCATCTGGAGCTTTGGAGCCCAGTATCCTGATGGTGATTAGTGGGGGCTGAGCCCCAAACTCTGGGTTGAGGCTGTCTGGATTTGGCAAGCAAGGGACTCTCTCTGGGCCTCAGTTTTCCCACTTGTTAGGTCTTTAACCCATAATGAGTGGGAGAGGGAAAGAGTTTAGCAAAGAAACAGACCAAGACCCAGGGAAGAAGCAGGCTCGCGTCAAGACACCACACACGAGTCCAGACCCCAGGCAGACCCCTGAATCAGAGTAACTAGAGAAGGGGGAGGTTGTTTGGGACCCTGGCATGGCTAGAAAGACTTCCACAAGGCAGTTTGCCCCAAGGACCCACTTAGGAACTGGCACAGAACTGCCCCTGACCGTGATGGCTACTGCAGTTACTCCACTGTCCATGAATACACAGTGGGCTGGTCTGCTTGTTGTCATGGAGACCTCTGCCTGCAGTTCCTTCCCCAGTTCCCCATGTGAAGGAACGCACTGCCTACTGCTGTCCCGGCACTGGCCCACTCAGGCTGGCGCCTCAGCTGGAGACCCTGCTGAGTTCTTCACCTGAGTCCTGCTTGCTTCTTTCATACCGTGGCTGTAGGAGATTCGCTGCTTCAGGGCCAGTAAGGCGGGGAGGACATGCCGGAGGGAAGCCTCCTTGGTGGCCCTGGTAAAGTGAATATATCGCTTCTCAGAGGTTTTTTTTAAATCTCTATAAAACAAAGGTCATCCTCAATTCATTCCTGGATTCTGAGACCCCAGCAGGCCTAGCTTGTTGGACCTGGTCTGGCTATTTGCTGTGTGCATTTGGGCTAGACGCTTGCCTTGTCTGAATCTGTTTATATCCATAATAAAGACATAAATGGGGATTTAGACATCACAGAGCTGAAACACAATAAAAGCTCAGAGAGTGAAACTGGGGTTCAACCTGAAGAACCAAAAAGCAAAGCAGCCAGCCACTGGCTCTTACCTCTACCTCAGCTCGAAATGGCCGTCCTGCCTCCAAGAATCTCAGAATGAGATTGAGCCTGAGAGCTGTCTCCTCCTGTTTTATAATCCTTTCTAGGCCTGGGAGTAAAGACATGCACCACTGGGATTAAAGGCATGCAACACCCGGTTTCTATGGCAACTAATGTGACTACTGGGATTAAAAGTGTGTGTTACCTCTGCCTTGTCTATAAGGCTGACCCGTGGGGCTGTTTTACTGTCTGATCTTCAGGCAAGCTTTCTTTATTAAAATACAAGTGAAATGCCTCTATACAGAGCGGTCCTTCAAGGCTTCCTTCCTTCTTTCCTTCCTTTCTTTCTCTTTCTCTCTCTCTCTTCTCTCTCTCTC
>NC_022016.1:47148626-47170816 GCF_000317375.1 Microtus ochrogaster | reverse complement strand
TTTTGTTGTTGCTTTGAGAAAGGGTCTCTCTATTTAGTCATGGCTGTCCTGGGACTCTAGACCAGGCTGGTCTCAAACTCACAGAGATCCTCCTGTCTCTCTCTCCCAAGTGCTGAAATTAAATGCATATACCACCATGCTAGGCCCTGTAAGGCTTTTTATAAGCTTTTCATTTAGCAAACACTTTCCGGGTTCATGCCCTGGGCTGGTTGTTCATCTGAGCTAGTTTGCAGGGAGCCAGAGAATGAGGTCCCTGACCTTCCACAGCTTTCTTCCAGTTGGGGAAACAGACATAAGATGAGCTAAGCAACCAATGAAGTGATTTCAAAAGGCTAATATGGCTTACACAGGAGCCTGCCTTGGAAGGAGACTGGGGTGGCCCAAAGGACTGATGGGAAAGTCTGTTGTGGGAAGGGTGGTCCAGGCAGGGGAGGCTCTGTTTTAGGAGTGGGAAACAAGAGATTTTACGTTTCTGTCTCTTACCTCAGCCAGCCTGGTGACAGCCCTCTGCCTTCCCCAACCAGCTGCCCAGGAGGCCAGAGGTTCCTTGAGACCTCTTACAGAGGTGCCCCTGTGCCCAGTCAGCACCAAGGTCACCCTTGCAGGCTGATCTAGTAGACTGCTGTGTGTGGAACATGGGATCACACAAACATACCCCTTCCCTGAGCAGCAGGGTGTTGACCTGACGAGCTGGGTGTCCAGTGCACAGTGCACGGAGTAAACTCTAGTAACAAGGTTCTATGGGCCTGGCCCAGGCTTTTGAGGCGTGCTGGTCAGTGGGGCGCCTCTCCTGGTTTCGTAGGGACCGAGGGAGAGGCTGAAGAAGGACAGATCATATGAGATGCTATTACAAAGGCAAGGACAGGTCGTGTGCAAAGGCCTGGAGCTGTAAAAGTGTCCCAGGGGCTTGGGAGCTGCAGGGGTTGGGGAGGGAGGACTAGGGGAGATGGGGGCCACGTGAGGCAGCCTATCTTCATTCTCACGCAGAATGAAGCCATTAGGCAGGTGGGTGGCACAATCCCATCCAAGTACACTGGCACACAAGCCCACGCACACCCTAGACACAAGCGCTTTCTCTGCCACCTCTACTTCCTGTCATGCACAGCCAGCCACTTCCCACCAGGTGCTGCACGCCCCTCTCCCGTCGCCCCCCCCCCCCTCGCTCTGCTGCAGGGAACCCAGCACTCCAAAGGGACAGACACACCTAAGGCAACCAGCCTGGCTCCTGGGGCTTAGCTCTGTGCCTGAGGTGGCTGACTACCAAAGAACGTTCCCACGAGCCTGCAGGGTGGAGCCATTGCTGCCACCACCACCCAGTGGAGAAAACCGAGGCTCAGAAGCACAGCCACACACAGATCTTGACACCGTCAGGAAGTGAACTTGGGACCCCTAGGTCTCGAGTTCCGTTCTCGGCCCCCTACCCTCTGACTCTGCAGGTGGAGCTGCTCTAGCCTTCTCCCTGGTGCGGGGACAGGTGACTTTCAAGGTCAGAGTCTTCCATAAACAAGTTGATTGACACAAAGTTATTCAGAGCTCAGGGAGGGGTGCTGGGCCAGCCAGTACCCACCTGCCAGGTGACCAGGAGGTCTCTGGAGTGGGACTGGGATGCAGTGGGGCAACCTGCAGCTGGTGGCCAGTTGGGCGCAGAACCTGTGTTTGCATTTACAAACGAGGTAGGCAGTGTTGCCTTTCTGGACGCTGGTGTGACACAAGTGCCCTTCCTCAGCCCTCGGGGAAAGAGTGTGGTGTGCTAGGGAGGTGAGGGCCTGGCTCTTCTCTCCTGGCTCTGGGCTCTGATCTCCCCGGGTCAACTTCTTTCTCTCCAGGTGACTGGAGAAGACAGAGGAACCAGGTCCCAACAGTCTGAGTAAGCACTTAGCTTCCCTTTGTCTTTATTTGTTTTTCTTTTCATATCGATTATTTACCAAATTCTTCCTTCATACCCTTTTTATCTGCAGCATAATCATTTGTAATTTGGCCAGGCAGTGGTGGCACATGCCTTTAATCCCAGTACATGGGGAGGCAGAGGCAGTAGGATCTCTGAGTTTGAGGCCCGCCTGGCCTACAGCATTCAAGAGAAACCCTGTCTCAAAACAAAACAAACAAACAAACAGAAAACAAAACCCCCAAAAGCCTGCAATTTCTTGTGGATCTGTTAACTTTCCCATATCCATATCTGCAGTTACAAACCCACGCTTGTCTTCTGCGGCTGTGAGAACCTCTTCTTGGTCCAAACTGTCGAAGTCTAGGTATTGCCAATCTACTAAGCCTTTCCCTGGGTCTCAAGGACAAGTGCTCTATTCCTGAGCTAGCCTCAGCCTTTTTTATATTTATTTGGGGACATTGTCCACTAAGTTACCTAGGCTAGCCTGGGACTTTCCGTCATGTCTCAGCCTTGATGGACAGGCATAGGCCTTGACCATCAGACCTGGCAATGTTTTAGTTCTTGCGATGCTTTGGGTGAACTTGGAGCCGTGTGAGTGTTCTGCTCGTGATTTCATCCTCAGCTCACCAGCTTCCTCTAATGGGTACTGAGGTACCTTCCAGACTTTAGCTTTTGTAAACCATCAAGTTGCCAGACCTCTGTGCATCCTTGTATGTGTTTATAGAGGAAAAAGCAGAAATCGAGTCTCCAGGCCAAAGCGTGTGTCTTTTGCTCTCAACCAGGAGATGGACAACAGTACCTGAAATACCGTGGTTGCATCCTCTTTGCCCTGGTGCATCTAGGGAAATCCTGGAAGTCCTAAACAGCCTGCGGGTCCTAAACAGCCTGGGGGTGGGGTCCTTAGAAGCTCTGCCCAGGCTTCTCTCTGCATTTCCAGCTGCAGCCCATCGCTGCTCTGCCTTGGCTTCCAGGGACCAATCCCCCACACAGCTGGCTGCTTCACTGTTTATATCTACCTCCCGGAACAGAGCCGGGTCTGTTGTCAACAAAGAAAAAAGAAAGGCAGAGAAAAGGGGGAGGCTCAAGATTAGCGTTTACCACGCACGTTCTGTGTATAGACTTACAAATCCTCACAGGCTAGTGCTGTTGATATGCTTCCTTCTAAATCTGTGTGTGTGTGTGTGTGTGTGAATGCGTGCATGCATTGGGGATGGAACCGAGGGCTTCATACACGATAGGCAAGCACTGTGCCACTAAGCTAATTCTCCAGCTATTCTTCCTGATTTTGTTGTGTTGGTTTTTTGGGTTTGTTTTGTTTAAGATTTATTTATTTTATACCAGGCAGTGGTAGCACGCACCTTTAATTCCAGCTCTCAGGAGGCAGAGGCAGAAGCAGAGGCAGAAGCAGGCAGATTTCTGTGAGTTCCAGGACAGCCAGGGCTACACAAAGAAACCCTGTCTCAAACGCCCCCAAAATTAATATATTTATTTCTTTTTTATGTGTATGAGTGTCTATCTGTCTATATGTATGTGAACCATATATGTGCAGTGTCCCTGGAACTAGAATTACAGATGGCTGGGAGCCACTGTGTGGGTGCTGGGAGTTGAGCCTGGGTCCTCTGCAAGAGCAGTCAGTGCTCTAACCCCTGGACCATATCTCCAGCCCCTCTTCATCCTGATTTTAGAGATGAGAAAACTGAGGTTCTGAGAGGTTAGGTAACTTTTCCAAGGTTGCAGCGCTGTGAAGCATCAAACTTTGGACTAATTTGTGGGCAGCTCGGTCTTAGAGCCTACACTATGACCCATACACCTCTGCAGACAGAAGGTCATGAATCTTAAAGCACCTAGTGTACACTCAAATTTAGGCCAGTCAGAATATACATATGGTATCATTTTATTACATATAACAACCCTGACAAGTAAGTGATTATTATACCATTTTGCAGGCAAAACATCTGTGGCCTGGAGCAGAAAAAGCACCCCTGAGGGATCTAAGGTTTTCTCAGTGAGAGGTTTCCTTCTGGGTTTTGGTTTCAAGCAACCCTTGGCAGATCTTCCCACCCTAGTCCCTGTCCTCCCTTCGGTGGGACCTCCCAGCTGTACTTCAGGGTGGTCTAGCCTGAGACCCAAAGTCCAACATCAAAGCTGAGACCCAGAGAAGTAGCAGTTACACCCTTCTGTCCCCAGAGGTGCAGAGACAGAACCAGGGCTTGCCCTTGCATCTTCAGTCAGCAGATGATTGACAAGGTCACCATCTGTCCATCATTCTGCCCCAGCTTGGAGCCCTCAGCTGGGAAATATAAACCTCAGTGCGACTGGTGCAGGGGGATTAAATAAGGCCTTAGTTGTGAAGGTTTGAGCATCTTGCTGGTAAAATCAGAGGAGTCCTGGGCACAGCTGGAGAATCTGGGTATCACTGCAGATTTTCAAGGGGGGGGACATGGTCACCCACCCTCACCCCCTGCCAACATTCAGCAGGGACTGCCAACAACCATTTGGCTCAGAACAGGCACAAACCATGTGCTGTGGGAAAATGACCAAGCTTAGGAATGAAGGGCACGGCGGGAAGGGGGGTGCGCGTGGGCACTGATGGAGTGAGTGAGCACAGGAATGCTAGGAGCTTGGAGAAGGGGGACCTCCTGGGCTGCAGAGGCTGACTGGGACAATAAGTCAAGGGTGGGGTGGGGTGACACAGAGACTGTAGGCAGCTGTGGAACTCTGTGGCCTGTGGGTGCTGGAAAGGGCACCCTGGCCGCTCTTCCCCTGTGCCTAGGGTGGGGGTGGCAGGCCCATCTGAGAGAGTTGGCACACGGTGCTCTGTCCTGTGGCAGTGCAGGCAAGGATTAGAAATAGAATGTGCGAGCTTCGGGTGTCACCGTGGGCAAGTCCCTGTCTGGTTGCTGGGGCTGCGGTTTCTCTTCCAGGTACAGCGTGGATTGTGTTACCTGCCAGTGGGCTTCTCAGTATCTCGTACAGAGGTCCTGGGGGAAGGCTGCAGTGTGTTAATTGGAAGGTGCCTGGCTGCATTAGCCGATGTCCCCAGCAGGAAAAACTCCCATGTATGCCACGTTCTCTCCCATGCCTGCTCCTTCCTGTACTGTGAGAGCCAGCGTCCATGCCTCGGGAGCAGGAGAGCAGGGAAAGTCAGGCCACCTGAGCTGGGCAAGCCAGCACCCCAGGTGGGGGCCAGCCCATGACCTCCTCTCTGGCCTGCCAACCTGCTGTTTGCTTAGGAGGCCACTGCCTGGCCCAGCTCCGGGATCCGGGTATCTGGGCTCCCAGCCAGCACATAGTGAGAGCCTCATGTGCCACCTTCCTGCCCACTAGTGACCCTGGCCTAGAGTAGAGGCCTCTTATCTGCATGCTCCATGGGGGTCCTGGCAACTCTATCCCCAAGCTCATTTTAAGACATGTTTGGGGGACCCTGAGCTCATCTCAAAAAGGGGTGGCGGCAGCAGCGATCTCCTTAGGGGTGTTGTTTTAAGGACATCACTGACAATAGTGGTTCTTGGCCCCTCCCCCAGTCTTATGCACCCTTCCAGTCATCATGAGGTCAGAGGTACCCCAGGAGGCCATCCCGGAGTAGAAGAGCTCGGGCCTATGTCTGGCTGCCTAGGTTTCTACCTCCGCCTGGACAGAAGCCCCTTACCTCCCCCCTACTTTGAAACCTGTTCACCTGGCTGTGCCTAGTCACATTTCCTGGTACCTGGGCACAGGCAGGGATGGGCAGGCAGGGCATGAGGCATGGAGGAGGGCTGTGCCAGATGGCTGAGCTTCGAAAACAATGGGCCTCTGTGCCCCCTGGGTGGGGGCAGCTCTCAGGCAGTCATTAGGTTCCCGTTTTATAACAGAGTCCTCTTAGACCCAAAGCCCCAGGCCTGTGTTGGGAGACTGGGGCTCTGGAGGGCATGCCCCCCCAAACCCCCTTCTCACTGGGAGATCTGTGCCCTTTTCTCACCAGGTGGGTAGAAGAGCTTGGTGGGCAACCTCTGCCCCCATTCTTGGCTGGCAGGCACAGGCTGGCAGGCACCCTTAGGCCTCTGGCTAGCTCTGCCTGCCCAATCCTTCATTAGCTGGCCATTTCTCCTGACTGCTGTACCTGGCTGCCTATGTGTGTGCCAGGCAGGTGTCCTCAGGACAGGACAAGGAGAAGGACATGAGAAACAGAGACTGGGAAGGGAAGTCAGCAGGGCCCAGATGAACCAGGGCCTCCATGTTTGGAACCCCTGGGTCAGCTGAGCTACCCTTCTGGTGCCTGAAATCAGTGTTCTTCAGGCTTCTAGGCAGCCCTGCGCAGATAGACCCTCAGCTCCTGCCCTGTAGGTTCAAGAAAAGATGGGGCTTCCCAGCTGCCTTCCAGATGGGTCGCTGGGAGAATGTACCCCGAGGAAGTGTGCCATCACTTGTCCTCTGCCTGCCTTGATAATTCCAGCACCCCTTCTGTTCAAAGATGGCCTGGACCCTGCTTTTCTGCAGGACAAGATCCCCCGAGGTCCTCCCACCCTCGTGAGACCTGAGGGCTGTGTTTTGGGGGAGCTTGGATTTTCATCTCTAATCTGCTGTCGAATGCTGGGCTACCCCCCCCCCCCATGCAGTGCTGTGACCTCCTCAAGCCTCAGTTTGCCTTCCTGGGCATGAGGAGCCTGGGCCAGAGCCTTATCTGCCAGTTCAGTTGCTCAGTTCCGGTGAGAGTCCCAGGAGAGCCGATAAAGCAAAGAAGCCTTTGAAAAGCGCAGAGCCTGCACCCCACCCCCCAGGTGTGATTATTATTGTTACCTTGATGCCACGATAAGCAAGATGCAGAACAGTTGCCAAGAAACCAGGAGCTGTCTGCAGCAGCTTCCAGCTGGCCCACTCAGGAACTGGGCCCTGTCCCCTAGACCCATGCCTTACTCTTTCTCAGGGAAAGGGGGTTACCACCAAGAGGTAAGGAAACAGGGCCAACTGGCTGGTGACCAGGGAGTTGCAGGAGCTGAATGTCACTCTAAAGTGTGCCTGGCTCTGGTTCCCAGGTTGGCTCTCCCTGTGACACTGGACAAGTCATCTCTTATGTGACTACAACCTGTTCATGTGACCAAGGGTGTTCCCAGTACAGACAGGGCAAGCCTGGAGCCAGGAAGGCCACAGCGATGTCTGCAGAAGCCCAGGGCTGGGGTAGAAAGTCGCTGTAGGTAGGCCAGTTGACAAACCGAGGGGCCTGTGTGGTGGACACCTGGGACATACGTAGTGGAGTCAGACCCCAGGCTTGCCCTTTCCCTGCTGTGTTAGAGAAACGTATCTGTGCTTCTGGCTTTTCTTCTGGATAACAGTTTGATGAAGTCACACCTCAAAAATCCATTGTGCATTGGGGGGGGGGGCATCAAGACGGCTCAGCAGATAAAGGTGCTTACCACCCCAGCTGCTGCGTTTGATTCCTAAGACTCACGTGGAGAAGGAGAGAATCAACTCCTGTGAGTTGGCCTCTGTAGACACATGGGCACACACATACACATGCATGTACACGCATGCGCACACACACACACACACACTTTCTTTTTAAGCAACTGTGCTGATGGAAGGAGATTCTGCCTGTGTGAACTGTAGCAGCCGAATGGAGCGTCTGGCAGTGCGGTGCCCCTTACCCCTGCTGCTAGAGTAGGAACAACAGGAGATATTTTTCACTGAGCTGGGCCTGAGGGTCAGGAAGGGTTTTGGTTTTGGAAAGGTGGGAAGGGGGACAAGATTTAGGGGACCTCCCCCCCTGTAAACGGAATGACAGAGACGAGGGTGGGGTAGATGAGACGGGAGGGACCTAGAAGGCCAAGCTCATGAAGATGGCGGGAGGTGTGCAGAGACCGGAGGTATGCAAAGAGGAGCAGGAATGTCTGAGCAGAAGGCAAGAGTTGAGGGGAGGAGGAGGGGAGGGAGGGGGAGAGGAAGAGGAGGGGGGAGGAGGAAAGGAAGGAGAGGCTAGTCTATTACTGTGAGGTGTTAAATGAGCAGCTGCTTTCTGCTGCGAGGCTCTGTCTTGTGGGACTAAAGGGATGATGACTTCTTCACCCAGATCCCTGGGAGTTTTATGGTGTTGGACTCATGAATGTGACCTTCGGCAAGTACTCAATCTTGAAGGGTTTTAGTTTCTTCTCTCAAAAAATAAGGATCCCAGCTGATAAGGTGGCTCAGCGGGTAAAGTTGCTTGCCACCAAACCTGAGGGCCTGAGGGTTCCTGGGACCATGGTGGAGGGAAAGAACCTCTATGAGCACCTTGTCTTCATCCGTGAGTCATGGTCGGCCCTGCTGCTGGGACTGGCATCTCGTCAGCTGTCAACAGGGTGTGATGAACAGTGCTTGGCCCTCAGGCTGGGATGGCCGGGTCAGGATTGGGCCCTCAGGGTTGGCCACACATTACAGAGTCCAGATCTTGACTCTGGAGACCTCAAACCAGAGTTCAGAAGCCTACTCCGCAGGTGGGTGTCCTTTCTGAACCCATTTCCGCATGCAGGAAGTAGGCAGTTTACCTTGTTAGGCTATCAGGCTTTTGTGAAGATTGTCCTTCCACCCATTAGGACTGAGGACTAGGGCCCTCTACCCTATTCCTCCCCCTCCCTCTCCAGTCCGTTAGGATCCAGCTGAGGAGCTGCCTAGCTTGGGGACAGCCAGGACTCTGCTCAGTAGAGAGGAGAGAGCCCAGAGCAGGGAGGTGAGAGGTGGAGCTAGGGGTTATGTGGAAGAAGAGGGTCCTAGAAAAGAACTAGAGTGCTCTCCCCCAGCTGTAAGAGGGAGGCCTCCCTAGTCCTGTTCTGGCTTCAGCAGTTCTGAGAGAGATACTCATGGGACCTGGAAAGCAGGCTAAGATGAGTTGCTCTAGTAGGAGTTGCCACCAAGCTGACCGGATGCTGTCGAAGTCTGATTCTGGGGCCATGAACCGGGTAGAAAGTACCAATTATTGAGCCTGGCTATGGAAACCACCATTGCATGCAGCCAGGGGCTCCCAAGACCGTGGTCCTTGCTGAGAGCACCCATCTTTGCTCTGGCTTCAACAGTGTTTCTTCTTTTTTGGGTGGTAGGGGGTTCAAGACAGGGCTTCTCTGTTCAGTCCTGGTTGTCCTGGAACCTGCTCTGTCAACCAGGCTGGCCTGGAACCCAGAGGCTCATCTGCCTCTGTAGGCAAAGACTGCTCCTTCATTTCCCAGCCACCCAGACCCAAATAATCTATTACTTTATATTTTACCATGAGGCTGTGGTTTGTTACCTCTTGCTTCTTGGGCAGCTCCATGGTGTCTGCCTCCTTTGGCAACTACATGACATTTCCTTGACTCCACCTTATTTAAAAAAAATTCATTAACCAATAAAAGCAACACATATACAGAAGGACCTCCCACACTATGCTTCTGCCTCCTGAGTGCTGGGACTAAAGGCGTGTGCCATCACCTCCTGGTCACATTCCTCTACACTGCTGTGTCAGTGTGTTTTGTTGGGACCTCCAGCCAGCTCCCAGATAACTGACATGGAGACTTAATTATAAATGTTTGACCAAAAGCTTATGCTTATTACTAACTAGCTCTTATAACTTAAATTAACCCATATTTCTTATCTACACTCTGCTACGTGGCAGTACCTTCTTTTAGCACAGCAAGCTCATCTCCTGTTTCTCTAGCTGGCGATTCCTCTGACTCTGCCCTCCTTCCCAGTATTCTTTTTGCCCTGAAAATCCTGCCTAGTCATTGGTCAATCATCTTTTTATTTACGATGAGCACAATACATATTTACATATTTACAGTGTACAAAGACTGTTCCACAATGCTGTTGGGCACCAGCTATGCTTGGTCAAGACTGTAAGCTTTGAAGTCCAGTTAGCCTTTGTCTGTAAAATATGGGGGTCAGCAGGTGGCCTGAGAGCTGGCTCAGAAGGTACACTGCAGGCTTGAGGACCTGAGTTCGGATCCCCAGCACTCAGGTTAAAAAGTCAGCATAATGGCACACATTTATAACCCCAGCTCTGGGGAGACAGAGGCAGGAGGATGCCTGGGCCTCATCAGCATCACTAGCTCCTGGTTCAGGGAGAGCCTGTTTCAGAAAAAAACAAAGAGGGAGCCAGGCATGGTGGTGCACACCTTTAATCCCAACACTCAAGAGGCAGAGGCAGGAGGATCTCTGTGAGTTCTAGGTCAGCTTGGTCTACAGAGTGAGTTCCAGGACAGCTAGGGCTGTTATACAGAGAAACCCTGTCTCAAACAAAACAAAACAAAACCCCCAACAAGCAAACAAACAAATTCAAAAACCAAATTAACAAAACAAAGATGGAGATCAATTGAGAAAAACACATGACAGTGACTTTTGGCTTCCACATACATGCACACCTACACACGCACGCACACACACAGAGTGTGAATAAGTAACCAACTCCAGGACACTAAGGGCAGAATGGGTGTCCGCAGGATGTACCTGAAACCTGAACACCACCATGGGCCTCTGTCTAACCTTCCACCCCCTCTCCTGTCTCCCCCTTCCCACCTTGCGTCAACAGAAGTTGTGTTGAGCACATTCCCTCACACACCAGCCCTCCATGGCTTCCTACTGCCCACTTTCAGCCTGGCAATCAGTCCACAAATACTGTATGGGGCCTACTTGGGAGAGAGTTCGTTGCATAAATACCTATGACTGCCAGTCATGATGCTGAATTGTTTTGGAAACCGTGTCCCAGAGAAGCTGCTGGGTCCTGGACTCTAGCTATGCTAGCCAGTTGGTTCCTGATGCTATAGCCCACACTGATGCTATGGACTCAAAAGGTTGCTGCCACTGGGTCTGTCCTTTTGAGTCAAGTGGTGTCAAGGCACAGACCTTGTCAGAAGTCAGTAATCTTAAGGGGTAGGGGGTTCCCCGTGCTAAGCAGGGCTGAGGCCAGTTCCTCTGATCCAGGGAGAGGAAAAGAGGCTTAGAACTTGCCAGGGTCATTCCTAGACCAGGAATGCCGTGGGTCCTCCCTCTTCTGGGTGTGTCTGCCTGGCTCTGCCTGACTCAAGCCTGCCACAGGCTTCTGGAGCTCCTCTGGAAGGTGACTCACCCTCTCAGGACTAGCCTGCCTTGGTGGAACTGGGGCTGCTGCTCAGCCATGTCAGGTTGGCCTCGGGCAATGACAGAAGCTAGGCCTGCTTCGCCGGGCCACAGGTTCCCTGGATCTGGAAACCACTGGGCACATCTTCCCCTTGACCTGGGAGGTGTACCTAGCAGGATTGTGTGACAGACAGGTGCTGACGTCACTCTCTTTCGACCTGTCCCCTGTCCTTGAAAGGCTGTGGGTGTAGTTTCATCAGGTTAATATCAGATGGGTCGTGAACAGTGTCCTGTTGTGGGTGGACTGTGACCTCTGCGGACATCATAGCCCATGTCCTAAAGTGGAAGTCAGGAGTCGTGCCTACAAGGCCTGGGGAGTGGCTCACGTAGGCCTGGCCACAGTGGGCCCGCTGTGTGGCACTTACTGGCATTAGTAACAGCAGTCCTAAGGCTCCTATCCACTAGAGACTAGGGACCCAGAGAGCTGGGGAACCTAATAGTTCCCACGTCTACAGCCACACTTGCTGTCCCCGACTCAGCCTTCATCTTCAGAATGAGCTGGAGAACTGACCTAACTCTGACCTCTGGGAAGGGGAGCCCGCTTATCAACCCTGCTCAGGGAGCTCCCTGCCTTCCTTCTGGAGATCTTAGAGCCCTACTTGCCTCGCTCCTCCAGAATCTCCCACCTGAGGCTCTCTCTGACCTCAGATGCCTTTTTCTCTCCCAGGAAGAGTGATGGCCAGAAGCAGCGCTTCCCTCAGGCATTAGACCTGTTCCTGGTGGACTCAGCTCCTTCCCTCCCTGCCTCATCTTACCCTAAGGTAAGTGACCCCAGCCTAGGGCCCTGCTCTGTGCCCCACCATGCCAGAGCTGGGAGATGTCTAAACATGCCTGTTGGGAAGATGTCAACTGTTCAAGTCGAGGCCCCTGGAACTAAGTCCCCCAAAGGACACCACTCCTGACCACTGGGTGGCCTGTGTGGTCTCAGAGGTTGCACCAGTATCTACAGAAGTGCTAGAAGGGGGGCTTACGGATAAACTATGACATTGGTGGCTCCTTTGCCTTCTCCCCACTATCCCCATGGCCACAGCTGTCCCCATTATAGACCAGATGTGATAATAGCCCCTGCTTCCCCCACACACCAGGATTGGATAAAGTGTCTCTCCCATAGCCTGGACCATCTTTGGCTCCGAGCCCTAGGGTGAAGACTTTTTCGTTGCTGTTAATCAACAACCAAGGTTTGCCTGTTACCTGAGTGGTACCAAACCTAGAAATTCCTGGCAGGCCAGGTCCTTACCCCGAGAAGCCATGCTCTGGCCAAGAGATGAGTGTCTGAATGGCTTCTACAGAGTGTCAGGGCCAAGGGGCAGTGGGTGTTTCAGGGAATTCCGTCACTGCTGCTTTGTACTTAGTATCTTGCCTGTAGCGTCTCTCTGTCACTCTGTCTGTGCTGTAGCCATGGCCGTCCAAATCCGAGTTCAGTGATACTGTTATTTGCCCAAAGGGTTGCAGGCTGGATGCTGTGGGGCCAGGACCAGCTGGTGCTTTCTGGCCAGTATGTGGCTGATGGACTCTCCTGTGCAGGGGATGAACCCTTGCTGTGGCAGGATGCTCTCTGCAATGACTAAAGCCCTTGCCACTTGGTCCTTTCACCAACCTCAGGCAGGGAGCCTGCTCCCGAATAGGATCTAAATGCTCGGAGATGTGTAGGGGTCTTCCCCAGAGTTACACAGCCAGGAAGGCTCTGCCAGGAACCTCCTCCGGAGCTCTGGGATAAGACCTTTCCTAGGCCAGGAGGACAAAGGACCAAGGAATGTTATCTAAGGACTGATATCTCCATGGAAATCCCAAGCAGGGGTGCTCTAAGTCACATACGAGCCAGCTGGGACCTTTGCCTATCTTTCCTGGTGGGCAGCCCCAGCCAGGGCCACAAGGGTCCTCAGGAAACAGACTTGATGGCAGTGACTTGCTTGAGCAGCTGGATTTATGCGTGAGGTCTTCCCCTGGGCACCGGACTCTTATTATTCCCATCTGGCCTTTGGTCTTTTCATCTAGGAAGGACGATGGATGTAGATGTAGCACGTCCTTGGAGCCTTGCGCTGCACACAGCCCACGGTGGGCCCTTCTGATTACCATTGATCGCCTGGCCTCCACCCATTTGGCTGCCACTTTCCAATTGGGCTAACACAGCTCAGTGAGCTCCAGACTATCCCATTCCGGCATTCCAGGGCTCCCCCAAATGAGGACCCATCCTGTAAATTGTTGACAGGGCAGGAAATCAGCTCCCAGACCCTGAGTGATTCCTTTGGGGCTCCCGGCAGGTTACTGGCTGCTGAAGCCAGGCCTGCGATAGTCTCCAGTTTTCCTCAGCACCCTATATTTTTAATAGTACTGGAACCAGTTTGAGGAGCACATGACCTCCCTGTGCATAAAGGCAAGTTCCACCTATAACATAGACAGTGTCTCTTCTATCGGCTTTGCCAGCTCGCCACTAGGAGAGGCCTGTAAAAGTATTAGGAGCTAACAGTCCACCTGCATTGTCAGGGCTGGGTAAGAGAATTCTCTTCTCTTTGAGAAGAACATTCGAATAGACTTTAGCTGCCCTCTGCAGGACTCGGGGACTGTAAAATCTACATACAAGTGCATATACTTGGCCTATCTATACCTAGATACTGGGGGCTAGGCTAGACACAAGCATAGATCTATAGCCTATTCACACTTGCACATGAACACTTGAAGGAGATGGACAGTAAGCACCCTTACCCATCCCTTGCAACCTGCCCGCACACTTCTGTGCTACAGAAATGTAGTGTGTCACGTACAGCCACAACTGGCCTCGGATTTACACACACACACACACACACACACTAGAAGCGTGCACAGCACTCTCTCTCTACCTGGCCTACATATCGCTGGTGATCTGAGCAGGCTCGGCCTCCCCCAGGGCCAGTGTGGGAAAGGATGTTCCTCTGGCTGCATGGTGATGGGTGCCCGGAAGTGTGCAGGTCTGGAAGTGGTTGCGTAAATCAATATTTGCTGCTGTTAATTATTAAAGCCGAAGCTACTTGGTGTCTGGAATGTACATCGCTGGTGTTCCCGCTGGCTCTCTGGGCCCAAGCCTGACCTGGGGCCAGGTCTGGGAGGGAAAGGAAAGTGCCTGCCTGCCTGCCTTGCAGGAGCTCCCCAGCCCTGGGTAGTGGGCAGTACTTCTGGGAAGCTGTAGGTCTGGCCCCAGCTGGAGACAGCCCTGCCCCTGCAACACCCAGAATGTTCCAGGCTCTGTCTAGAGGGTGGGTGGAATGGCTGGGGGCCTGTCCCCACTGCAAAGTAGCGGCACCAGCCCAAGACACAAGGACAGCAGTGTCAGATGGGAAGAATCAAGAGGTCTTGTACTTTGGGTGGCGAATTGGGCCAACAGAGGTGCCAGAGACTCCCTTATATATCCTGCAAGTGGTAGCAAGGCCAGAGCTAGACCCTGAAGGACCTAAACTATAGAATACCTGCCCTAGAGTTCCCGCGTCCTTTCTCTCCTCTCCAGGCTTCCCCGCCCCCCAGGGTCGGGCAGGATCGGATGCTGAGGGAGAAGAGGTGAGGATGAGGCAGCTCTAGGCTAGGGATCCCTGGTTTTCCTAGTGCTGTGGTCCCCGATAAACTATTGCACCTCTTGGAATACGGTTTTCTTATCTGCCTAATAAGGATAGCCCTATGGCAAGACGGTGAGACGCGCAAAAGGGTCCGGCTAAGGAAGTGTTCAAGTTAATCCCAGTCTCCAGGACTTTTGCATTCTCTGGGCACAGCTGTCCCAAGAACCTTGTCCTTGAAGCCCCAGGCAGGGTCTCCTACTCTGGGAAGACACAGCTGCTAACATAAGCGCCCAAGGCTTCCTGCGCGCAGGCGCAGTGTCCCAGGCCGCTAGCCGGGCCGCCCCCATGAGGGGGCGTGGTCTACACGTCCTGCCCCCGCCCGCGCCTCCCGCACCTGGCGCCCCGCCCCCTCGGGCCCGGCCGCGGGGCGAGCCCACAGAAGGCAGAGCGACGGCGGGACGGGATCTCCGAGCTCCGGCTACGGGGCCCCGCGGCCGGGCCGGCTTGCAGCGCCGCCGCCGCCGGGGCTGGGGCTCAGGATGGCGCAGCCGCGGCCCCCAGCGTCCCAAGGCCGTCCACGGAGGGGCTCGCTGCCGGCTGTGGCCGGCTGGCAGGTGAGGACGCTGGCAGGGGCGGCCTGGCCGATGGGGGACCCTAAAGCCACCATTCAGCCCGACTAACCCAAGTCCGGCAGGCTGTGCCCGGGCCCCCATCACGATGGATGTGTGCGCTTTTGGACTGACACCCATACCACACGGAGCACCCCAGTCCCATGGGCAGTTTTCCACAGCTGCCTGTGGGACAGACGTGAGGACACTGTGGCCGTGGGCTGCAGTGGCACTGGGTGTGTGTGTGTATAACCGCTACTGGGACTACCTGCAGCCTTCCCTACAGGGATGGGGTACAGGTATCACCGGGTGAATTTGTGGTGGCTTTTGCTCAGGTGGGATGCCCGGTTTCTGGCCACACCACTCCCAGCCTTCCTTTGCCATGTGTCAGGGCGTCTGCTACTGCCTGTGGGGCTGTAACTGTGGGTGTTACTTGTTGCTGTGTGTGTACGCTCTGGCTGACAGTACCATGTGTCAGTGTTTATGTAGTTGTGATTCGGGTGCAGCAGTGTGTGATGTCTCACTGTGCCTGGCTGTTTGGTCACTTTCAGGGGACCTCCTCACCCCCTGAGCTCATGGCTGGGTCTCTTTGGAAGGGGTAGGTCAGAGACTGCCTGATGGAGGCAGTGTTGTAACACTGAGTCGAGTTGACAGGTGTGTTTGTCTTCCTGTACTGTAGTGTATGTCTGTCTGTGCTGTCTGTCAAACTACCAGTAGGATCTGTTCTTCCAAACTCAGAGGTATTGGGTGTGGCCACAGGTGACCATGGTACAGGGTCTTGTTCTACCGGCAGGCTTCAGACTGTGCACAAGGGGGCTTAAAAGTTCCGTGACCTTCACGACTTACCTGAGGGGTGTTGGGTGGTTGTACTCAGGACCCCATGGGGCTTAACAACCCTGGCAGTTGCCGGATTCCTCTTCCTCTTCCTCTTCTTAGAACTCTTGTGTGCAATGTAAGATGCTGCTTGGGTCTGTTGTTCAGCATGCCTTGATCCTGGCAATGATGCCTGGAATTCTCTGTCTGTTTCCCTGAGCACCTGGCTGTCCCTGCCCATGTCAGTGTGTCTCCTGGTCTCAGCCAGGAGAATTCTGTGTTTGCATGTGCAGTTACTGGGATGCAGGCTGCACAAGTGTGGGTTTGCACATCCGTGAATCTCAGGTCCGTGGACCTGAGTGTGTGTTGTGTGTGTTGACATGCACAGGCTCCATATGGATCTGTATGTGTGTGTATTGACATGCAAAAGGTAGGCCTGCTGCAGTTCAAATCATGGTGCGCAGGCCTGTGTCTGTCCTGCAGACAGAGTGTGTGTCTCCTGGTATACAACATTAGCACATGTGTGTGAACTCAGATGCCTCCTCCTAGGCAGTAGGAACTGCTTGAGTTGAACCTTGGAAGAGCTGGGGGGTGGGGAAGGCTGCTCTGGAGACTCTGGGGGCTTCCCAGGCCGGGCCCCCAAGCTGCCAGCCTCCATCCGGTAGGGATGCGCCTTCCAGGAAGACTCAGAAGGGAGTTGGTGGTGGAGAGGCCCATGCTGCCAAGCAGCTGCCAGACGCTGCATTAACCCTGTGTGTTTCCTGCTTTGCCTTGACAGGCCAGCTTGTACATGTAGGCTCGTGCACAGGTGAAGGACCAATGGCAGCCCAGCATCTCTCCCCACCCTGTCCACACTGCTTATAGGGAGGGCTGTCTGGCCTGGGCACTGGTGAACTGGCTCTCTTCCTGAGTGCTGGTGGAACCACAGACCCTCGCTCCGTGCCTCATGGGTCTTGGCTCTAGGGCTAGGTCCTGAGGGCTCTCAGGGGTCCGTATGCCAATCCTGGAACTGATGCCTTTGTATTGGCAGAAGGGAAGATATGTCTTCTCAAATAACTTCCTCATCCTTCAAGAAAGCAAACTGAGTGGGACATCTGTCAGAGACCCAGAACCTAGGTTTTGGGCTCACCCCACTAGGTGCCCAAACTGGCCAAACTCTGGGGAGTTAGCCTTCCAAAACCCCTCCTACAAAGTCCTGGTCGCTTTCCTCTTGGTACCTAATGAGAGGACCAGGCCGGCTGGGTGGCTAGAGCCTATTTCAGGCTTGATAGTAGCAGCTGGGCTTCCCTGGGGACTGACCTCGCTCCTCTTTCTATTGCAGAACACAGATCTGTTTGAGATGATTGAAAAGATGCAGGTAAGGATGGGTCAGGGAGCCCCAGAGTGGGCTGGCCTAAACGTGGCAGTCCCCTACCTGCCTCCTCTCTGTGAACTCATCCAGGGTCCCAACTCCCAAGTCATCCCCACAGGTAGATACAAACATAGCTCATCAGAGGCCTGGCAGGCTCCCGTGCAGCAACCCCATGCAGGATGGAGGAGGGGATGGATGCAGAGATGCAAGTGGGGAAGCATTAGTGAGCCAGGCAGCCTGGGGTGCAGTCCTGCCCCTTGTTTCACCCCTGCTCACCCTCCACTTCCAAACTCTGCTCTGTCTGTGGCATGGGTGAGTGTCTGGATGGGAGCAAAGGGTAATGGGGTAGAGTGGGGGTGGCTTGAAGAGAGCTCTGGAGCCTCCTTCATGTCAACTCTCTGACTTGGCTCCTATCCCTGCAGTTTCTTTGCCTCTTCGACTTCCCTCTCTTCCATCTCCTTCCCCTCCACGTATCTCTTGATGCACTAGCCCTGCCCTACAAATACACACACACACACACACACACACACACACCACATGCCTGAGTATGCTTCCCTGCCCCCACTCCCAGCAGCATGTGTTTTCCTGCACAGAGCCCCCAGCTCCTCTCTGCTGCTGTACCTCCCTGATCTCATCACCACGGGGATGCCTGAGGAACGAGTTGGTCAACACCCCATTCCACAAGTGCCCTTACATACATGGGCATCTGTCTTAGGACTTCAGCCCAGGAAGGGCTCCTGGTGGCAGGCACGGCAGAAGGGTAACGACATACCTTCTCTTGCAGGGCAGCAGGATGGATGAACAGCGATGCTCCTTCCCACCACCTCTCAAAGTAAGTGGGCCAGGCGGGACTCCGGGCAGTCACTCTCCTGGGCTGGGGAGGGTCCAGGAAGAGGGTCCCAGTTGCCACTGTGTGCCAGTGTTGCTGAGCAGGGCACCTGGCCCTGGGAATTCAGCAGCTGGTAGGGCCTTTGCCCTGACCTTGGAAAGCTCTCAAGCCAGCTCTTTCTGCCCTCCTGCCTCACTGCAGGTGCCTGCCCCTCCAGGCCACCTCATACCATTGCTCAGCCGAGTTGCTGCAAAGGTGGCTGCCATCACATGGCTGTGTTTCCTTATTGGCCTGGGAGCCCCTGTTTCATTCAGCACGGGTCCTCTGATTCGAGACTCCCCTAGAGAATGTGCCTGGACCCAGGGGAAGGTTTCCAGGTGTAGGCATGTGCTGGGCTATAAGCCTGCCACTTCATTCAGGGCTGGGGTCTCAGAGCGGTCCTTAGACTGGTACCACCAGGAGCTTGGTAGGAATGTGGGTTCTGAGGTCCTACTTGGAGTACTGCCTCTGTCTGTCCTGGCTTTCCTTCGGGGGGAGGCAGGGACCCTCCTTGTCCCTGGCAGAAAGCTTCTAAAGACATCAGACTCAGGGAGCCTTTGAACAAGCATGCGTATGTGTCTCTGTGTGCGTGCATGTGTGTGTGTGTAAAGGGTAAAGCCTCACCTCAGCTGCTCCGTGGTTTGTTTATATTTTGCAGACGGAGGAGGACTACATTCCCTACCCAAGTGTCCATGAGGTACCAGCCTCAGTCCCGCACCCTCCCTTACCATGACCCTGGGAGGCCCTCATGCAGGGCTGTCTTATGGAAACTCACTTTCCAGTCCTGAGAGTTCCGGGGTTGTTTGAATCTGAGGCCTCTCGCCCACGTTTCATCCCATGGCCCTGGGCCACCCTCTCTCTCCCCTTCTCCCCCACCAAGCAGGTTCCCCAAAGGGGTAGTCAAGAGCCTTGGGTCTCCTAGCCCTGGACTGTCCCATAGTGCCTGCTAGTCCTGGATCTGGGTTGAGAGGTTGCCCTGGGGCTTTAGTGGGTGCTGTGTGGAGTATCTCTCAGCTGAGTCCCCCTCTAGGTTCTGGGGCGAGAAGGGCCCTTCCCCCTCATCCTCCTGCCCCAGTTTGGGGGCTACTGGATTGAAGGCACCAATCATGAAATCACCAGCATCCCTGAGACAGAGCCTCTGCAGTCTCCCACCACCAAGGTCAAACTGGAGTGCAACCCCACAGCACGCATCTACCGGAAGCACTTTCTGGGCAAGGTGAGTGACTGGCTGGGGTGGGAGGCTGGGTCCCACAGGAGGTGGCGTTAGGCTGAAGCTAGGTCAGAATTCTGAGTCTCATGAAGCTAGGTCAGTATCCCAGAATTCTGAGTCTCAGATTGATTGATTCACTCGACAGATGTTGCAAAAGGCAGTCTAACATGGTTGTCAAGAAAAGAGACCCCATCATGGTTTGTGCCTTAGCTAGGTTATCTGCTGGGAGCTTCAGTTTCCCCATCTGTAAAAATGGTAATTATGACATCCATCTCACATGGTTGCTGGGAAGCCTTAATGAGGAGATGCTACTGAAGGGTTTTGAACGGCATCCCCAACCACCTAAGTGCTTTCCAGCGTGAACAGATCACAAGCCCCAGCTGCATACCTGGTCTTGCACTGAGCTCTAGGTATGGAAAACAAAATCGATCCAGACCTGGCCCTCAGCAGCCAGGGGAGGGGCTGGGAAGATAGGAGTGTCATAGTCTGACTTGGATGGTTGTCACCACAGCCTCGGGGCAGGGACTCTGCCCAGTAACTGCTCCATAGACGGACACCCACGGTGGCACTCTGCGGAGTGTGTACTGAGCAAGGCAGTCACACTCCAGAGTTAGCAGGTGTGAGCTGGGGATGGCGAGGCCTGAAATTGCAGCACTTGGGAATCTTAGGCAGGAGGATCACCGGAAGTTCAAGGCTTACCTAGGCCACAAAGCGAGATCTTGTCCAACAGAAACAAAACGAAAAAAGTTACTGGGTGGGAGCTGAGGACCCGTGCTGGGATCATATTACACTGTGTGCTGTTGGTGTGCCATGAAATAGACCCATGCTGCAGCCTCTGGGGTGCAAATGGTGGATCCTCCTTCTGTTGGTTTGGTCGCGTTATCTTGGGCGTTTTATTTAACCTTCTTCAACTGCTTCCTTATCTGTAAAAATGGGGCTAAGACAGGAGCCTGCAAGGCACATAACATGTGGTTGATGGTAGCCACCGCCACACCTACCTGCTCCCGCTGCTCTCGCGGAAGAGGAAGCCAAACTTAGTGAGGTGATTTGGTCAAGATCAGTTATTGAGCCTAGAACTGAACCAGCTCTCACAGACCTTCACTAGGTCGGGCCGTGGTGGCGCACGCCTTTAATCCCAGCACTCGGGAGGCAGAGGCAGGCGGATCTCTGTGAGTTCGAGGCCAGCCTGGTCTATAAGAGCTAGTTCCAGGACAGGCTTCAAAGCTACACAGGGAAACCCTATCTCGGAAGAAAAGAAAAGAAGATGTTCAGGAAGATGGGATTCCCAGTCAAGCCGTGTGTGTGTGTGTGTGTGTGTGTGTGTGTGTGTGTGTGTGTGTGTACGTGTACGTGCACTTAATGGAAGAAGGAGCACACTTGCATAATTGAGAAGCTGTGTGGCCTCAGTATGGACCCAGGGCACTAGGCTGCTTCTAGGAAATCACTGGTGCTGTCTGGTTGGGGGTGGGTGGGGCGAGTCACAGTGTGGTGACTAACCCAGCAGGCTGAAGCTCCAGCCTTTGCCTGGGGACAGAGCCAGAGAATAGCACTCGATTCTACCTCCTGGCCGAGCCTGGGGTGGAGGGAGGGGGACCTTCATTCCAGTGCCCAGTGCCCACTGTCCAGTGCTCTCAGCTGTGTCTAGGAGTCAGGGACTGTGAGCCTGGCATAGTTGGCACTCTAAGGTTTACCGGAGGTGTCACAGTGCTGGGTGGAGCAGGGGTCTTCGGTACGGCAGGTATAAAGAACAAGAGGGGGGCTGTGGTGACCAGGGTCAGGTCAGTAGGCCAGAGGGGAGGAGTTGGGGTGGCTAGGGAAGGGGCAGTGCCCAGTATAGGAACCACATGTTGGTGGTAAGAGGCTGTGAGGGTGGCCTTAGGGACCAATCTCCTGAGACCATGATCCTACCTCCCACTGTGTCTCTAGAGTTCCTCCAGCCTAGTGGGGAACTCCCTGCTCCTGGACTTCCCAGCCAAGTGCCTGCCACTCCTCTATAGACCATCTGTGTCAAACATCTTGGGGTTTTCTCCACCCTGTGCCTAGGCTGGGTTCAAGAGGATCTGTGGGTCTGGGTCCATTCAACAGACCTAGTTCAGGGGCACTGCAAATTCGAGGGCACCCCCCCCCCAGCCCTGCCTCTTTCTCCACCCTGCCTCCAAACCCTACGTTCATGTTTAAACAAGATTCACTTCCAGGGTGATTGATTCTCAGGGCGGGTGTGGCTGAGAAGTTCCACTCCCAGGCCAGCAGGGGGAGCCCAGGGCCAGACTGGGGCTGCGACCCCTCACTTCTGGGTTTAGGGATTTCCCTCCCAAAAGGTTCCCCCAAAAGGCCTGGGTTCCCTTAGAGAGGGTGCCATTCTTGTCATAGGCATCCCTCGTACCCTCTTTTCTGGTAAGGATGTCAGGAACCTGCCTGGTCAGTTAGGATGCGTCATTTCCTGTTTCTCACGGGCCTTGACTTCAGGGACCACTGAGCCACAGGTTGGGCAATCAACAATTCGACTTCTTTTCCTCTCAGTGCCCTACACTTGGTAGTTGGCCTCTGTCCCTCCCTCCCTTCCCACTCCCTTCATTCTGTGGAGGTCAGAAGAGGGCATTGGATCTCCCTACCCTAGAGTTACAGGCAGCTGTAAGCCATTTGACACAGGTTCTGGGAACAGAGCTCATCGGGTCCTCAGAAGAACAGTGTATGTTCTCAACTAGTGGGCCATCCGGCCCCTCCTACCATTCTTTTTTTCTTGAGACAACCTCACTGTGTAGCTCAGCTGGACTTGAACTCGGGATCACCTGCCTCAGCCTCCCTAGGCTGGAATGCCAGGTGTTTACCACCATGGGC
>NC_022016.1:47118091-47148457 GCF_000317375.1 Microtus ochrogaster | reverse complement strand
TTCCTTCCTTCCTTCCTTCTCTCTCTGTCTTTTGGTTTTTTGAGACAGGACTTCTCTGTATAACCTTGTCTGTCCTGGAACTCCCTCTGTAGATCAGGCTGGCCTCAAACTCAAGAGATCCACCTGCCTCTGCCCTCCCCAGTGCTAGGATTAAGGCATATACCACCACCACCTGGCTAGTTGACTTTTCTTGTAGAGCGATTGCTGGGTACTTAGGGACTGGGGCATACATACATATACATACAGACACACAGATGTACATGTGGGTGGCTCCGACGTTGATAAGGAGCCAGAGATAAAGTCCCAGCAGGCATTCTTGAGCACAGTGCCAGGCTCTGTACCTCACTTCCGGGCCCCATCCAGGTAAGTGGTCTCCCTCCCAGCTAATAGAGCAGGAGAGTGATGGAGGTGCTCCTCAGGCTGCCCGACTGGTACGGGGCAGATCAATCTGATGCAGAGTCTGCTGTTGCCCATGGTATCTGCTGCTTGGGACCAAGTTGACTGTCTGATTCCCAGAAGCCAAGACCTCCTCTCCCTCACTTCCCCTGCCCCTCCTGCAGGAGCACTTCAATTACTATTCTCTGGACACTGCTCTTGGCCACCTGGTCTTCTCTCTCAAGTACGACGTCATCGGGGATCAAGAGCACCTGCGGCTACTGCTTAGGTAAGGGCAGTGGAAGGGGGAACCCCAAGACAGTAGGGAAGACTAAGGTCTAGAATTCGAGCACAGCTCCCTGTACCTGCCTTCCTGATGGAGGCCCAGAAAGGAGCAAGAATTTGCCTGAGGCCACACAGCAAGGTAGTGCCTTAGCCAGGCTTGGTGCCCTGCTGTCACCTTTGGTCCCCTGAGGTCTTTCCACTGTTGAATCTCTCACCAACGTAGCTCTCTCCTCCCAGGACCAAGTGTCGGACCTACCATGACGTCATTCCCATCTCCTGCCTCACTGAGTTCCCCAATGTGGTCCAGATGGCAAAGGTGAAACCATGAACCTCTTGGGTCCCTGGGCCTGATGGCAGCTGCTTCTAAGGGCAGCCTCTTCCCTGATGTCACCCAGTGTGCATGCTGCCCTGTGTAGTCCTGGGTACCTGCACTGTGCTTCTAGCTCTCTTTACAGCACCCACAGATCCCAGGTGGCCCCAGTTCTCTGAACTCCAGTCTGAGCAGCAGTGAGGGCCCCCAGTCTTTCACTCTTCTCTGTTGCTTCCAGACCAGCCCATCCCCCCTCCTTTCCGCTGCTGTCTTCCCTAGACTTGCCTACCAAGATGCAGAGTCTCTCCCTTTCTTTCTCCTTGACCCCGGCTCACACCCCTCCCTGTTGGTCTTTTGCAGTTGGTATGTGAAGATGTCAACGTGGATCGATTTTACCCTGTGCTCTACCCCAAGGTATCTGCCCTGGTTTGTTCACCCAGGGTGTGTGACAGCGGGAGGAGGAGGAGTGAGCACCTATTGATACCTTTTGTGGCTGGGCCCTCTTTGTTTGCCCTGATGACCATACATGGCCCACAGTGTACGGTAGAAAGCACAGAAGGGTTCTGTGTTTACCTAAGGATGCACTGCAGATAAGGAGGGCTTACCTGGAGCCTTGCTCCTGCATGGAATATCTCACGTTGTCTGGAGAGCTTCCTAGGATAGTCTGTGCTCTAGACTTCTTTTCCATGGTCCTTGCCTTCTAGAGGATATAGGGAGACCGAATAACACTGTTAGCCCTGTAAGTGCGTCCCCACAACAGACGTACTTAGAGCCCCCACCCTGCTGCTCCCATGGCTGTGACGATGCTGGCATAAGTGCAACGGCTTCTGTCATCTGGAAGACATGGCCTTGAAATATCCTGGGGTGGGGTGGGTGTCCTAGCTGAATATTTTAAATCAGGCTGTAATCCTGATAGGTGAAGGAAGGGATCTCAGAAATCAAATCCCACATCTTGGTTTCAGTGGGGAAAACAGGTTGAGAGTGAGGAAGGACACTTGCTTGGGGCCCCAAGGCAAGATGGCTGAACTGTCAAGGAGCATGAGGAAGTTTGCTGAGGTGTCAGGGAGTGAGCTGAGCCTTGCAGAGTGGTTTGGGGTGAGCTTGGCTATAATAGGCAGGGCTCATGGTAGAATTTGGAAATCCAACAGAATCAGAGGCAGGTCCCAGCCCTACACAGGTCTGCAGGATGCTGATCAGAGGCAAAAGACTGAAGCTCTCTGAAAGCGAGCAGCAGAGGACCAGTGGAGAATCCCTATGACCTTGTTTTGAGGATGGGGTGTGTGTGTGTGTGTGTGTGTGTGTGTGTGTGTGTGTGTGCGCGCGCGCGTGTGCGCGCCCGCGCATGTGGTGAAAGCAGGGAGAGCACAGTGACGCTTCCAGCACACACTACTTGGCACTCCCGCAGGCCTCCAGGCTCATCGTCACCTTTGATGAACACGTTATCAGCAATAACTTCAAGTTCGGAGTCATTTATCAGAAGCTGGGGCAGGTGTGTTTACCCACCCTTCCCCTGGCCCAGCCTGTGGCTCACCCTCCCCGCCCCCCAGTCTCAACTGTCACCTGCCAGAACACTCACTGTTTCCCAGGAGCTTGGGGACTGCCCATGGCCACTCTGGGAGGAAGTGGGACTGAGGGAGGGTCACTCAGAAAATGCAGCTTTGCGACTTTGCCCCTCTCTGTGGCCCCCAGACGTCTGAAGAGGAACTCTTCAGCACCAATGAGGAAAGCCCCGCCTTCGTGGAGTTCCTTGAGTTTCTGGGCCAGAAAGTCAAATTGCAGGACTTCAAGGGGTGAGTCCCAGGGTCAGATGACTAGAGCAGATAGGACGTGTTCCTGAGCAGGGAGGGAGCCCCGTCCTGGCCCCAGGGAGGCCTGACTGGAGCTGGAGACTGAGCCATGGCCTTGGGGGCCTGGGGACAGGTTCCGAGGAGGCCTGGACGTGACTCACGGGCAGACCGGGACCGAGTCCGTGTACTGCAACTTCCGCAACAAGGAGATCATGTTTCACGTGTCCACCAAGCTGCCATACACAGAAGGGGACGCCCAGCAGGTAGCCTGGGCACCCAACTACCTGTTTCCTACAGTCACCTGTGATCCCATTCACTTGTCTGTCCCGCGTCCATCGTGGTAGCCTCAGCACTGGCCCTGGCATACAGATGCGGAAATGACTTGTTTCCCTGTTCCCCCCCCATCAGGGTGGGCTGTAGGTGGGGGGGGGGTAGGAAAGCCCTGGCTTCTGCCTCTGTGGAGCGATGATAATAATGACATCTACAAGGTAGATGAGTTAAAGGGAGAGGGAATGTGACTAGAGCAGATTTACACGGCGGGAACAAGAGGCTTGGTGGGGTCACGTGGGGGTCCTGAGATTTAGAGCCAGGAGTTAGGAACCTCTTTTAAGATACAATGACAGGCTGCCAAGTTGCTAACAAAAGGAAGTGGGGAGTCCCATGAAGAACAGGGAGTTCAGGCATGTTCTTAGCCCTAAGCTCAAAATTCAGTTTACCTTGTTTTGAGCGTTCCCATCAGGGCATCTGCTTGACTCCGGTCCCCAGCCCATGGTGCTAAAAGGGTTATAAATGATGGAGCCTTGTTATTCTTACTGGCTTCTTCTTTTGTTTTTCCCTTTTAGCAACACTAATTTCATTTTCCAGTGATGGAGTATGTTTGCGGGTGTTGAGATAGGATTGAGATAGGGGAGGGGCTGAGAGGTGGGACCCGGGTTCAAGACCTGGGTTCAAGTCCCCGAGGGCATCGAGAGGCCTTGGAATCAATCTTCTCTCAGCTTCCATTTTCTCATCTGTCAGAGGTATCCAAGGAAACAGGAATAATCTTAAGACAAGTCTGCCATACTGAGGGTGGGCAGGAGCACACATCCCTAGGTGTGCTCTCTGATTGCCCCGTCTCCCCTCCAACCCCACACCCTCTGGGCACCCCCATCCCACACCCTGCATGGCCAGGCTGTGAACGCCTGTGGCGCTGTGCTCAGTTGCAGCGGAAGCGGCATATTGGAAACGACATCGTCGCCGTGGTCTTCCAGGATGAGAACACACCCTTCGTGCCGGACATGATTGCATCCAACTTTCTGCACGCCTACGTAGTGGTGCAGGCAGAGGGGGGCGGCCCCGATGGTCCCCTCTACAAGGTAGGTGAAATTGGGGCTTCCCAGGGCTTGTGGGCTGTGAGGAAGGAAGGCCCCTCTTTAGAGGGGCCACTTAGCTCCCATTTTGTCTGTTCTTACCCCCTCCTGAGCTTTCAGGTCCTCCTGCAGTTCCCTGACCAGCCCCACCCTGCAGACTCGGGGCAGTGGCTGGAGGAGCTGGAATTCTGGCTTAGAAGGTTCCCTCTCTGGGCAGCCCCAGAGCCTCCTGAACCCCATGGACCGATTTAGGGGTCCTAGATGTTGTGAGTAGGGTGGGCTCTGGACCCCACAGAAACAGCTTCCTCTCCTTCTAGGTCTCTGTCACCGCAAGAGATGACGTGCCCTTCTTTGGCCCCCCCCTCCCGGACCCTGCTGTGTTCAGGAAGGTGAGAGGCAGCCCTGCTTCCCTGGCCCGGAGCAGGACTGAAGTGGGAGAACCCGAAGGCCAACTCTGTACTGGGAATCTAGGTTCCCCTTCACCCTTCAGCTGAGCTGCCTCTCTTTGTCTTGATAAATGCTGTGACTTATTCTGCAAGGTCACAGAGTACACTGCACGGCTGTTTGGCATTTTCACTAGCTGACTGTGGCCTTTCATCTCTTCTCTCTTGGTCGGTCTGTCCTTTCTTTGGGGGAGGGTGTACACATGTCCCTGTCAACCCCTCACTAGCTACACAGGGCAAACCTTGGTTTGATCCTTCCCTCCTCCTGCATGTTCTGCTGGGCCCTCCCAAGTTGGGGGGTTCCATCAGAGATACAGAATCCCCTGTAGTGCCCAGCTAGAGAGCTGAGTCCAAGGAGAAGCCCTCTGGGAGTGGAGAGGGTGACCTCAGGCCCCAATAGGGCACGGATCGGGAGCTCCAGTCATACTCACCGAGCTCAGCTCCTTTCTCTAGTGTTCTTCTGACCCTCCTTTTGTCTCCTCCACTCTGGGGGCTCCCAGGGGCCTGAGTTCCAGGAATTTCTGCTGACGAAGTTGATCAACGCTGAGTATGCTTGCTATAAAGCAGAGAAGTTTGCCAAACTGGAGGTAATGTGGACTGGAGGGATGGATGCTCCCCACCCTGGAGGGGGAAGGCATGCTCAGACCTTGACTTTGGGGGGCTGACTGGGGCGGACAGAGATACGGGTGAAGTGAGAGGCAGCAGAGGCCAGTGTCCACATGGGCTGGAGGAGGAAGATGCCATGCAGGAGGAGGGAGCTAGAGAATTGGGGAAGCCAGCGCAAGTACCTAAGGACCTCGGCATGCCTCGCACAGGGTAGGTGAAGCTAGGATTGTAATTGCCAGGTCAGGGGTTGATCTCTGGGGTCTCTCATGGCCGACTCACAGGAGCGGACGCGTGTTGCCCTTCTGGAGACACTCTATGAGGAACTCCACATCCACAGCCAGTCCATGATGGGCCTGGGTGGCGACGATGATAAGATGGAGAACGGAAGCGGTGGCGGCGGCTTCTTCGAGTCTTTCAAGGTGAAGGCCCTGGGCTCCACCGTGGCAGGATGGGGCTCGGGCAGGCTGAGGCTGATGGAGAAGGAATGGGACATGACAGCTCGAGGCAGCCGGGTGTGGATGGGCCTGGAGAGGGGCTGTGGCCCTAGTCCTAGAATTGGGGTCTGAGGAGGTGGGGTTCTGTGAGGGAGATATGGCTGGAGGTGGGTTAGGGCAGGTCTTGTTCTGAGTCCTGGGGATGGAGCTAAGGCAGGGTCTGGCTGAGGACTTGTGTCTCTGCTTAGAAGTGTGGCTAGGATTAGGACGTAGCTTGGTGGACCTACACTTTCAGGTGCATTGAGATCTGGAGATGTGCTCTGTGCTTTGGGCAGTCTGAGTCAGGAGGAAGAGTATAAAGTGGGACTCTGGTTTGGGGTACAGTTAATGGCTGGAGGGACTCAGGGGAGGATCTACCTGGGAGCCCCATCAAAGGCTGGAGTCCTCCAGACAGCAGCAAGGAGCCACTGGTGTCACGGACTGTGACTGCCAAGTCTGAGGGCAAAAAAGAGGGGAGGGGGTTTGTCATGTCTCTAAGAAATGGGCTCAGGAGGCATATGTTGTAGAGAGAGCCCGCCCCATATGTGGACCGGGTGACATTGCAGAGGGAGCTTGCTGTGTGACCTCCCCTGGTACTATGTGATTTAGCTGAGAGTATGGAGTCCCTGTGTTTCCAGCTCAGTCCTGCCACTTACCAGCTCGGGCATTGCTCCAAACCTCAGTTTATCTGTTGAGTGGGGAAATGGGGGTTGTGACAGCCCATCATGCACAAACGTTTTTTAATTATTTGTAAAACAGGTTAGCATAATGTGGGTATAAATGCCTGCTCCATCTACCAGAGCAAGGACAAACTAGAGCTAGGAAGTGGAAGGGGACTTCTGCCCCCGCCTTTGGATGGGGCCTGAACTCACCAGCTGCTGGGTGCTGGACACTAGGCAGTGATTGCTCCTCCAAGTCCACCGGTGGGAGGTGGCCTCACCCAGGCTCAGCTGCAGTGGGAA
The DNA here is from genome assembly GCF_000317375.1 of Microtus ochrogaster. Taxonomy (NCBI): domain Eukaryota; kingdom Metazoa; phylum Chordata; class Mammalia; order Rodentia; family Cricetidae; genus Microtus; species Microtus ochrogaster. The sequence goes on along the minus strand of NC_022016.1, from coordinate 47,141,867 downwards.
CTGTAGGTTCCTATAGGGAGATTAGTCCAGTGGCCCACAAAGGATACCAACAAATTGGTCTAGAGAGCCCTGGCCCTGCCACCAGAGCCAGGGACCCATGGATTGAACACAGGATCTAGAAGTTTCTCATCTGGCTAGTTCTAAGTAGGGGCCCTGGATTAGGTCAAAGCATGCCTCCAAGGCAATGGAGTCTGCAGGGAAGGGCACAGGATTTGGCCCTATGGGCCCCAGGCTCCCCTCTGCCTAGGTTTTCTCCTGGGTAATGTGCGCATTAGACAGTCCCACTGTCTTGTGGAAGGCTTGGATGGCAGAGTTTGTATACACTGTCTGGCTCCTGAGGAAGCATTTGGTCTAGCATGGTCTGGAAATGGACAGAAAGAGGGGGAAAGAACCCTAAGAGGGTCCCACAGGGCTCCCGAGGAGCAGTCAGTTATGTACATACTCAGTATTGCCTGTCTTCCTCATGACATCCACGAGACAACATGCCGGTGAGGCATCCGAAGCCCAGCTACTCCTAAGCACTCTGTATCCCTGCCTCTTGTGTGGCACACAGGGAAACTGCTATGTCACAAAGCGGTGGGGCTTCCGAGGTTCACCCTGAGTGCTACTGGTGGGGAGGGACCGGATGCGTGTATCCCTGAGGTTCCCCAAAGGTTAGAGGCTCCCAGAAAGCCCATACCTCCTTTACGCCCACCCCCGTTCTCACAGAGGGTCATCCGGAGCCGGAGCCAGTCCATGGATGCCATGGGACTGAGCAACAAGAAGCCCAACACCGTGTCTACGAGCCACAGTGGGAGCTTCACCCCCAACAACCCTGACCTGGCCAAGGCAGCTGGAATAGTGAGTGTCACCCCATTCCCCCTGCCCTCCTACCTCTTGCTCCCCTCACCCCGGGCCCTTGGTTTCCCCTGCCTCCTAAGGCCTGGCCTTACCACCTCCCATGGCCCTGTTGTTCATGTGTCCGTCATGGGCACTGGACTTGGTATAGACACTATTCTCAATGTCCAAGTGCCCCAATCAGGATACTGGGATACTGTTCCCCACCCCCTTGGCCTTCTCCACCTGGCCGTTTGTTTATTTGGGTGTGACTTTCTGCAGCCTCTGTGTCCTGACCCTTACTGAACTCCTGCTGTCCTTTGTGTGCTGGGAACTGGGCTGCTGTGTGGGCATTTACTGTCAAGCCTTAGGTTTCTGGAAGCACCTCTGTATGTCAGGCTGTGGGCATCACTGTGTGTTGGGACCTGGGCTGCTGTGTGGACATGACTTTGTGAGCACCTACTATGTGCCCCCCCACGGGCTGCTGTGTGAGCACCTACTGTGTGTTGGAAACTGGGCTGCTGTGTGGGCACTTACTCTGTAAGCACCTACTCTGTGCCCCAACCCTGGGCTTTTGCGTAAGCACCTACTGTGTGTCAGGACTTGGGCTGCTATGTGAACAAGTGATGTGTGCTAAGCCCTGATTATTGGGGGATGCCTGCTGTCTGTCAGGATGTATGTTGCTGTGTGGACATTTCTTGTGTGGCATTCTGTGTTTGTGGCAGCCAGGGCCTCAATGCCTGTGACTGTCTTTTATGTGTCTGGAACTGGGCTTCTGTGTGGGCTTCTCCTGAACGAATCCCTTCTCTATGATTACTAATTGTCTGCCAGGCTCTGCAGGAGTGTGCCCCCCCTCACACTCAGCAAATGTTACAAACCTATGTTATGATTTAGTTCCTTTGCGCCATCTAGTGGCCACATTAGACACTGCCCCCATTGCTCTGCCCTTGGCCTTCCCATACATCTACCCATTAATGCACTGACACATCCACCTACCCATCCACCCACCTCTGCATCTATCCGTTCATCTGTCCATACAACAACACGTCTACCCATCATACTACTCATCCATGCATCCATCTACCCACCTGTCCATCCACCCACGTACACATCCATCCATCTTCCCAGCCATTCATCTGTCTGTTTATCCACCGGTCCATCCATCCGTGTACCTACCCAACCGCCCACTCTTCTCTTCCTGTCTGCTGCATGCCAGGCTCTGTGCTTCGTGCTGTGTGGCTGTGTCATGTGGCGGGAGTCTCCCCTCTCCCTACCATCTCTCGTGTGGTCTGGTCTGGCCAGGGGAGCAAAGTGAGGTCTCTGCTGTCCAGTGGTCACCAAGTCCATTGTCATCTAGGAACTGGCCCAACTTCTCCCCAACCCAGGTTCTCAGCCCCTCCCTTCGTGCCTGTGGAGTGGCCTGGCCTCCTGGGGGTGGCTGTGGAGGGGCCCCGGGTTAGGACCAAGCCAGCAGCACCTGCCGTGGCAGTAACCAGACCCATTTCTGTTTTTGTTTTTGCACAACTCTCCCTCTCTTCATGTGGTTTCCTTTTCTTACCCTTCCTGTCTCCTCATCCTTCTCTCCCTTCGCCATCTGCCATTCCTCCTCGTCCCTGTCCGCTTGCACCTCCTCCAACTCTCCCTGTCTCACCTCCCTTGCCCCACTGTGGCCCACTGTCCCTCCCTACCCCTTGGTTTCTCTCTGCCCGTGTCATGTGCTCTTGCGGTACCCACCTGCCACTGCTCCCCTTGTTTCTCTCTCTCTCTCTCTCTCTCTCTCTCTCTCTCTCTCTCTCTCCATCCTTCTGTGTTCTCTCTCCCTCCACTGTGTACCTCTCTGCCCCACGCCAGTCATTGCTTATTCCCGGGAAAAGCGCGAGTAGATTCGGACGCCGGGGCAGCGCCTTAGGCATAGGAGCTGTGGAAGAGGTTGTCATCCCACCCAGGGGCCGCGGCTCTGGAGCTGCCTGCACCTGCACGCGCTCTTCTCTGCTCGCTCTCAGGACGGAGGCCATATTGGGGACGTTGCCCCCTTCCCGGGACAGGCCCAAGGGCGTGCAGGGCAGAGTGCCACAGCTCTGGTGATACTGGGACCTGGTCAGAGTCCCCAGGCCCTGGCCTGGCCCCTAGAACCCGGACTGGGTCCTTGCCGGGATCTGGTACTCAAAGACCCTCTGCCCAGCTGCACGTCTCCCAATATTGCCGGTTCTGCATGAAGCACCATCCTTCTCTCCCTGTGTCCCCTCCACACCACGAGCTGCCTGCAGGTCCTGTCCCTCCCTTCATACCCCCACAGGGACCACTTGCTACCTCCCAACGCTTCTGATGCCGGGCTTCCCGCCATAGTGTGTGTAAAGGGGGGTGTCCTTACTCGGGGGACAGAACCTGAAATCTGAGGATGCAGGTGCCCTGGCAGGGGCTGGGGTTACCACTGCTTTCTCACGACTACTTTTAGGCTGCAACTCCCATGAGGCCCAGGGGCAAGAGTCTGAGGATTTGTCCTTCCTCCTAACCCTAGTGGCCTAACCCTAACCCTGCCCTTCTCGGACTAAGGTCCAGCACAGCCATGCTCTGTGTTCTCCGGAGCAGCACTGGCCCTCTCTGAGCCTGCCCATCTATCAGGCAGCCCTCCCTCCGGAAAGCACATTTTCTCTCCTTTCTTGCTCATCACCTGTTGGCTTCAGGGCGCGGTGGCAGGGCCCCAGGGGGAGGTGGGGCCACTGGGAATGCAAGGCAGGTGGGCACTGAGTCGGAGTCTCTCCCCACAGTCCCTGATTGTCCCTGGGAAGAGCCCCACAAGGAAGAAGTCTGGTCCATTTGGCTCCCGCCGCAGCAGCGCCATTGGCATCGAGAACATACAGGAGGTGCAGGAGAAGAGGTGGGTGAGTGGGAGCCTGACCCATCAGAGCACTTAGTGCGCCGCCCACCCTGACCTGCAGGGGGCACCAGCCCACCACCCACCGTGATCTTCAGGGGTACCAGCGCACCTCTCACCCTGGCTCTCAGGGGCACTCAGCCTGCTGGCTCACCCTGACCTGCAGGGGCACCTAGCTGACTAGCCCACCCTGACCAGCGCCTGTTCTCTGCCTCATAACCCTCCCGTGAGAGCTCTCACTCAGGAAGAAGCGCTTTGACAGTAGTTCCACTGGTTCCCTGGGACCGACACCTTTCAGATCGAGAAACAGCCTGCCCAGTCCATCCAGCCAGTGAGAGAGGCTGGCAGCGTCTGTGAATGCCCGTGGGCAAGGCTGAGCCCAGAAAGCAGAGAAGAGGTCTTCAGCCTGCTTCAGCTGTGTAGCCTTGGACATGCCAAGCATGTGCTTCTCTGAGATGCATCATTGCAGCAAGAAGCGTGCGATAGGAAAACAGCCAGCAGCCTGGGGCTGTCATGCAGGTCCCTTGTCATGAGCACAAGGCAGTGGCCAGCCGAGTCTCATGCCACCAGAACTTAGAATCTAAATCCTGGGCCCAAGCCCTGGTGTAGCCAAGTCCTGGCTGGGCATCCTTTAGGAGACTGTGACATGAAGAGGAAGGGACAGCTACCCCATCTAAGGCCACACCATGCCCATGACCATACCTCACTGCCTGGGCCTCATTCTACCCTACTGAGTCCCCCCCCTGCCCCCGTGTGCCCTGCAGGGAGAGCCCTCCAGCTGGTCAGAAGACCCCAGACAGCGGGCATGTCTCACAGGAGCCCAAGTCAGAGAACTCTTCCACTCAGAGCTCCCCGGAGATGCCCACAACTAAGAACAGGTAGGGCTTCAGGTCCACTGGGCTCAGGGGAGGAAGCCTCTCCTTTGTTTTCTGGTGTTCCACTGAGTGCCTCGTGCATGCTGTGCCCACTCTGTATTCCAGAACACAGTGGCAAGCTGTGTGCGTGCCCGTGGGGCCACAGAGCTGCTGGCCTGGACAATATACCTAACAAACCATATCTGCACAGAGAGCAGGGTCGCTAGCAGGGGTGCAGGAAGGAAGGAGGTGTCCTTAATGGGTCTTTAGACAGAGAGCCGAGGGAGGAACTGATGAACCTGGTGGAGATAGGGTTCTGGGGAGGGGCCAGCAAGTGCAAAGGCCCTGAGGCATGTCTGATGGGTAGAAAGAAAGCCCGCTGGCAGTTGGAGCAAACTGGGGGACTGGACCATGGGGGGGGGTAGGGACAAGGTCAGAAGGTGGGCAGGGACCTGCTTATCGCTCTGGAGGCTCTGGGAGAGCTTTGAGTTTTATCTGAAATAGGAGAAAAACCTATGTTGAGAGAGGCTGGCAAGTGGGCGGGACCAGAAGCAGGGAGGCCCGAGGAGGCTGCTACTCTGCTGGGCTGGTCCCTGCTGGGGTCGGGTGGGGGTGGGGGTCAAGAGCTCATGGTCAAGGTCTCAGCATCATGAGCTGGAGAGTCAGACTGCTGAGCAGGGACAAAATTGGGTTGTGGAATTTTTGCAACAGGGAAGACTTGGGGCAGGAGACACAAAGGCCCTGAGTGTGAGAGTCCCAAGTCCCTGTCCTGCCTTTAGCTGAGTGACCTGAGGCTGAGTGCCACCCTCCTTGTGCTGCCGTGTCTGTGAGATGGGTCCCATAATCACAGACTATCTCAGGGGACCAGTGAGTGTTACTAGACTGAGCCACTAAGCGTCACAGTTACTGAGTATCAAGCCAAAGCCATCAGACTGTCCCTGGGGCAGTGAGGAGCCACCACCAGAGGGCGACAACATGGAAGCTAAGGGGCTGGAAGAGCTGTAGTGGCAGCCAGAGGGTGCTTGGCTGGGGGCTCCTGGCTGAGCTTCCCTGGAGAGAGTGGGGGACAAGGGAACGAGGGGCAGCGCCCGCCGTGGCTGCTGGCTGACGGCACTGTGTGGCAGAGTGGAGTCGGCTGCCCAGAGAGCGGAAGCGCTGCAAGGCTTTTCCAGATCCTCATCCAGTGCCAGCAGCTTCGCCAGCGTGGTGGAGGAGACGGAAGGTGTGGACGGCGATGACACAGGCCTGGTGAGAAGCCTGGGGGACTAGGGCCCCCACAGCGGTGGGATGGGGCCTCTTGGGCCTCTGGAGGTGCATAGGGCAGAGGAATAAGCCTGGCTGTGACTGAGGTGTTGGTGGGGGGTGGTGTCCCAGCTCAGAGGAGATAAAGACAAATCTTAGCTTTCCATGGCTCCCAAGTGCTGTCCACAGAGACCCCCGAGGGCCCAGGTGCTCCTTCTGCCCTTGTCTCATTCCTTCAGACATTCTGAGCCCCTCCGCAGTCCCTAACTGTCACGGGCTGATCCCACCCTCAGGCCTTCGCACCCACTGCTCTCATCTTCCTCCCTTCTCCCCTTGGCCAGGCCGAGTCACACTCTCCCTGTGGCCTGGGCCTCACCTTCGGCACCTTGGCTGTTTTCATCTAACTAACTTCTAGTGGGTACCTGCTACTGGCCTGGCCTGTACCCTGGCAGACACAGGCCCTGCCCGCTGACCTTCTAGAGTGGAGTTACAGGGTTCTTCACAGCCTCTTGACCTCTGAGACTTCAAGCTCCCTGAGGTCAGGGACTGGGTCTGTTCTATCCCTGAGACCCGGACCAGGAGAACATACGCAGATGTGTGCTGAATGAACGAGGGATGGGGGTGGGTGGGGGCTGTGGGTGGGGCTGACCTCCCCCCCTTCCCCAGGAGAGCGTGTCATCCTCAGGAACTTCCCATAAGCGGGACTCCTTCCTCTACAGCACATGGCTGGACGACAGTGTGAGCACCGCGAGCGGGGGCAGCTCTCCAGGTACCAGGATAGCTGCGTCGGGGGGGAGAGGGCCGGGCACAGAGGGCAGGGACAGTGGTCCAGGGCAGGTGGACTGGTCTCACAGGACAATAAAGGGTAACTGGGAGGTGAGTTAAGAGTGAGGATCTCTAAGGGAGGGATTTGGCAGGGTTGGGGAACCCCAGTACCAACCACCCATCCATGCCTGCATCTCCTTGGTGCCTCCTCTTGGCCAGTGAGGTGGCTCCCTCCTGCCCCCTTTCCCAGGCCTCACACGATCACCCCACCCAGACGCCGGCAAGTCGGGGGACCCTGCGTGTCCCGAGATCAAGATCCAACTGGAAACATCTGAGCAGCACACACCCCAGATGGTATGAGGGACCTCTCCTGGGAGAGGGTAGTGCTGATTGGGGACAGGGACCCAGGGAGCAAGGGGACCCCAATGGCTGGGATGCCCCTCTAGGCCAGGAGGACTTGGGCTCATCCAATGACTTTTGGTTCTCTGTGTCTCCTGCCCCCACCTCTGGCTGTATCTGTCCCCACAGGGCTGCTAGCTGCCACCTCATCAGAAGGCGGGACTGAGCAGGTCAGCCAGTACTTACTGGATCCTATGGGGTGAAGGAGGGTGAATCTCGTGCCTTGGTGACTGGGGACCAGGGCTAGTCTTGGTGCTTCTTGGCCTCAGTTTCCCTATATTTGCAGTGGCACTCATAGTGCTGCCACAGCTCTGCCTATTAGTTGTTGGGGAGCTTGATGGAGCCAAAAGGAACTGGGCGATCATGGACTCTGGGGAAGGGTGGGGATACCCATGGATGGAAGGAGCCCATGCCTGGTCCTCCCAGGCTGTTGTCCTCTTCCTCTGAGTTCATCTCCCTTTCCCTGCAGATGAGGCCTCAGAAGCACAAGGAGAAGATGCTGCACCACATCCAGGCAGCTGGTCCTCTGCCCCACAGCCACCCCAGCCCCTGGTACTCCTGCCTCCAACCCCCCTGGCCCACCCATCTGGGCTGTCTCCGCAGGGCGGAGCCATCCAGAGCTGGGAGTGGATGCTGCCGGCATCACCCCACCCCCCACCCCAGACTGGGGCTCTGGGTGTGGGCAGGGACTTTGGCCCTGGATTGCCCCTACCTGGGCCTCGTCCCCTGGATTCCCTTGTGGAGTCCTGGGGAGCAGAGTAGGAGGAGAGGGAACATGGCGAGCACACACTCCACCGTAGAAGCAGCAGGTGTGCAGAGTGTTCAGAGGGAGCACTGAGCAGGGAGTCCTGTGGGGCTTCTGCTGTGGGACCTTGGGCAAGGCACTCTCCTTCCCGGGGCATCTCTGCTGCAAGTGGACAAGACTATTTTAGAGGTCACTGAAGACCCATTTCATGCACCCGCCCTGAAGGGGGCCATTAGTCCTCCTGGGGACCTCCTATTATACCAACTGCTTCCTGAGGCCCCAGGTGGGCTAAAGGGCTGGGGCTGTTGTACCTGTCACCTTTCCTGAGCCCCCAGCTTTACCACAGACCTGCCAACGTCCTGTCACTGCCTCCACACGATGGCCAAGTGTCCCCTGTTGGGAAGAGGGTCCTCCCTGGCTCCTCATCCAGCACCCAGCTTAACCCTGCCACCCCACGCTCCTGGGCGTTCTGGGCTGAGGGGTCTCAGCTGGTCTGGAGTGCAGGCCATCCCCTTCCCACCACTGCAGTGGCAGGGGCTGCCAGGCATAGCTGCTGTGAGCCACGTCTGTGTGTGTGTATCCGTTCACTATTAGGAGCCATGCCCCAACACCCACTTTGGAAGCCCTGTGGCTACATGTATGTCGGTAAGGGTTGTACAAAATAAATTCTATTTATCGCTATTGTACTGCGAGTGGAGCCTGGCTTTGTGTAAACCCCGACTAGACACACTCCTTTCCTTGAGCTCATACCCACAAATCCCGAGGGTTTCCCTTATGTGGCTACCAGGGGGCACCAAAGGATTGCCAGCAGGGACAGAGACAAGGTCAATGTCCCAGCTTCAGGCGGTCACAGTGTAGAACTACCAGCCACAGGGTGGAGGAGGAAGAGGTCTCTGGGAGATGGTCCTGGGTGTATAGAGGCTGGAGAACACCTCAAATTGGGAGGGGCCCAAAGTCAGGACCATCCTAGAAGGGACAAGGAGATCGGCTAGGGTGGGGCCAGAGAGCACATGGCCATGAATGCCAAGCCCAGGATGACAGTGGAGTCACTTCGAGCTGTGGTGGCTGCTGATGGAGTCTGATGGTCCCAACTGGTTGGAGGCACCATGGAGGATGGGTTTCTTCAGGGACAGAGCCACAGGAGACTCATGAGTGGGACATTGAATTTAAGCTATCCAATTGAGCTCAGAGGGAGTAGCCATGCTCAGCTTCTCTAGAAGTTTGGTGTCCCTACCTCACTCTCACCTTCCCAGTGGGACACTGGGAGGCTAAGATGTACCATGCCTTTCTTGACAGGGTCCTGCTATGACCCTCGGCTGCCTCAGGCCACCCAGGGACCGTGACTCATACCCAGATTCCAGGCTTGACCAGCAGGGTTTGGCTCCAAGCTGCCCTGGCTTGGTGGTTCCCCTCCTAGGTCACCCCATCTCCCACCAGCTCAGCTCCGCTGTGCATTCCGCCCCAGCCTAAGGCCTACAGAGCTTCCTGGACATGGACTCTGAGTTCATTCTCCTGGTGACCTTGGCCATTCATTACTCTCAAGCTCCAAGGTGGGGCTCAGGGAGGCGAAGGAGGCATCTGGCCTTCCACTTCCTCTTCTGTGGTCCCTGGTATGAGGTCTCATTGAATGAGGCCTCACCATGGTGGTCTTGGTGCCGCTGAAGCCACAGGGCTCAGACACTAGCGCACGGGGGTTGGGGACAGCAGCAGAGTTGATAGGGCCTCTGAACAGAGGTACCCGTAGACATCCTTATTGCTAAGCCTTCAGAGGATGCAGTCCAGTCTGTGTCCAGAGGACATTGTCCCAGGGGCTGACTCCACACACAGGTATAGTTGGGAGACTTTGGGAACGCTTCCCTGAGCCTCAGCACCGCAGGCTTTTGGGCTGAGCATCCCTTTCTGGGACTTTGCTCAATTGTGTACCCACTTTCCTGCTCTATCCCAGAGCTGAGCTGGAGCAGCAGGGCCCTGCAACAAAAACAGGTGAATAGCCAGGAGAGCAAGCCCTGGCCAGGCCCTACCTCTCCCCTGCCTGTTTGCGCCAGTGGTGCAGCGTGAAGAAGGCTCCAGGCCGCAGTGCATGGCCCAAGCCATTCCTCTCTAGCTCCAAGGTGGGGCTCAGGGAGGCCGAGGATGGATCCTGCCTCTGGGATCAAAGTGGACAGTGCTGTTTCTCTTGTCCCCGTGCCAGTTCTATGCCTGCCCTTGGTTCTGAGGTGGGGAGAGCAAGCCAGGACACTAACCCGAGGCTGGAATTAAGGCTAGGGCGGGGGGTACCAGGTCCGGGAAGCAACGGGCTCTGTTAGAAATAACCCTGGTGCTGGAAACAACAGCTCCTGCCCCAGGAGACAGTGGGGGCACCTCGCATCCCTGGCATCCCTAGTTCCCTGCGGGCAAGACTCTCCAAGTGTCACCTTGACACAGACAAACCTACGTATGGTCTGGGACACTGTTATACTTGTAAGGAGCCATGCATGATGCCTGGTGCAGAATCCATGCCCAAAATGAGGGTCCTCCCATACCACCCCACCCCCACAGCAGAGGTGTCCCTGGATATCTATGACCAACTCCAGGACATTGCCAAAAGAGGTGACTGCAGGCGCAGGCTGGTTCAGTACCAGGGGACCAGGACCTGGCTGCTCACTGCTTCTCAGGCTGCAGGGGGCGCTCAGCCAGGGACCCTGGAATGTAGAGGTTCACCTTCCCTTCCTCCCTCCCCCCTGAGCCTGCCCTATTGAGGGGACATCCCAGGATGGGGCCTCCTGAAATAACCAGATCTGGTTAGCGAAGCTAATTTTAAAAGCCACTCTGGCCCTTCTGGGAAGTTGTGAATGTTCTTATGTGTGCCCCTGGGAGGGGCTCCTCCTGGACACCCCATGCTGCTTCCTAAGGCCTGTGAGCCCACTGGTGCTGGGATTCAGAGGCCCAGGCTGGCCTCTGCCACAGTGCGGACCCCTCCCCCACTGCAGTTCAGCACCTTTGGCTGTCTGTCTCAGTCCCTGGACCATCCCCACCCCTTCTAGGTCTCCTGGGCCTCTGTCACTGTGCCCCCTCTGTCTCTGACCTTCTGGTTTATACTCTGCAGCTGGGACTCCATCACTTCCCTGGCCCAGAAGACTGGACGCAGCGTGCCAGACAGTCCATAGCCTGCTCTGTGCAGGCTGGTGGAGGTAGGTATCCACCTGGAATCGAGGGCAGGAGTCCTAGCACTGACAAGAGCTAGGTCCGGCATGCAAGGGCCAAGTCCAGGCACGACCTGGACCATCTGGCCAGGTCAGGTGCCAGCTAGGGGAATGAGCTTCAGGGCAAGGGTTGGCAGGCAGCAAACAGAAACATGTGGTACCTAGTTAAATTTGAATGTCAGGTAAACACAGACTCATTTTTAGCTTAAGTATACCTCATACAATATTTGGGACATACTTATAGCAAAAAAAAAAAAGATTCCTGTTTACCTGACATTCACAGTGAACTAGGCGCCCTGTGTTTTATCTGGCAGTCTTGTCCTGTGGTCCTAGGAGTGAGGGGAGGCCTCTCAGGGACAGGGACAGCCAGTCTACAGACTGGTTTGAGGGTAGAGGCACAGTTCCTGGCCAGAATGGGGAAGGGCTCCATTTGCACATGGGGAGAATCCTTGGGGGGCATGGTGTGAGGCACATGCCATCCAAGCACAGTCCCCGGGCAGCGTGTGCACTCTGCTGGGCCCCAGGATCAGGCACACAGTGGGACCTCTGTAAATGTCCCTGAGTAAGAGGACTCACAACCCATCCCATAGAATGTGGGGCACATGGCCAGAAGAGGGCTCTAGCACCCCACTCCTAAGTTCCTGGGAGTTAATGCCGGGGTGGGGGGGACACTGGCTCCAGCCCCAGGGCCTCAAGAGGCAGCTCAGCATGGACAGAGGACAGGGTTCAGGGCTCCTCTTTCCCTTGCCCACTCTGTCTCAGGCCAGAATTGGAACTCAGCTCCAGTTAAGGATGCAGGAGAGGGGCCTCAAGCAGGGAACTCTGCCTTCTAAAGTGGAGGACCAGACCCAAGGGTACTGTTCTACGCTCTTTAGGGGACGTCTGAGCCATGGGACACCAAAAACCCAGAGCACTGGAGATCCCTGACCTGGATGGGTGAGGCTTCAACCACGATTCCATAGTCCATTCATCTCAGGGGTCTCCCTGGAGGGGGCAACTGGGGAACCGCTCTGTGTCCCTCTTAGCCCTCTCTAGACAGAGCCCCTTAAATAGCTTACCAACCCTTTTATCCATCACCCATCTTTTCGTCTACAAACTCATTCACTCACCCATCTGTCCATCAACATCCATTCCTCTACCCACACATCTCCCACATATCCTCCCACCCACCCATCTACCTGTCTATCCACACACTCACCTATATACCTGCATGTCCATCCATCCACCCACCTATCCATCCACCTACCCACCTACATATTCATTCATCCGTTCATCCATCTATCCGTCCGTCCACATGTCTATCCACCTACACTTATCTACACACATCCAAACTTCCACATACCTATACATTCATCCGTCTACTTAGCCTTCATTCATCCATCCACCCACCCACCCATCCACCCTCCCATCTACCCACCTACCCATCCACCCATTCATCCATCCACCCATCCATCCACCCATCTACCCATCCATCCATCCATCCACCTATCCATCCATCCATCCTCCCACCCATCTATCCATCCATCCATCCATCCTCCCACCCATCTATCCATCCATCCTCCCATCCATCCATCCATCCATCCTCCCATCCATCCATTCATCCACCTATCCATCCATCCTCCCATCCATCCACCTATCCATGCATCCACCCACCCACCCATCTATCTGTTCATCCATCCACCCATCTATCCATCCATCCTCCCACCCATCTATCCATCCATCCTCCCACTCATCTATCCATCCACCTATCCATCCAACCATCCATCAACCTATCCATCTATCCTTCCACCCATCCATCTTTCCACCCATCCATCCACCCATCTGTCCATCCATCCATCCACCTATCCATCCATCCATCCTCCCATCCATCCATCCATCCATCCATCCATCCATCCTCCCATCCATCCACCTATCCATCCATCCATCCTCCCATCCATCCATCCATCCTCCCATCCACCTATCCATCCATCCATCCATCCATCCATCCATCCATATTCATCCATCCATCCATCTATCCACCTGTCTATCCACCTCTCCATCTGCACATCTAGCCCTCTATTCATCCTACCCACCTACCCACTATTCATCCACCTAAACACCCATCCATCTACCCACTCATTCACATCTATCCATCTTAGCCATTTATCTACCCACCACCTATCTACCCACCTATCCATCCATTCACCTATCCACCTGCCTGCCTATCTATTCGCTTATCCATCTACCCATCCACCTACCCACTCCATCCCATCCGCTTACAGATTCACCCATCCGTTTATGCATCTGTCTATACATCCGTCCCTCCACTCAATCATGCACCCATCTCCTGCTTATCCTATCAGTCCCCTCTTTCACCAGCTCCTCTGCCCCCCAACCCATCCTCCCAGCACACTTCCACCCTTGTTGGCTTGCTCACAATTTCCATCATCTGTGAGTCCCCTGCCCAGGCCTCGTGCTGAAGGGTCTCAGGGCAATGTGTCCAACTCTACAAGGGACACCTGTGCTGTGCCACACCTCGCTCTGCTCCTGCCTCAGAGCCTGACCGTGGACAAGTCACTGGAGGCTCAGCACCACAGTGGTCCCTTCCCTAGAATGGGGCCTGCACTAGCAGCTCTCTCCTGGGGTCTGTGAGGATGGCGAGGCACGCAGGTGTCTGTTGGGTGTCTGGTGAACGTTCCAGAAGGGAACTGCTACCACTGTTCATTTTGATGATCAGGTCTAGGTTCCTGGGAGATGCGCATGGAGAAGCCAGTGGTTTTATGGCCATCATCACTGACTCTGAGATGCTGCCTTGCTTGGGGGCTTCAGTTGCCCCTCCCGTCATCCAGACACTGCCGTAAATCCTTCAGAGAAAGTAAGAGTTGGAGGAGTTAGAGCATGGCCCTTTTCCCTGCAGGGGGGTCTGGAGCCAGGCTCCTTCTACACCGAGGCCTCTGTTTCCCCAGAGTATAGGAAGGGGGCTGGGCTGGACACCCCTGTGGCCTGGCCGGGACCTCTGTGTCATCCTGTTAGTAACACTTTAGCTCTGAGCCTATAATCACATCTGTCCGGGGAAGAGCCAGCCCAGCATTTCCTTAAATTGGGCTCTAATTGCGGCTTCTAGTGGAGTCAGATGGGGCCCATCCCCCAGCTGGTGTGAATCAGTGAGGTTGTCCTGGTCTGCCCCCCCACCCCAGGCCGAGGACCCCCCCAAGAGCCATGGTGGGGGCTGTAGCTGATATCCCTCGAGGCTCCACTTTGCTGTGCTCTGGGCATTTTCTATCCCGGGGGACGATGTCATCTCTCCATTACTCTGCCACACAGAGGCTACAGGAACTTCTTTTCTTTTCTTTTTTCTTTTTTTTTTTTATTACTCTGCCACACAGAGGCTACAGGAACTTCTTTTCTTTTCTTTTTTCTTTTTCTTTTTTTTTTAAAGGGAGAAACTGAGGGTCCAAAGAGTTACTTTCCCAAGACGCATTAGCTTAGATGTGGCTGAGTCCGGATTTGAAACCAGCCTTGTCTGATTCCAAAGCTTTGTTCTTGGCTTGAGGTTCAGAAGAGCTCCACCCCGGCCTCCACCAAAGCCTCTGTCCTGGGGGTCTCCCAGGGTCTCTCGGGGTCACCTACGTTCTCACTCATCACAGCCTCGTTCCTTAATTGTCTCAGCCCCTCCCTCTGGTCACAAAGACCCATCAGCCCTCTGCCTGCTATGTAGTCCTCCTACACACCCGTCCCCCAAGTTCAGGGCTGTGCTCACCACTCCGTTCCCCAGCTCATCCCCCACATAGTGGGAGCCAGGCCTGGAGAGTGGCCTGTGGCTAGGAGCCAGAAGCAGCTCCCTCTTCGGTGGGCAGGAGAGGAGCCTGCGGTTCCATGTTTGTTCTGGAGACCCAGCCGCTTCCCTGAGGAGACAGCCAGTGGTTCCCAGGCCACAGCCCCTCAGGCGGAGCCAGACCACGGCTGGCCAGGCCCTGACGGGCTCCGCCAGGGCCTGGCGCTGGGTGGTCTGGGCAGCAGCCAGGGAGGCCTCAGTCCTGGCCTCAGGAAAGGAGCCATGACCAGAGCCAAGCCGAAGGGGACCTGGAGGGGTCCCGAGGTCTGGGAGTGGGCAGAAGCAGGCATCAGGCAAATGGTGCTTGGGGATGCTCAGGAAAGACTTTAGGCTCCAGATCCTAAGTCCAGGAAGACACACCAGGAGCTTCATAGTTGGATGGTTTCCACCCAGCTCCTGAATTGGCCTAGGCAGAAGCCCACCATCGAAATGATGGTTTGTCAATCATCTGACCCCAGCCCCTCCTCCCCTGGTGAGCTTTTCCATCCATGCCATAGGCAGGGTACAGCTGAAAAAAGGCTCCTACAGGGGCAGTGGCCCGGGCTGGAGGGATCTGTCTGAGTTCATCCTTGGGGCTTCTTCTTGCCCTACTTGAGTCTGGTAACAAGTGCGCCCCTTCAGCTACGTCTCTCCTCACTCTCCCAGAGGTGGACGGTCCTGGGGTGGAAGGAACACTCTGGCCATCGGCTCTGTGTAACCTTGGGCAAATCACTTCCCCTGTGTGCCCAGAACTCTACATACCTCTGTGACCCTGTCTGTGGGCAACTGGGGCTCTTGCTGTGCCCCAGGCTCCTCCACTCTTCCTCCACATGCCATTGGCCAGACACCCCTGCTGGCTTTAGCTCCCCAACATGTCTATGATCCAGCCATCGGCCACCACTCTCCACCACTCCAAGCCACTACCACCTCTGTCCCTGAGGACACAAGGGCCCACAGGCTCTATAGCAGCCTCCACTGCTGTCTGGGCTCGGTTAACAGTAGCTAAGTCTGCTTTACAAAGCAAAGGCACAGGTCCCGGCCCTCCACTCTTTGGGTCCCATGGTGGCTTCCCCTCTGCCACCAGAACACACAGACTGCTATGCACCACAGTCTAGGGCTGGCCCTCATTCTCCGACCCCCACTGCCCAGTGTGTCATACTGGGCTCCAGTATGTCATCCTCTCTACTCCTTGAACACATCAGTTCCTTCTTGCCTGGCTTTGCCCCTGCTTCCAGTGACCTGCCCTTCAGCTTTCTGCAGGCCACCATTTTTCTAACTGGGTCCCTGTTCATGCCACTTTCCCAGACAGTCTCCCTGACAGGCAGCACTCAGGATTTATTTCTTATCTGTAAAGGGGTGCCTGCCTCGGAGTTTCACCACTACCCGGAACCCTTGGAGGAAAACACACAACTCCTGAAAGTCTTTTCACCTCCACAGTGCACTGTGACACGCACCTATATTTATGCCCACAACACATATCAGGCACACATGCAATAATAAATAAAATTTTTTAAAAAGTCTATGCTGCTGGTCTTGGAGTCTTGGCTCTAATCCTCACTGATGTTACATTTTTCTGGAGTTGATCACCTTTCTTGTCTGATCCTGTTGATTCATCTGTAAAATGAGATAATAGCCCTGGCCTTCCAAACATGGTTGGTAAAAAATTAGTGAACCCATGCACGTCAGGGAGCACTTAGGGACAGTGGCTGAGACCCAGGAGACACCAAGGAAATCGCTGGAGTCGGGACTGCTTGGGAGAGCATTTATGCACCCACTGTGTGCATAACCTACTGTGTGAGGAGCCTGTGTCTGTGCTCCTACAGGCAGGGTGGAGGTGGTCCAGCCAGTAGCCTTGCCTGTTTTGTCTTTTCTCTGCTGTCAGCTTTCATGCCCACTCACGTGAGGATCACCCTGACGACCCTGAGGAGTGGGGAAAGGGCCTGATGCCATAATGGAGGTAGAGGAAACCATGTAGGGACCAGGAGACCCTCCCCAACTGCTTAACCACCACTCCCCTGCATCCCAGGGAGCATCCCAGTGGGAGGTCTTTAGTTCAGCCCAGGGGTAATTACAAACTTCACTGTCTGGGTCTCTCCCCAATTCTCCCCAAGGAACCCACAATCCTGTGGCTTGTGGGGTTGGAGCACTTGTCCTTGGATAGATTAACACCTTAGAAGTATGGGAGGGGGTGAAACCCAGCAAGGGGACCTGGAGCTATCATGCCTCAGCTTTTCCATCTGTAAGCAAGGGTGAGACTATCTACCAGACAGGATGATGTGCAAAGCATGCCTTTTGTTTAGGCGGCAACTCACTTCCACATCTGGGGCACTGAGTACGGCGTCTTGCTGCCACCAGCTCTTAATCTCAGAGTATTGGAGTGTTGACAGCACTCAGGTACAGCACTAAACTCCTCCTCCATAACCAGGAGCCAGATTGCTTAGGGCCGTGTCTGGGCATCTCCCACCTTGCTTCCATGACCCCAGACTTCCCTGATCTGGTGCAGCAGTCTTAGTGCAGCTGCCCAGCCTCCAGCATCCGAGAAATTTCCTCAAAACTGGCTGCGGAGAGGATGTGTCAGCAGTGGGGCTCATTCTCCAGGTGTAGGACCTTCTGTGGCTCCCCAGGGCCTTCATTGGCAACCCTCAGCCTCTTCAGAGTGGCACCTGAAGTTCCTGCTGCCCAGCTGTTTCTGCTCATCTCTTCCCAGGACGTTGCTTCTGTGTTGGTAAAGAGCAGCTTCCCAAACAAAACTACATTTCCCAGCACCCTTTGCACTTGGATGGACACATGACCAGTTCCTACCAATGAACTCCAAGTAGAAGCTAGGACTGCTCAGGTTGCAAAGCAGGGTGCTGGCTCTGCTACCGAGGTACTACTGGTCGGATAGAGAGGGCACCGGTGCAGCAGGTAGAGGTGGTAGCTGCCAGTGGGAAGAGCCTGGGTCTGTACCTCTTAGCCAGGGTACCCATCTGTTGACATGGAAACAGACTCACTGTGTTATGAAGAGGACCTGCCTGCCCATCTTTGTCCTTGCCTGAGAAACCTGAAGACAAGGGAACCCGTGAGCCACTGGATGCCAATTGTGATGGTTGTGGTTGCTGGGGACAGAGCCTAGACCCCTGGCTCAGATTGGGATGCATAACCCCTGTGATCAGCAGCCACGGTTACAATGGTACTATGATGTGTGTGAGGCAGGACTCTGCCCTCTGGGACGTGAGCACCTGGACAACTTTGACAGGATCCCACAGACAAAGAGCTGCATGTTCCCAGGGGTCTTCGGTGCCCACAGTGTGCTAAGCACAGGTGTCAGGGGCTGCAAGACTCTGCCCCAGTCCACTGTGTCTGTGGTTCTGATTCAGCCATGCTGGCCCCTTGAGCACATCCCTAGGCTCAGCAGATGCTCCCGTGCCCTCCAGCATTGATTCCTATAACTGGTCTGGGGTTTCAGCCCTTCAAGAAGCAAGCTGGGAGCTCAGTGTGCTTTCTCTGGCCCAGTCCTTGGCCAGTGAGGGAGGGGAGCTAGAGAAGAAACATCCCCTCTCCTCCACACCCTGGGCATGACTCTCAAGTGTGTCTCTTGCACCCTGCTGCCAAGGCACACAACCCTCTTGTTCTCTTTCTGTTTCTACTTCTTCAGCTTAGCAACTCATGCCCAATTCAGCCTGAGACGCAAAGTCCCGGTTCACAGGCCCATTGTCTCCAGTCCCTGTGGCGATCGTATCTCAGCTGTGAACACTGATAGGCTGCAGGGAGTACTGGGAAATGTTTAAAGGACTGCTTCCATGTGAATAGAAGGAACGATAGTCCAGAGAACCGGCAAAGACTGTGCAGGTATTGTGCTAAGACCTCAATTCATTGCAATACACAGTTCAAGATGAGGCGGGGTTCTCTGTCCTGGAGAGACCACATACAATTTAATTTTTCATCCCAGCATCAGCCTGGCTGTGCTTCCCTTTTTGCTTTGACTGCCAGGGAGCTCGGAGTAGGATTTGCTCAGTGTCCTCTTCAGTCCACTCTGGCTATTCGGTCTTGGTTCCTGTTTCACTGGTGTGGATTGTGCGTCGTTGGCACGGGCTGGGACTGGGTGGGCAGGAATTTGGAAATGTATTATAAACAAATAAAAGATGTCATTAAGGGCAGGAACGTTGGCATCGAGCGAATCTGGATTCAAATCCCTGTCTACAACGTGGGGGACCTTGACAATCATATGGACTCCTACTCTGTGGGTGTCCTCATTCATAAACGTGGGTGATGGGAAAAAGCCTTCTCCAAGAAGACACTGAAGGCATATACACACAGTATCAGGCCAGAGTTATTAGCTCTAGGCAGGGGTCAGTGTTCATTGTCATGAGCAAAGCGACTTGAGGCAAGAGGAGTAAATTTGGGGGACTCTGTGTACCCCAATATCTGGAGCATTCCCATGGAAGTGGGCATAGGAAAATCAGTCGCTAGAAGTTCTGCAAGGAAAGGGGTATGTCTATCCCATTCACCACGACCCTCTAGGATTGATGGTGTGCGAGCGTGTGTCACGCAGTACATGCGTGGGAGGTCAGAGGACAACTCGTGGGGACAGTATTCTCTTCCTACCTTCCATGGGTTCTGGGGATCAAACCTGAGTCGTTGTGCTTATGCGGCAAGTGGCTTGACGAGCTAAACCTTCTCACTGGCCACCGCCATGCAATTATTGAGCCTTTCCACAGTGCCTGGCACGCGCTCGGGATTTGCTGAAGGCAATGAGCTGCATATGCTGCACCAGGCCATGCAATGTATTTTATGGGTGTTGTGTTGTGAGGGCACCCTGGGTCACTGAAGCCTTTCCTGCTGTGGGTTTAGAGACAAAGGACTCTTTATTTTTTCAACTCACAATGACCCACAAGCGGGTTGTCTTCCACTGCCATACACCAGGGCACTGGGACGCAAAGCCAGGGATCCACATCATTGCAGCTGGTGAGTGGTGAACCCCTTGACTGATGTCTCTGCTCACCATGCCCTCACCCTGGACCCCAAGTCCAGTTCTTTCCTGAGTGATGGGCCTATTTTGGTCTCTTTCCCACTGACCACAAAGACTCAGCTTTGGTCTCAGAAATATTTGGAACGTTTTTATTTAAATGTCTTGTGTTCCCTTTAAACCAACACCAAAAAGAGAAATTAATTTTTTTTCTTTTTTTGCTGTTCCAAACAGGAGGACCGCTTCAGTGAAGGGCTGGCGTATGTCTCTGGAGCTGGGTGGGGAGTGTGCGTCCTGTCCGGTGGCCACCCTGGGGAGACAGCCAACCCCGGAGGTGGCTTCCTGGGAGTCTCATCCTGAGCAGACCTGGTCTCCCCTCCAGGAAGGGCTGGGCTTGGGGACTGGCCATGACTATGGGGCCCAGTGTTCCAGAAGGAAGGGATGAGGGGAGGGAAGGTCAGATCTGGAATGTTCCATGGAGGTTGCAGGGTCTGGAGAATATATTCGGTAGAAAAATAAGGTGCTTTGGGAATTTGTGCAGTCTGTGTTCTGCCTGCCCAAGAGAGAGACCTGCCCTGCTGGCCAAAGCGTACTGAGTAGGGAGTAAAGGCAGAGCCTGGGATCTTCCAGCCCATGGAGGGTTCCAGACGGAAGATGGGCAGCAAACTTCTGTTCCCGCTGGAGGCTGCTTGGGCCTCTCCCTTGAGTGTGGGCTGCCAGATGGTGGGCCACATAGGGAGGGGAGCTGGCTATCCATGGTGGGCTCCTGGGGCGTGGGCCCTCAGAACAGAGTGCTCAGGGGGAGCAGCACCAATGGGAACAGCAGGGTCCCTAGAGCGGGGCTGCTCGAGGAGCTGGCTGAGGCACAGTGGTCAAGGTTGGCCCCAATGCAGGCGGCATAGGCCATCACGTGGGGGATGTAGTTCTGCTCGTGGACGCCGTGAAGCAGGTGTGCCATGGGGCCCTTGGCAAAGACGGCCACGTCTTCCCCACCATGGGTCTCGTGGCGCAGGGGGACAGCAGACTGGGCCTGGTAGTTGTTATGAGCTGTAGGCCAGAAACATCTTTTGAGTGCCTGCCTGGGCCTCAATGCTATAAGAGAAGCAGCACCCCCCTTTCCTTCACCCCCAGACTGGCTTGAAGGCTCTTTTCACAGAAGAGGAAGCCAGGGCTCAGCACCCAGAATGGTGACAGATGGTGACAGTTGGGGTGTGGGGTGGGTGGGTTGGTGGCGGCAATGGTGGCGGCAGGGGTAGCGGGGTGGAGGTGGGTATTTCACCAGAGGCAACTGGGTTCAAACCCAAGCCTGCCTGACCCAGAAAACAACACTCTCAGCCCCCTACAGAATATCCATCCTGTAAAACACAGGTGGTACCCACCAGGCCAGGTACCAAGCTAGGCTCATGAGACAATTTCACCTTCCAGGGTAAAGTCCCCAGAAGGCAGCTGCATTTCATGAGAGAAATCAAAGCTGAGAAAGGTGGAATCCTGTGTCCAAGTTGCTAAAGCACAGGAGAGAATCCGAACTGAAGTTCTGACTCAAATCTGGGCTTCTCTAGGACCACGTCAGCCCAAGCTGGAGGGACACCCTCTCCCCGCCCAGCCCGGGCCGTGGAGGTCTCACCATAATCTACCATGGAGACGTTTTCTCGTTCACCATCCACCACTTTGTAGCCAGGCCCGTTGCCATACAAGATGGCTGTGAAGGGCTTCTTGTCCGTGTCACTCACCATGGGAGCCAGGCCTGTGCAGGGAAGGGGGTCATAGGTCACCACAGAGAACTGGAAGTCTGGTTGGTAGCCCCCTAACCAAAGCTCCTCAGGGTCTGTGGCTTGGTATTCCTGAGATCCTTCAGGAGCCCAAATGACCTCCATGAAGCCACCTTCCAAATGCCAATGCCTTTCATCCCGTCAATATCTCCCCCCCCTCCCATGCATCTACCCTTTCTCTCTCCCGTTCTCTATGCCGCCACAGCCGACTCGCCCGTCCGCCATGTTCAGCTCTCTTGTATTCTCCCTCCCGTGACCACTATCTCATTGTTCTTCCTCAGTTCGCATGGGGTCCCAGTCACCTTGCCGGCTTTCCCACCCCAGGAAGCGGCCCACTCACCGAAGATAGAGTTGCCTCGGGGGGTGTATCCACCGAAAGTGAAAACATGGGAATGATCGGCCGTCACCACGGTCAAAGTGTCTTTCTGGGAAGTCATAGCACCTGCCTTTCCGATGGCCTGGTCCATCTCCACGGCCTCATGCAAGGCCTGCTTAGCTTTGCCCTCATGGTGCCCATGGTCAATCCTGCCTCCTGGGGACATCAAGACAAAGGCCTTCTGTGAAGTGACAGGGGAGGGAGCCATGCCTCCACAGGCCCCAGGACACTGTCATTAGATTGACAGTTCCTTGATAGGGAATGACAGTGACCTTCCCCAGGGACTCCCCAGGTCCACCTCAGGCGTCTCACATGGTCAAGTGGCTTTCAGAGGGAAGGCAAGGTGAACGTGGGCAGAGCAGAGTCACCGAGCGAAGGGAGAAATGAAGGGTCAGAGCTTGGCTCTTTCCCCCACCCCTCTGCTCCCTGCTCAGCATCCTCAACTGTTTAAGGGGTGGCTGAAGGCTTCAGGGAAGCGAAAGGAAGGGAAGGAGAACACGCTTAAGTCCCTACTGTGTGCTGGGTATGATAGAGGCATCTCGTTTGATTTCACAGCAACCCCCGGCAGGGATGGTGACTCAGCCATGTTATATTATATATAGATAGCTTAGGCCATCTGAGGAAGCATGGGGGCGTGGCATTCCCATAGGGGGTACTGGATAGGAGCTCAGGTCTAATTCATTCCAAAGCCTATAGTTTTGCTTCCTCCATGAACACATCCCTGTAAGCAGAAAGCATGGGGACTTCTGGATCTTCACAGCAGCACAAGCCCCCAAGTGCCTAGGCAGTGTCACGGTGGCCTTTCCAGAAAGGCCAATGGCAGGTTGAATCCCATAACGCTAGCCCCTTGGAGTATATATGCAGGCCTTAGCAACTGCTTTTTTTTTTTAAATCTGCCTGCAGGATGCCACCTAGTGGTCACAGTTCTGAGGGTCCTCAGCTGGGACTCCAGGAGGAGCTCCCTCCCTGCTAACTTCACCCTCACTGCTGGCCGGGCTGGTTGGCCGGGCAGGAAGGCTGGCCTTCCCTTTGTTGTGGTTCTGGGAGCAGCTGGCCTGGCCTTGCTCACAAAGAGGACCACTCCCGGGGGACCCGTGTTCACCACCACTGGTTCCTGGCGCTTCCTCAGATCGGAGGCCTGCTTGGGGCCAGACCGCGGCACTGGTGGGAACCCCAGGGCTTGGCAAGAAGGTAGCCAACTGGGCTGGTGGCCACTGGCCTCTGGAAGGTGGAGGAGCCTGAGCGGGTATGTGTATACTGGGCACGGTGTGTGCAGACATGCCTGCGTGTCTGCATGGGTTGAGTACGTGAGTATCTCAGCAGGGCCATGCTAGGGACCATAGAGGGCAAGGGCTGTTGAAATTCTGGAAGACTGTGGAAACTTTGTTACTTCCCATTGTTGCTTTGGCTACTATGTAATTACAGCAATAGCAATGGAAACACTGAGGTCTAACTCTCATTGCCTGCTCCCCCAGGGTTTGTGAACTGGTTAGTTATGGGTGTGTGCTCGGGGCCACATGGATGTGTGTGTAGAGACTGGAGATCAAGGCTACGTGTCTTCTCAATCACTTTCCCTTTTATTTATTTTTAAAGAATTTGATTTATTTATTGTTTTTTTGAGACAGGGTCTCACTGTGTAGTCCTGGTTGTCCTGGAACTCGCTATGTAAGCCAGGCTGGCCTTGAACTCATTCTGTAGACCAGGCTGGCCTCGAACTCAGGGTTCTGCCTGTTTCTGCCTTCCAAATGCTGGAATTAAAGGTTTAAAGGTGTGGACTACCACACCCAGCTTTTATTTTTAACCTTAATCTCTCTCTCTCTCTCTCTCTCTCTCTCTCTCTCTCTCGCTCTCACACACACACACACACACACACACACAGAGAGAGAGAGAGAGAGAGAGAGAGAGAGAGAGAGAGAGAAGTACAAACAAACCTATCAAAAAAAGAAGAAAGTGAAATGTAATATGAATCTTTGCTATAAAATAAGCTAATTTACCAAGGGTTTTTTTCTTCT
>NC_022016.1:47108928-47117991 GCF_000317375.1 Microtus ochrogaster | reverse complement strand
GTCCTCAAGAACTGGAGTTACAAGGAGTTAGCTGTGAGCAGCCTGGTATTGGTGGTAGGAACCAAATTTGCTGGGAGAGCAGCTAACACTCTTAACTGCTGAACCATCTCCCCAGCCTTAAGATGTACTTTTATTCTTCTCTCTTTCTCTGTGTAGGAAGTGCCTGTGAAGGCCAGAAGAGGGTGTTGAATCCCTTAGAGCTGGCAATACAAGTGGTTGTGATCAGCCTAATGTGGGCGCTGGGAGCTGCTCTTAATTGCTGAGCCATATCTCCAGCCCCTCCGCCTCCATTTTTGAGACAGGATCTTTCCGTGAACCTGAAGGTGAACCTGACTGGCCCTTGGCTGGCCCTACTGGTCACCACCCCTTCAGGACCGTGTTTCCCGGTGCTCATCACCAGGCCTGACTTTCTCGCTTGTTCTGGGATCTGAACTCAGGTCCTCATGCTTGCGTGGCAGGCTCTTCACTGACTGGATCATCTACCCCAAGTCCTTGCTTTACATTTCTGAACACAACGGAGCTGAGTCTCCGCTCTAGGACAGGGGACAAGCTTTGGCCTCATTTTACAGACATGGTTAGCAAAGGCCCCGCAGCCATGGTAGCATGAGGGCAAGAACCCAAGCATCATCTCCCTGACCCCTGGCAGCCACAGAGCAGGTGGAACTGGTTTTGCACAGGTGGTGTTTAGCGGCTGGGTGGCCCTCCGCAGCCAGGTCTCAGATTGGGCTGACAGAGAGGCAGTTCCCCATCCTCTGACCTTCCAGTCTTCCCTGGGAGCATCCTCTCCTACGAGGGAGTTCTCTCTTCACCCCCAGATTGGCGGTTCTCTTTGAAAGCTGTACCATCCCTCTGCCTAACCCGAGTCATGTTTCTGGAAGGTTCTTCTCCATCAGGCCCTACCTTCCACCAGCAGGAAGAAGCCTTTGGGATTCTTCATCAGGATGTTGAGGGCCACCTCCACCATCTCAGAGAGCGAAGGGTCAGTCAGGTTGTTTCTGTTCAACTCATACTGCATGTCCCCGGGTTCAAAGAGACCTGTGGGCGTAGGCAAGAGTGTGGGTGCCAAGAGTCTTGAGTCTGCAGGGAGGACCTCAAGAAACCTGGGGTGTCACAGAGGATACAAAATCCCTATGCTCAGCTTGGGGCAAATGTCGGAGAGAGGGATCTTACTGGAAGGCTCTGTGGATCCAGAAGGGGACTCAGTTTTCATTATCCTCAGCCCGCCGCTCTGGGGGCACAGGGCCTACAGCCCACCTCACCAGGGGCACACCCACCTCACCAGGGGCACAGGTAGGTGTGTTTATGGCCCACCTCACCAAGGAGGAGACAGAGGCTCTGAGGGGCCCAGCAACTTGCTATTTTCAGCAGGTGAAAGGGCAGACCTGCAACTCAAACCCAAGAAGACATGGCACCCCGTCTCTCGGGCCATGGACTCTGGCAGGGGCTTGGCCTGTGCATTTTTATAGATGAGGTTGGAGGGCACATAGGCCTGTGCGGTAAAGCGGCAGAAACTTCGGGGTCATTGTGTCTTCTGCTCACTGTCCCCGGTTGACTCCCATATGAGAGCCATCCCTCACCCTGTCACTGTGCGCCAGCTGAGCCCAGCACACCCTCTATGCCACTCCATCTCGAGCATCTTGGAAGCAAGAGCTGACCTTCAAGATGGTGTGAGCCACCAGCC
Source organism: Microtus ochrogaster (assembly GCF_000317375.1). NCBI lineage: Eukaryota > Metazoa > Chordata > Mammalia > Rodentia > Cricetidae > Microtus > Microtus ochrogaster. The sequence continues at coordinate 47,116,310 of NC_022016.1, read as the reverse complement.
TCCTGCAGCTCAGACCCTGTGTCCCTCCTGCTGGCAAGCTGGCCTCTGTGCCAATCAGCCTCTGAAGTGCCCACACCCTTTGCTGGTCCCTACTCTCTAGGGAACAGTGGTCACCCTGAGGACTGGCAGAGGCTGCCTGGCTGGCTCTGCCCTGGCTGTGCCGTGCATGCTTCCCCTCTCTGATCTTGGGTTCTTATGCCAACTGGGGCTCATCTCTTCCAACAGCTTAACTCTACAAACAAAAACCTCCTTTCCTCCCTGCATCCTGGAAAGGCCCTGCAACAGGGGGCTGCCTCTTTCAGCCCTAGTCATGGGGTCCCCGCCTTCTCTACTTACCTAAGAGGTAGTCCACCATGGAGGGGTTGAGGGCCAGCAGCTCAGTGCGGTTCCAGACATAGTGGGAGTGCTGGGGGTGGGAAGAGCTGTGTCAGTGCAGGCTGGGAAATCTGGGGACAGCCCCAACTGGCTTCGGAGTCAGGGTATTCAGTTCCCCTTCATCATTTAACATCCTGCCTTGGGAGCCTACCATCTCAGTACTCAAAAACTGACAGACACATGGGCATTATCGTGTACAACCCAGGTAGACAAGGATCCTGGGGGCTAGACCAGGCAGGGCTTCCTGGTGGAGGTGACAGTTTCTGGGGGTCCTGAAGCAAAGTAGAGACCGATCCATCTGGGACCAGGGAGCTGTTTGTCCCATAAGGGTGTCAATGGGCAAAGGTGAGATGTGTAGGTCACAGGGACCTTGGATGCCTACAGAAGGGAATAAGTGGTATTTGGGGGGCTCTCCAGGAAGGAGTGAAGTTCACTGGCTGTGCCTTGGGAATTCCATCCCTCCCCCACAGCACAGGAACACAGGGAGACTCTGCCTGGATTATCCAGGGCCCAGGACTGTGAGGAATTTGCTGTCTTCAAGACAGCCCTCTTGCCTTCTCTGGGCAGCTGCCTTAGGAGCAGTTTTATTGTTTTGTTTTGTTTTCCCAATCCTCTAGGTTGCTCTCTGGGAGTGGCGGAAAGGACATAAGAAAGGACTTGGGTCCCCAGTGCCCTGCCGCGTCAGGCAATCCTCACAGCAGCCTCAAGACTGTCCCCCATTTTACAGACTGAGACACACAAACATCAGGGGCACTGAGAATGACTTCTAGGCCTTTCTATTGACGCCCAGAATCTGGGATCCAACAGGGACTTATCGGGCACAGCTCATGGCCATAGTATGAGCCCCTCCCCATGCCAGGAGTCCAGATAGAGTCCTGGGACAATTAGAAGGGCTTGCTGGCCCTGATTATGGACACTGAGGCAAAGAGGCCGGTGTTTCTTTGGTTTGCCTGTCCAAGCTGGCCCAAGAGGGGAAAGAGAACAGTCAGTCGCTCCCACACCCTGTACCCATGCATGGGGCTGTCCCCAGCCTTGTCCCAACCATACTCTTAGCTCAACCTCATCCCACCAAGCCTCCCCAGGGACTGCCTTGGAACCCTGAGAAACCCAACCCCAGAGTGACATCAAAGCGGCTGCCAGGCTGCTCCCCACTGTCTTCAGCTCTGACCACAGTCATTTCCAGACCCAGCTGCCCCGGCTGGCCCACTGTTGCAGATTTAAAGGGCCAGAGGCCTCTTGGAGGAATCAGAGCCTGACCTGACCTTGCTGCAGCCTCCGTCCCAGCCCATCCATGCCCTGGCCCCGGGGATGCATTCTGAGGGCTTTACACCTCAGCTGTGTCTCTGTCATCTGCCCCGCACTGCCTCCCCGTGCCCTCTCAATTGTCCAGGGCTTCTGTGGTAACCCCTCTGCATGCCTGATGATCCCAACTTCCTGCCAGCCAGACACAGGACACTCCCTCTGTTCTGGTGCCTCTGTAGGTGCCCCCTCTGCCTGGGGTCCATCCAGGTGACTCCCTAACCCTGTCACTACCCCCCTTGGTGCCCACCCTGCAGGGGGCACGAGTGTCGGTCATAGGTCTGTAAGGGGTAGAATGAACAAAGGTAGAAGCAGGACCCTCACTGGAAGAGAACATTTGAGGCACAGGTGGGGGTCCCATGGCCCAAGGTCCCATAGCTGACCCCACCTGCGGCCGTCAGCTACCTTGTGTCTGGGTTTGAAGCTCTTCCAAATGCTGATGAGGTCCAGGCCGTCCAGCCTTGTGCCCCTGGCCTTTTCATCTAGTTCATACTCCACATCGGTTCTGTTCTTCGGGTACATGTACTTCCGGCCGCCCCCCATGATCACCTGAAGGACACATGAGTTATCACACCCAGGGTTCTAAATTGTTCAGAAGCCCCTGGCGTCCCAGCCTGGAAAGCAGCCATCAGAGTCTGGGTGGAGGTGTGGATGCTCGCCCAGCCGGTTAAGTCCTGGGCCCGTGTTCTCTCAGCCCCTACTTGTTCAGATTGGAGAAATGAAATCACTGATCTAGCAGAACTGTGGTTTGGGGCTTCTGGGTGGAATATTAGTGTTCCTAAATGCCTACTCCACCAGGCTAACACCCCCTGTGGAGGAAAACCCATTTACTGTGTGCCAGGCCCTGAGCCACTGAAATAGAGTAACTCATTCAATCTCCTACCCAAGCTGCAAGGGAAGCGGTCAGCATTTTCTCAATACAGACATGAGCACAGAGATGTGATCTTGCCCCTCAGCCACACAGTGGTGCATGACTCAGATAAGATTCAAACCCAGAACCCAGTGTTTCTCTACCAGAAGCCCCCAGTGGCCCTGCTGTATGCACGGAGCCAAGGAAGGGGCCTTCAGGAGTCTCTTCTCTCACAGTGAGTGGCTTCGGGCAGGGAGGTCTCAGGGCAGCCCAGCTGGGAACCAGCCCACTGCCTGGGCAAACACGGGCCAGCCTCAAGTCTGTGTAGTCACCGCCAGGCTAATTTTATCCACTGTGGCTGGGATGCGCGGGCAGACGGACGCGGGGTTGTTTGTTTTCCTAGGGAATCCATGTTTGAAGTCCTAACTATTTTTAAAGTAGAGGCCAAGAACATAACAGCCACAGCCCATGGTGACCGCCATACCGTGTCCTCCTGTCACCGTGGGCGACAGCCCAAGTTGCTGCCCCTGGCTGACACCTGAGATCCACTGTCCCCAGATGGGGCAAAGTTCTCCCTCTACCTTCAATTCTATTTCCCAGGGTTCTATGGGGTAAGGAGAGGGTTGGGCGTCTGAGCAGGCAGTAGATGTGGGGAAGGCACCCCTGGGGTAGCCATGGGCACCCAGAAAGGCCAAGGACACTGAAGTAAAAACCCAACTCTACTGTTTGTTAACCAAGGACCTGTGTTTTTTTGACCTTGCAGGGCCTCAGTTTCCCAGTCTATAAAATGGGAATGGCTGTTCAGAGAAGATCCCGCCAAGGAAGATCCGCTCCCAAGGAGGCCAGGTCTTCCCCTCACCGTGTGGTGAGGAGCCTGGACAGTGCAGACTGGGATGGGGAAGAAAGGACTCCAGGTCGCTGGCGCCTTCTGTTACCACAGAACCTGACCCCTTGGCATTTTCAGAGTGGAACTAAATCCCCCAATCTTCCTGCCCGGAGCACGAGGTTCCCAGCCCAGTGGAGACTTCACACGGTCTCATTAAGCTTCCCAAATAACAGGCTCACTCTTCGCCTTTGGGGTTTGGGTTTGTGTGTGTGTCTCTCTCTCTTTAAAGCTCGAGATATTTATTTTCAGAGTGGACACCAGGATTTTCATTTCATGGACGGTCTGGAGGGCTTTTGGGGTAGTGGTGGTGACAGAGGGGCAAATGGGGGGGACTGGAAGAGGAGAGTAAAGGCAGAGGGGGGGTCTTAAGGGCTCCCCTTCTGACTCCTTGGCTCATGCCCTCATGGCTCTAAGAGACCCCAGCTCCCCTCACTGCCTGCGAATCATCTCTTTCTAAAGTGCCTCGCCCTGCCTCAGCAACTCCTGCCCGAGCTGGCTAGAGTTACTGTAATTACCCCTGGGACCAGTGTGCTCACATATGACCTCATTCTGGCCTCCCGCAGCGCAGCCTGGGAGCCAGCAGGTGGGAAATGGGAGGGCAAAGGAGGGGGAGTGCGGCCTGGCAGGTGGAGATAAAGCCAGGTGGGTGGCTACGTCCCAAGTGGCTCTTTCCTAAGGGAAGGCAACAGGACCACTGGCCCTGAAGGCAGTGGAAAGAGAGCTGGGGGCATGAGAGACTGAGGAGGGCTGGGAGAGAGGGCACCTGAATCTCAGGGCTTTCCCTGAGCCTCACTGAGCCCATATGTCAGGCTCAATGGGTCTAAGTCATTGTCAGCCCTCACAGGAGAAAAAGAACAACCCAGAAACTCTCCCCAAGAGCTGAGGCCTGCGTGTAAGAACCTGTTTGGGCGTTAAAATGTGTACATCAAGGACAGCTGGCTTACATGTAAGGGCTGCCACTTGAGCCCTCACGGGGCAGGCTCTGCACCAAACTCAACTGGGATTTTCTTACTTAGTTCTTGCAGTGAGCTGCCAGAGCAGGTCCAGATGGCAGAAGGGTTGCACGAGGGGACGTTCAGGGGTTAAGTAACGGCACAAGGTCATACAAACTAGCCAAAAGCGGAGCGAGACTGGGAAAGGCGTGGCGTGCTCTGGATGTTTCCTGGGCATGTCAGCTCTGTGTGCAGGCAGGTGCCACTCTGTGCAGTGTGACTATGTAGGGCAGACGATCCACTAAGACCACATTGTATGTCGGTGCATACTGTGGGGAGTGTCATTGTGTATTGTGTGTATGGGGGAGGTGTTAGTGCATATTGTGTGTGTGTGTGTGTGTGTGTGCGCGCGCGTGCGTGCTTGATGTCAGTGCACGTAGGAGAGGTATCGGTGCATACTGGGGATAGGGTGCAGCATCAGACTCCAATTCATGGAATAATCCCTAGGTACTTGGTTCTCGGGGTGTGGCAGCCACATGAGGGTTCGCCTCACAGCCCCACCGCAGAGAAATCTTACAGTGGCTGCCTGCTCCCACCACAAATCCCCTAATGGTCTGAGAGCTCTCCCAGGTGTATGGAGAACCCAGGCCTTTCCCAGGTCAGCCTCCCCCAGCACCCCACTGTCCCCCGCCCTGTCATAGCCATGCCTGGTGCTCGCACTCACATCGATGTCCCGGATGTTGTGCATCAGCTGATAGGCGATGTCCTTGCAGCCCTGGCTCAGAGCCTCCGGTGGCATCTCGTTATCCGAGTACCAGTCCCGATCAGCTGAGTGCGCATAGGCTGCACTGGGGGTGGCGTGGTTTACCCGCGTGGTGGTCACGATGCCCACAGACTTCCCTGAGGTGTGGGACAGGAGAGGTGAGCACACCTTGTAGATGAGGGATGCCCTTTAGATTGTTACCTCCCCTTCCTGCCGTAGACTGCCTCCCATCAGTTCCTCTGGCTGCCTGGGCGTCAGTTTCCCTAATTTGCCTGAAGGCAGATGCAGCTGAACACCCTTCCCTGTACCTGAGGCAGGCTGAGGTCCTCTCCTCCATGCGTGACTTGTGAAGCCCATGCCTACAGGCAGCCCTAGGCAGCCCCAAAGGGACCTCAGGTGGAGAGAGAAGGGCTCTGTCACCCTGCCTTCCAAGTCCCTGGGGCAGAAGGAAGGCGTAGTCACCCTGAACTGCTGCGGGCTGGCCCTAGCTTGGTGCTCTGACCTCCACTCAAAATTGGGGGGGTTCCATTGCTATGCCCGCTCTGTAGCGAATTACCCAGACCCAGGCCTTCCATGCAGGCTCCTCAGCTCAGGAGGGGCTTCCCTGGCTCCTCTGCACAGGGGAACAAGAGGCTCTGGAGAACCTGCCTCCACCCTCGCATGCATGGACGGGGAGGCTAAGACCCAGACAGTCACAGAACCTCTGCCTGGGATGGCTCACCGGCATCCTTGGCCCAGCGCAGGATGGAGGTGACCTCGTTCCCCTGAGTGGTGTTGCACCGCGTACGCTCAGTGGCCGCGCTCACTCCCACAGTGCCCTCATTGGCCTTCACACCACACAGGTAGGCAGTGGCGGTGCCCGCGCTGTCGGGGACCTGAGCGTTGGTGTTGTATGTCTGCAGGTGGGAGGGAGAGTCAGGGAATGGGCGTCCAGCATGGCCACCCCATCCCCATTTCCATCAGGGGAACAGGGTGTGAGGGCTGCTGCCGCTCATTGAGGTCCCCCAGAACCAGAAGGTCACCTGACTGAGCTGCCTGCTTCCCATGCCTTGGCAGAACTCAGGGTCTCCCTCCAAGCCTGGGTCTGTGGAACCAGCACAGGGCAGGGAGCAGGTGGGTCAGAATGTCCCACCTGAGGGGAGGGGACACTGGGTCTGAGAGACCAACCTGGCTTCTCTGTTGCCCCTGCAAATGGTCACCACTGTGTCCAGACTTCCCAAGGAGATCCTATAGACCTACCTTCCTGGCTCCCATGAGCTTGAGAGCTCCCTGGAGGTCCAGAAACTACAGTCCCCCCTCTTTCCCTAGAAGAAGCTGAGGCCTGACTCTGGGTGGCTAGGGGGTGCTTGTTATATACCCCGTCAACCTCTTTCTCCCAAGAACCACAGCTGCCCACAGCATGCAGGGTACCGAATGGTTCACGCGGATAATCTAACCTGGGAGTTGTGAACTAGGCTGACTCTGCTTACAGAAAACAGTCACAATCAATCATGGGTATAGGGGTCAGGACAGTGGCAACTGTCAGTGGAGGAAGGAACAAGGACAAGACACAGCTCAGGGGACAGCAGGTGTTAGTTACTCAGACACAAGCAGCTCGGGACAGATTCAAACTGGACCACACTCACTTTTACCTGAGTGTGTTACACACCAACAATAGGCTCTGGATCAATGAGCTAAAAGCCTCCCAAAACCTTGGGAATGGCTGCTTTTGTCCGGGGGTCACGATGGGACCACAGGACCCAGGAGGTCTGAAAGCTTTGCAGCCCACCATGCGGAGGGCGGAACTGAGACAGCTCACCTTGGAGAGAGCCACAAAGGGGAACTTGTCCATCTCCAGCCGTGTTTCCTCCCCAGAGTTATGGTGTAGCTGGCCCTTAAGGATGCGGGCAGCTGTCACTGTGGAGACGCCCATCCCTGTGTGGGGACAGACAGCTCAGACTCTCAGGCCTTCCACACAACCTTCCCAGGCACCCAGAGCTCTCTAGTTCAGTGACAAGACAGCCAAGGAGAGTGGGCAGCAGACAGAAGGGCAAGGCTCTGTAAATGTCTGTCTGTCCCTTTCTCCTAAATCTATGCCCCAGAACCCTCGGCCACATGGCCCTGTCACTTCCTAGCAGAAGTCATTTTTTCCAGCCAAACATCGCCTCAGGCTCCAATGACCTAGCCTCAATGCCCCTAATTTGACTGCTCCCAGCCCCTCAATTCCCAAGGTCACTCTCCTCAACTCCACTAATCCCGGGGTCACTGTCCCCAGCCCCACCATTCCCAGGGTCACTG
>NC_022016.1:47105177-47108497 GCF_000317375.1 Microtus ochrogaster | reverse complement strand
CCAGGGTCACTGCCCCCAGCCCCACCATTCCTAGGGTCACTGTCCCCAGCCCCACCATTCCCAGGGTCACTGCCCCCAGCCCCTCCATTCCTAGGGTCACTGTCCCCAGCCCCACCATTCCCAGGGTCACTGCCCCCAGCCCCTCCATTCCTAGGGTCACTGCCCCCAGCCCCACCATTCCCAGACTCACTGCCCCCAGCCCCACCACTTCCAGGCTCTCTGTCCCCAGCCTCATCATTCTCAGAGTCACTGCCCCGAGCCTCACCATCTCCCAGGAACATGATGACATTTTTGGCCACATTTGTGTTGAGTTTCTGGAGTTTCAGAGCATTTTTTAAGGTCTCCTGGGCTTGATGTCGCCAATAATTGGGGTCTTTCTCTTTCTCTGCAGAGAGAAGCGGTTATTTGGCAAAGTGGGGAATTGGTTATCCATCCCCAGAATTTCAGACACCCCAGTAGTTCATTCCTGGGGGCTGAGATGATCTAAACACGGAGGAGATAATGAAGGTCTGTGAATAGGTTCCAGGCAAACCCTGTAAACAAGCCTGGGGACACTGGTAATTTCACACATCTCAAAATGAAGACACCAGAGACCAGAGACACCAAGTGACTCCTCCAAAGACACACAGCATGAACAAACTTTGGCAAAGTTAGATTTCCTTGCCAAACCCATATCTGTCCTTCAATCAGCAGCAAGCAGGGTAATTTTTAACCTCTTCCCAAGGACAAACCGCTGTAGAAGTTCCTAGAGGTAGCTAGCTATCAATGATAAACTCTACCTGACTTGTTTATTACAGTGGGCTCAGCTGGATTGGAGCTTCTTGATGAGAACACTAAGAGCTGAACCAGAAAGCAAGCCTGGCCTTTGTTGAATGCATCACGTGTATGGACAAGGCACTCCTGTTGGGGTAGCTGGGAAGGCATTGGCTGAGTCTCCATCCCCACCCCTCACTCTCTAACCCTCACTACCTCCCTGGTAGAGTTAATAACTGGAGTCTCAGTGGGGTGGTAGTGGTGCATGCCTTTAGTCCCAGCACTCGGGAGGGAAAGACAGGCTGATCTCTGTGAGTTCAAGGCCAGCCTGGTCTACAAGAGCTAGTTCCAGGACAGGCTCCAAAGCTACAGAGAAACCTTGCCTCAAAAAAACCAATTAAGGGGCCGGAGAGATGGCTCAGTGGTTAAGAACATTGCCTGCTCTTCCAAAGGTCCTGAGTTCAATTCCCAGCAATCACATGGTGGCTCGCAACCATCTGTAAAGAGGTCTGGCGCCCTCTTCTGGCCTTCAGGCATACAGATAGAATATTGTATACATAATAAATAAATAAATAAATAAATAAATATAGAGTCTCTTTTCTTCTCCCACCCCCCCTTCTCCATTCTCTACCTTCTGTACCAACCAATCCATAGCTGTGGAACTCCAGGCAAATCACTTCCCTGAGCCTCAGTTTCCTTGCCTGTCAAATGGGTTATCTGTACTTTTGATTTGGGGTCTTTTACGTTGTTGTTGTTGTTGAGACAGTATTTCTATGTGTAGCCCTGATATCCTGGAACCCACTCTGTGGACTAGGCTGGCCTCAAACTCACAGAGTTCCACCTGCCTCTGTCTCCCTTATGTTGGGATTAAGGGTGTGCGCCACCACCGCCAGGCTGACTCAGGGTCTTTTTGAGGACCGCACTAACTGTGGAAATGACACACCTGCTTCACAGAGGTTCTGAAGATGCCCCTTCGCCTTCTTCCCACCCTGTATGCCCTCTCCCTAGGCTCCCATCTCCGGATCTGTTTACAAAGCTTCCTCTATGGGTTTCCCTGGCCCCACTAGACCCACCCACAGAACTGAGAGTTCAGGGTTGAAGGCCCTCCCACTCTGGCCATGGTGAGGCAGAGGCCAGGAGAGGTAAAGGGGCCAGCCCAGGGCCACAGTGCCGATCTGTGGGCTGGAGATATGGCCACACGTTCCAGCCTGTTCAGGCCCACACTTGCCTCTCAGGACAGCATGCTCCTGAGGAACCACTCTGTCCTGGCACCTGTGTGGATCCCAGCCTGTGTGCCAAGAGTTCGGAACATGCATACCTTCTGTGTCTCCTCAGCCACCTCAGAGGAGGTGTTACATCACTTCCTCCCAGCAGGAAGGGAAGAGACCAAAAATGAGCCACTGAGGAAGATCTGAGGACATTTCACATCACCCGGCAACGGCCACTATGGACAACCCGGGGAGGGGGACTATACTCTACCTCAAGCCTTGGGAACCCCAGCCTCCAGCCCTCCTCAGTGATCTCTCATGTGTCCTGCACCCCAAACTCTGCCTGCTGTCTTCATCCCTAAGCTCCAGTCCTTCCTCTGTCACAAGTGTCTGCTGGGACCCCCAATTTCAGACCTCACAGTGGAGACCCCCAGGGGAACCTGGAGGCCTAGGCCTTGCTGTCCAGCTCTGGCCATTGGGTAAGTTCTTCACTCTACTTTCTGGCCGGGGGAATGGATGGGGAGCTGTTGAGACTATAACAGATTCCGTCCCTTGTTCTTAGGAGACAGGGCTTCTCACCGGGCCCTGGAGCTGATCTGGCTGTGTAAACCCCAGGAACCCTCCAATCCCCGCTTTCCCAGCCCTGGGATTATGAGCTTACATCCCCACATCTAGCTTTTAACATGGCAGCTGGGGATCAAACCCAGCTCCTGACCAACTGAGCCCACATTTCACCAGCCCCCAGGCCAATGGTTTAGATCACTGATTCTACAAACAGGGCCGATTCCAGTCTCTCACACCCTTGGTCACAGAGCCTCTGCCGTCACTTGGTGCCACCTCAGTCCATTCTGACCACATGCCCATTACCCCCAGCAGCGAGGCAGACACCAGGCCTGACTGACGCCAGTCTGCCCATGTCCGCGATCTTTCTCAATACTGGCCCTGCCACCGTTTTAACCAGCCTCTGCTAGATTGGGAATCCGAAGGGGACTCCAGAGGCTGTTTCTAGCAAGGGCTGAGTCAATATCACACCGACCGCCTTGCTAGAGAACCGGCAGCATTAAGCAATAACTGTTTAGATGACTGGATACCAGGAGACCATTGTCTCAAGGGACAAATGACAGGGACCGATGCCCAGGATGTGACATTATGTCCTAAGGTACTAATTAGTACCCATTGCATAAATCCATTATAGGGTCCAGAACATTCAGAGTGGTGCTTGGGAGGGGCACTGAGAAACTGGCTTCTGTTCTGTGCCTGCGAATGTCTCCCTAATCTGAATGGTGGCTCCACAAGCACAATATATGTATAATATATAATATAAACACAATATATAATGTATATGAAAACAAATATATA
>NC_022016.1:47091286-47104016 GCF_000317375.1 Microtus ochrogaster | reverse complement strand
CTGGCCTGCAAGCATACACACAGAAAGAATACTGTATACATAATAAATAATAAATAAATATTTTAAAAAAATGTAAGCTCTAGGTTCAGTCAGAGACCCCATCTCAGAAATAGGTGGAGGGCTGGAGGGGCGGCTTGGGGGTTAGCGGCACTGGCTGCTCTTGCTCTTCTAGGGAACCTCAATTTGATTTTCGACACCTGTGTGGTGGCTCACAGTTGTCTGTTACTCCAGTCCCAGGGGATCCAGTGCCCTCTTCTGGCCTCCATGGTGGAAAGGGTTAAACACAACACCACATCATAGAAATGCTTCCATGGGTGAAAACAAAAAATTCCCACAGAAACATGGATCAGCAGTTAAGAAGATGTACTGTTTACTCAGAGGACCAGGAGCTGGATTCCCAGAATCCATGTGGGATGGTTTATAATTGCCTTTAAACTCAGTTCCACGGGATCTGGGGCACTCTTCTGGCCTCGGTAGGCACCTGCACACACACACACACACACACACACACACACACACACACACACACACCCCTTCCCACTGAAGGCGAGTTCAAAAGCAAGCTGAGGGGGTCTTGCTTGCAGCACTAGGTTCCCAGCTCTTCGATACTTTGGATGTCCATGACCTAGAACCCAGACCACACTCTCCTCCAACCCTGCTTACCCACTCCGTCCACCTGAGCCCGGCAGTCCTACCTGGCACAAAAGAGTTGGTAAGGCAGGTGCCGATGGCCAGTACTAAGAATAGTGAGATCATGGTGTACCCTGAGACCCGTTCCACTCTGGAGCCCAGATGGGTGGGTGGGAAGAGGCAGGCTGGCAGCGTCAGACGTTAATTGACGTTCCGATCCTAGAAGTTAGAAAAGAGGAGAAAAGGTATGTGGATGCCACCCCAGGGCAGTTTCTTCATTCAGGCCTTTGTTCCTTGGTTCATCCGGCAAGCTGTTGAATACCAAAGCCCCGCAGTGGGCTACCACTCAGGGACAGAATCACTTGAACACCTGTGCAAGCAAACATACATAAATGCATCTGTGAGCCACCATGTGGTTGCTGGGAATTGAACTCAGGACCTTTGGAAGAGCAGGCAGTGCTCTACACTGCTGAGTCATCTCTCCGGGCCTAAATGCACCTGCCCTGCAAATATATACCCCAACCCCAGCTGCCTAACCTCCCCAAGGGCAGACTTTTCATGCCAGCTAGAGGACAGTGTTGGAGTCACCCAGCAAGGCAGTCCTAGGCCCAGCCTAAACTAGTCCGTCATTCTGGAAGCTCTCAGGCAATGCTCTGGCTGCTGCTGGCTCACGGACCACACCTCAAGAAGTAAAGCTACAACTGAGTGCAGGGCCTTCTGACTCCGTGCGCCTCACCCAGCAGGGATAAACAGCCCGGGTTTCCTCACAAGGGTATTTGTACCTAGGACACCAATATTTGCCCGACTGTCTTCAAGGATGAATCAGTTTTTGGTAAGAGGTATAGAAGCCGAAGACTGGCTGAGGATGACCTTGAACTCCTGATTCTCCTGCCTACCTATACCTACCAAGTATGGGATTACAGGTGTACAGCTCAGTAGCTGACTTCGATTTTCTTTTCTTTTCTTTTCTCTCTCTCTCTCTCTCTCTCTCTCTCTCTCTGTCTTTTTCTTTCTTTTTTGTTAATGATCTCTGTATTTTCCCAAATTTTTTCTTTTTTGGGGGGGGTGGGAACAATGCCAGAGATCAAACCCAGGGCCTCATACAAGCTGGACAGCTGCTTGCCACAAAGTTTGAACTGCGGATTCTTTGGTCTGACTCACACACTAAGCAGCATCTCACAGGCTCCTTGGCCCTGGGCACACCTACACCTTCTGTGCTGGCATATCTGTTCAGTTATTCTGCCTTGAGCTGGGGAGCTAGCTCGTCAAGTGAAACCATTTGCCAAGCAAGCCTGGGGACATAAGTTTGATGCCGGAACCTTCCGTGGAAGAAGAGGACTGACTTTGAAAGCTGTCCCTGGAACCGCAGAGGTGGCTCAGAAGGTAAAGGCGCTTGCCTCAAGCCTGATGACGCAACGTGGTTTGTTCCCGGAGCAGACCCTGCAGGGTGGAAGCAGGGAACTGACTGTGATGCCCACACTGCCCTCTGACCTCCCCGCTGCACCACTGCCCTCCTGAACTCAGTCAACAACGACAACAGACATTTGAAGACTATTCTGCTCCCCGCCCCCACCCCCATGCTGGGGACCAAACTCTGGGCTTCAGGCTTCATACAGTAACACTCTCAGCTCATTGTAAAATTTTTTTTACAATATTTTTTTTCTTTTTTGGTTTTTCATTAGGGTTTCTCTGTGTAACAGTCCTGGCTGTCCTGGCTGTGGCTCTGTAGACCAGGCTGGCCTCGAACTCAGAGATCCGCCTGCCTCTGCTTCCCGAGTGCTGGGATTAAAGGCGTGCGCCACCATCGCCCAGCTAAAAATGTTTTAATCCAAAGCTATAGAGAAACCTTGTCTGAAAAAGGAGAAAGGAAGGAAGGAGGGAGGGAGGAAGGGAGGAAGGGAGGGACGGAGGGAGGGAGGGAAGAAAAGAAAAAAATCTGTTTTAAAAGAACTGGAAGAAACACAGCAAACATCCGCTGGTGGTTTGCACAGGGTGGCAAGACTGGGAACGATTAGTTCCTCTTAAATGTTTTTCCCAAGCCACCTAAAATGAGTGTGCATGAATGAATGGCTTAAGCGTGCGTTAACCGAGATCATGTTCTTGTGATCACAGGCAGCTGGTTACAGGATGTCCAGCCATCTGGTTGAGGATGCTACGGGAAGAGGTGTGATTTTAAATATCAAGTGTTTCGTTGGGAAATAATGTTACCCTGTCAGCCCAAGGCCGGATGTGATTACCCCATTGGTGATGGGAAACAGAGCAGCAGAACTCTATGAAAGATGTTGGGACAGACAAACTGCCGACCTCCCAGAACAAGGAACTGTAACGGTGCAGAGAGGGTGGGTAAGAGGAAGGTAGCGATCCGGAGGGAACACCCTCCATCTAGTGCCCAAGTGCACTCAACTCCGAGGTCAACTCAGGTGACTGCTAAATCTAAAAACCGATTTTGGCCAGTGAGAGGGCTCAGTAGATAAAGGCGCTCGCTGCCAAGAGTGATGACCCGGATTCGATCCCTGGAGCCCACATAGCGGAAGGGGAGAACCAATTCCTGAAAGTTGCTCTCGGACCTCCACACACATAAAATGGCACACCATCCAACGGCCCACCTACCCCTCACACACACACATAAACACACGCAGTAAAAACACCGTGGGCATAGTATATGTGTGTGCTTGTGTCGACATGTGTGTGGATTGGATTTACCTGTGGAGGCTTTGAGTGCCCACCTCTATTGCTGCCCACATCGGTTTCTGGAAGGGTCGCTTACTGGATGTGGTGCAAGCCCCAGGGGTCCTCCTGTCTCCCTCTCCATCCCCAGGGCTAGGGTTATAGACATGTGTCACCATGCCCAGACTTCCCCACTGGGGGCTAGGTGTCCAAGCTTTGGTCCTTGTGCTTTTTCCCCATTGACCCACCATCCCAAACCCAAATTCTAATGCATTTTGCTTTTTGTTTTGTTTTTTTGAGACAGAGTTTCATGGTGTAGCCCTGGCTGTCCTGGAACTCACTCTGTAGACCAGGCTGACCTCAAACTCACAGAAATCCGTCTGCTTCTGCTTCCCAAGTGCTGAGATGAAAGGTGTGCGCTACCATTGCTCAGCATCTAAATTTTTTTATTCTCCTTTGGTTGCCAAACAATTTCATAGCAAATCCTAAAATCAGAAGAAGCCATCAAATGGCTACAAAATATTAATGCATTCTAATCGTATTTACGGTTCTTTAAACCCGAAGTCACCTCTTTCGGCGTGAATTCTAACACGCTTCCTCCAACTTCACACAGCCTCAATTGTTAGCACATACGATTCTGTTTTCAAAATAACTTTCCTGGTCTCTCCCAGCCACTTACACCGGCAGCCTCTAGTCCAGAGGTTCTCAACCTTCCTAATGCTGCAAGCCTTTAATACAGCTCCTCATGTTATTGTGACCCCAACCACAAAATTATTTCATTGCTGCTTCACAACTGTAATCTTGCTACTGTTAGGAATGTAATGAAGGCCTCTGAAATGCGATCCCAAAGAGGCCTCGACTCACGGCTTTAGATCTGCCGCCCCAAGGCCATGCGTGGCTTAACTGTGCACCTAGCCCTGGGAGTCACAGGAGGACTGTGCTGGTCACTCACTACCAGAAGAGTGCCAATGAGTGCAACGTCGGGCACCTGGCGTCACCCACCACAGCTGCCACGGGACCCCTTTTATTCCACACCAGCCCTTGTTACGCGTGTCCATCCCAGCTCGCACAGGAGTTCAGAACTCACGATTGACAACGCCGTACAGCAACACACACAGCCCTAACAATGTAAGGCTGAGCCGGGAAAGCAGAACCGTCGGCAACACCGGCGTCAATAGCAGAACCATGCGGCACCCCTTTGTTTTTGGTATTTATTCCACCAGAGAGAGTGGACTAAGGCAGTGCAAGGGTGTAGGTGTGGAGCCTTAAGGGGACCATGGGAACTTGTGAGGTTCAGGAGCTGTCTGTTTACTGATGAGGTGCATGGTCTGCCCGTGGGCTGTTTGAAAACCGAATTGTCTCTTGCAACTTCCGCAGCGAGAAAAGAGGACATTTTACAGTCCCCCGTGACGGATGACAAGACCAAGGCTTGGAGGGGAGACACGAGGAGCCTGTGCTGACTAACAAGCTGGTGGCGGAGGGAACCTTGACCATAGGGCTTCTGATTCCAGAAATAGCAGCAAGATTACTATGGCAACCCCAACCCCTCCATTTCCTCAAGCGTAAAGCAAAGGCCCTGACACAAGAATAGATCCCTCCAATGCCGCCATGATTAGGGTGGGGACCTGCCGTGCCACCCAAGCCCGCGTGTCCCTTTGAGATCAAGCAGTCCCCATTGCTACACATGGCGGTCCCTGATTTGTCCTGTATCACCACGTGACCAACAGATTCAACCAGTGAGGTGGGTCAGCATATAAAGGCGGCTTCCCGCTGCCAAGCCTGATGACCTGAGTTCCATCCCTGGAGCCCACGAGGTGGAAGGAGTCAGCTGACTCTGCAAGCTGTTCTCTGGCTTCATACATGCACAGCAGCACGTGAGCACACACGCTATCTCTCACACACAATCAATACAAATCAATTTAAATTCATATAGGGGCTAGAGATATGGCTCTCTGGTTAAGGGCACTGACTGCTCTCGCAAAGGACCTGAATTTCATTCCCAGCACCCACAGGGTAGCTCACAACCATCAGTAACTCCAGTTTCAGGGGCTCTGATACCCTCTTCTGAACCCTGAGGGCACCACACACACACACACACACACACACACACACACACACACGATGCACAGATAGACAAACAAAGCACTCATACACATAAAATAAAATTTTAATATTTATAATGAAAGCCATCGTTGTCTGTGCGGTGTAGATTCTTCCATCATGAACACAGTATCTCTCTCTCTTTTTTTTTTTTTTTCGAGACAGGGTTTCGCTGTAGTTTTAGAGCCTGTCCTGGAACTAGCTCTTGAACTCACATCACAGAGATCCGCCTGCCTCTGCCTCCCGAGTGCTGGGATTAAAGGCGTGCGCCACCTCCACCCAGCTCCTTGGCATTTTCTATGTAGACAAGCAGGTAATTTACCAAGAGCTTAAGGGCCAGTGGGATGGCTGTATGGGTAAAGGCGCTTGCTGCCAAGCCTGACAACCCGAGTTCAATCCCAGGGACCCATAGGATGGAAGGAGAGAACAGATTCCTGAAAGGTTCCTCTGACCTCCACACACACACAAGTGCATGCACACTCTTGCTCACATATGCATCTGCACACTCACACAATACAAACTAAATAAAATATAATGATTATTTTTAATTAAAAAGCTTTATTTTCTACTTTTTAGTCATGTGGCTTTTTCCACTCTGTCCCCTTGCTTTTTTCGTACTGGTCAGTACGTCTGGTGTCAGGAGGAACAGGAAGGGCAAAAATAACCATGTTTTTCCTTGTTTCTGATCTTAGGGTGGAAGAATCCATCTTTCAGCATGGGTGTGGCATTTGGAGGTGTGAGGTGGAGTGAGGGGATTTTGTGGGGACAATTCAGGGACTTGGATTGGATGTGATGGGTTGAGGTGTCATTGGGAAGAACAGGCAGCTGGAGATGGGTCTGGCAGGTCAAGGGCTTACTGTCACCACCTTGAGGAGACTCAGTAAGAATGTGGGCGAGGAAACAACATGACGGGAGCCCTCGGAGAGCCAGGCTAAAAAGAACTGTGGGGGTTTTCTTCCTCTTTGTCTTCTTTTCTTCCCTCCCTCCTCCTCCTCACCTTCCACTCTTGGTTCTAAACAGAACCCAGGCCTCACACACGCTAGGCAACTGCTTCAGCCCCTCAACTCCACTCTAGGTGGGCCCCCCAAACTTTTCTTTAACTTGGTCAAATGATCATAGCCTTACAGCAAAACTTTACGGAAACCATTATGGAGATCACCATGGCGAATTCCCCGTTAACACTGGCTTAGGAATCAGCAAGCTCTTGTCCATACTAAGGAAAACATGTCGGTAACAACGCCACATCTACGGCTGTGCTGTATCAGTAGCAAATTAGCTGTCAAACCTGCAGCACGAACAGAACTTGAGGAAGGATCACAGAGGACCAAACACTGTGGGTGGCGCAGGGAACAGGGATGAAGGAGAAAAGGGAGTGGACGCGGAGCTACGGCACTTGTGGCCTGAGAAAGAGAATTCATTCCACTCTCTGCACCTAGTGTCCAAGACAAAGGACTGAGGGGGCCACTGAAAGGGCTCAGGCAGCCTGCAAGGTTAGTCTGAGGGGCCAGAGTCTCTTCCCTCCAGGGTGAAGCTTTGGGAACTGCAGATCCAGACAGTGAAGGTCTTTGCACTTTGAGCCTGAAGCCCACCGTCTGCCCTGGATGCTGACCTCTATTCCCAGGGCCCCACATTAAGAAGGCTGTATGGCACAGAGAACTGGAGACCCAGAAAATCCTTCAGCCTCCTGCCCCAGCTCAGACTCCTCCCCTCCCTCACCCCAGAGGCTTCAGGCAGCTCAGGGTGGGGGACTCTGCTGAGCCCGGTCTGGGGGAGTCCCGGTTGCCTGCCACCCATTGTCCCACAGTCCCCTTCCATTGCCTGGTCTCTCTGTCAGGCTTCCAGCTACGTGATCTGACTCTTTAGGACAGGAGCGCAATGGCTCTGGCTGGGCTCTGGCTTCGGGTGAGGAAGCAGTTACTTGGCAGGCCAGCGGGAGGCTGAGTGGCTGGGCCGGGGGCCCTGACGATGGCATTCTGAGGCAGTGGCTCCAGAGTTTGGCAGACGGCCAGTCTCCAGCTGGTGTCAATAGAGCCGGGACAATCTGGGAGACCGTGCTGAAGATGCTCATTCCCAGGCACTCTTGTCATGTCTACCTGTGAGCTCGGTCATATACACCGTGAGCTCGCACGGCCTCCCAGCCACGGGTATTCCTGGCCTCCCATCTCAGTTCAGAAAACTGAGCTAAGATATAACCGGCTAGCTGACAGTCACATACACACCCAGGCTGACTCCACCATCTCTTTCTCTAGGGGACTGTCCTCTTCTGGCCTCAGTTTCCCCAAGACTACTGTCCACCTTTCTTCTGTCCCACATGAGCAGTCAGTCATAAGGGACAGAGCACTCAGCAGGGACAGGAGTTAGAATCTCCTACCTGAGTGGCCTGGCCAGGCGACAGGTGAAGAAGCATAGCAGGCCCAGGGCCAGCATGAACAGGAGGAGGCTGCCAACCGCTGTGACCACCACGTCCAGGGTGGGTGACAGGAGGGCCATCTTGGAATGAAGCGAGCCTTTAGATGTGGTTGTCACACAAACCTGCTGACTCTGAAGCCCGGGGTTACCCCTGAGCTAATCTCAGGGGATTAGACAGGAAGGAGGAGATGGAACCTACAAAGGTCCCATCCCCCACCCCAGGCCTGGGTGAGGTTGTGGGCAGGGCTACCTGATGCTGCTCATTCAGCTTTGCTCCTCCACGCCTGACCCCAGAACATTTGCTGAGCACCTGCTGTATACCCAACTCGGTTCTAGGTTCTAGAGAGATTACTGAGCAGCCAGTAAACAAAGCACCTACTATGTGACGGGCACTTTATAAGATAAAAGTAAAGAAGGGCCAGGGGTGTGGCCCACACAGTCGAGTGTTTGCCTAGTGTGCAGAAAGCTCTGGGCTCCATCCACATCACAGTGTAAACCAGGCATGTCATTTCGGTACTTGGGAAGTGGCAGCAGAAGGGCCAGGAGTTCAAGGCCACCCTTCACTATTGTGCCGGCTAGTGTTAATCGTCAACAGACTTAGAATCCTCAAGAAGGGCCTTTGAGTGTGCCCATGGGAGCTATTATGATTAAATTGAATTTTGAAGATCTGGTGGCACCATTCCCGGACTAGAGTCCTGACCTGGGAAAGAAGAAGAACCGAGCAGCACTGTGTGTTCACCTGATTCCTGATGGTGGATTCTATGCCACACAAAATACATACATAAAAACATAATGAAAGGGCTGGAGAGATGGCTCAGAGGTTAAGAGCACTGGCTGCTCTTCCAGAGGTCCTGAGTTCAGTTCCCAGCAACCACATGGTGGCTCACAACCATCTGTAGTGAAATCTGGTGCCCTCCTCTGGCGTGTGGGCATACATCAAGGCAGAATGTTGTATACATAATATATAAATCTTAAAAAAAAAACATAGCCGGGCAGTGGTGGCGCACGCCTGTAATCCCAGCACTCGCTCGGGAGGCAGAGGCAGGCGGATCTCTGTGAGTTCGAGACCAGCCTGGTCTACAAGAGCTAGTTCCAGGACAGGCTCCAAAACCACAGAGAAACCCTGTCTGGAAAAAAAAAAAAAAAAAAAAAAAAAAAAAACAAAAAAAAACCATAATGAAAACTTTGCATCTGCCTGTCTGCACTCTTGGGGGTTGTGGGCATTCCATGGATGGGTTTAAAGGGGCACTGGGGAAGATGGGCTTTCTGGAGAGGTAGATGTACTCAAGTTGAAAAAGAAGAGGTAGACATGGGGACATACATCTGTAGTCCCGGCAGACAGGAGGCTAGTGGTGACTCCATGTCCTCCAGCTAGCCACCTTCTGGGCCCCAGGGAGAACAGAGGTGCAGCTTGGGTCACATCCCTACCAACTGGAATTTAGAGCGCTCCCTGATGCAGGGAGACTGGGGAAGATGTAGCAGGGACAGGGGTTTCCAGCAGGAGGCCCTGCTGCAGGCTGGCTTTAGCTGCAGGGGCTCAAAGGGGACCTGGGACCTGCCTCTCCCCCAAGGCAGGTGTCTGTGATGATCCTTGCTGCCCAGGGCGTTATTCATTCGCAGATGGAATGAATTTCATTCATTCATATTAAGGGCTCAGGAAGAGATGCCTGCTGGTGGGAGTGGGCTGCGGTTAGATCTGAGAGGAAAGTCTCTTGATGGTGTTAAGCCAGACAATGGGGAGCAGGAGGACAGCAGAGCAAGCTTCAGGTCTCAGGTCTCCAGGTGCAGATGCCCCTCCTGGGCAGGAAACTGACACACAGGAGGACAAGATTGAAGGAGGGAACACCGGCCATCCGGGCACACCCCCAGCCTTGGTACAGCTGTATACTGCCCTTCATGTTCTGGAAAGTTCTCTGAAGTCTACCCAAGGGCTCTGTCTGCCAGCTGCCCTCACCCCAGGCCCAGCCAGGCATCACCTCCTAACACAGCATGAGCGTCTCTGCCCTTGGGCAGTCTGTGGCTGGATAAGCCCGTGCAGCAGCCAGGAGGCAGGCAAGGCCTGCCAGGCCAGCCAATAGTGGGTGTTGGAAGAGGCAGCCTGGCAGCAGGAGGGCAACACTGGGCCAGGCTGCCAGGGTGAGCCTTGTCTCTGCCCCTTAAGCTGGATAACTGAGGTAAGAAGTCTCACCCCTGCATCAGGTAACTCCCCCGTGGAGTGAGGGTCTGAGAGAGATTTGGGGCTGCCCTGAAGATTCTGGACATTTTACCTGTGGCAGAAGGCTCAACCTGAACTGGGGATAGGCAGGCGTGAGGGTTTGTGGGGCAGAAGCAGCTAGGAATGCAGGGAAGTGGGCAGAGAGAATGGGGGAGACAGAGGAGAGCTTGATGGACATGTGTGCGTGCAAGCATACACACACACACACACACACACACACACACTCACGAGCCTGCCCACATGCCTACTCACCTGAGGCCAGAATGATCTTTCCTGCCCTAAGTGTTTGAAGCAAAGTTCAGCATCCGGATCGAGGAGGTCACAGGTCCCGTTCCCTGGCCTGTCTCATACACACTGGGAAGAAACAACCTCCAGGCAGCATGAGGCTCTGTCCCCTTAGAGGGGACAGACTATTAAGGGTAGTCTCGGAGGGAAGGTCGCCAGGAGGCCTGGCAGTGAGGAGAGGTGAGAGGAACAGCCAGGAGGATCGGCAGCTAAGAGGCAGGACGCGCAGTATTTCAGTCAGGGACAGTGGCCAAGCAGGCAGCAGGTGTCTGACGATAGAGCAGCCTGGAGTGGCCCCAACGGAGTCAAAGCAGGACCTGGCTTGTGCCTTCACTCATCCACGTCACCAGCCCGATTTCATAAGTGAGGGCATGGCTATCAGAGCTGGGAATCAGAAGGCCCAGAGCATAGGGCTCACTTCACAGGGACACCAGACAACCCTGTGGGCCGCAGCCTGTGGCAGGCAAAGGGCCAGTGTGGGAGGAGACGCAGGCAGGCTGGGATGGAGGTGAAAGGTCCAGGGCACCGCTTTATAGGTACACAGCCTTCCTCCCTCCCTCAGGCCCATGAGCCTGGAGGCTGAGCAGGGAAGAGGCTGAAGGCACACACGAGCCATGCACCCCTGAGGTGTGTTTCAGGCCCCCGCGGCTCCTCTCATGCTGTACCCAGCCCTGGCAGTGGAAATCCCTCCATTACCAGGAGGCGTGGCAGTCCAGTCCTTCCTTTCACTACCATCAATCACTGACAGGCACAGAGAGGGTCCACGACCTTCCAGAGTCACACAGCACCTTGATGGGTCTTCTTCCCATTGGAGGAGTTTATGAGAAGAGTAAGCCTGTCTGCAAGGCACGGTGCAGATGCTGGTGTTTTGGAACTCTATTTATGCACACCGCCAGAGAATGATACATCAAACATAGCATTAGAGAACACTCCTCCCTCATCCTGCCCCGAGCTTACAGGGTCTGGCTGTGACGCTCTGGCTAGCCCAGAGAGAGAGATACGTAGGCAGTGTGATGGTGAAGGTCTTTTATCTCAGAACTTGGAGGCAGAGGCAAGCGGATCTCTCCGAGTTCAAAGCTATCCTGGTCTACATAACAAGTTCCAGGCTAGCCAGGGCTAGTTTTGCCTCTATTGACTCATTTAATCCACAGTAACCTGCAAGTTAAACACTACAGTTTTTCCCGTTCTACAGATGGGAAAACAAGAGCCCAGAGAGGTTAAGCAGCTTTCCCATAGTAGAACAGCAAGTGACCACGTCAAAATTCAGCCTTCCGCGTGGGTGTCTTTCTGTTCTAGGGAAGCCTCTTGGGGTCCGATCATAAATTCCTGCAACAGTACCCTGCCTGACTGGAAATGAGCCACACTGCTCGCTCTGCGCAATACGTACGCAACAGGGACCGAACACCTGGTAACTCATGACTCAGAACGCACTCTTCCCAAATCTCATTTTGGCATGCTTGCTTTGGACTCCTGGGGGGAGGGGTTCCCCTAGCCCCAGAGAGAGATGAGGTTACCTGCCTGAGGTCACATGTTGAGAAAGGCCTAGAGTCACTCCCGGGACAGGCTGGGTCCAGCTCCCTGCCCCAGAACCCATAGCCAGCCTTTCTGTGGAAATCCCATGGGACTTGGGCAGGATGTGATCCTGGGTACACCCTACCTCTCCCACAATCCCCGGCTTCAGATCATCCCCCTAGAACGATGGGAGTCAACGGCTCCCACACTCAGACGCCCTTTCCACCCCCAGCTCTATCCTGGCTGCGTTTCCCCTGGGAGGACCTGGTTAGCACCCTAGACACGAGGCTTCGAACTGTGTGGAGACTAGCCTTGAACTTGTGACGTGCTGAGTGGGCCTGACACAGGGAACACACAGAAGCTGGAGGTTGGCAGCTGGGCCCCCACAGCATCCTCTCTGCATTCTGATCGAGCCTGTGACTGCTGTTAGGCTCCCAGGAACTGGGGTGTCAGAGGCTCTCAGCTGTGGGGGCCAGAGGGGCGGGAACATTGGTCTGTGGTGAGCTAATCAAGGCAGGTGTGGTGCCTCAGGTCCGTCATCTCCACACTTGGATGGTGGGAGCAGGAAGAGTTAGCCTGGGCTACATGAGTGCCTAACTCAAAGAATTAAACCCACAGTGGGGGGCAGGGGAGAGGCTGTGATCACACTGACCGCTCTTGCCCCTGTAGGAATGGGGATTCAACAGGATAAGGGACAATGAAGGAAAACACTGTCACCTATCGTGATAGGAAGCCAGCAAGGAAGCCAGCACAATTCTGACTGGTGGATGCTGTCTCTGCTCCCCAGGCACAGAGGAGTGAAGCAAGATGGTCAAGGTCACACAGCAATAATAATCCTCCTGAATATTAACCTTCATCAGGCGATGAAAGGAGACAGAGACCCACATTGGAGCACCGGAGAGAAATCTCATG
>NC_022016.1:47088486-47090996 GCF_000317375.1 Microtus ochrogaster | reverse complement strand
GGTCCTTGGACTTCCCACAGGTCAGGGAACCCAGATTGCTTTTCAAGCTGATGAGGGAGAGGGACTTGATCGGGGAGGGGGAGGGAAATGGGAGGCGGTGGCGGGGAGGAGGCAGAAATCCTTATTAAATAAATAAATTAAAAAAAATAATCAGAGGAGAAAGTCTTCACAGGGCACCTACTGTGTGTTTGAAGCTTTCTATGCAATCTCTCTAGTGTGGGCAGAACTCTCAGGCCCACCTGTAGAGAAAACTCATGGCTCCCTCAGCAAGGTGTGGGAGTGCTGGGAGGCAGCCGGACCTGGTGGACCCCTCATGCAATGCCTTTGGCACCCCAGCATCTAACAGAACCGTCTCCACATGGACTGGGGCTGTGACATGGGACCCTATGTCAGCAGAGTCTCCTGGCTTAGCCTGGGCTGGGGGACTGGCAGGAAGCCATGTCATCTCAGGCCACTCAGGCTCTCATCCAGATCCTCCTGTATTGAGTGTGACCGGCCTCCTGGGGGCACTCCGCACATAAGGGTAGGCTAGTGTCCCCGGCCTTCCCTTTCTCCTGGGTCACCATTCTGAGAGAAAGTGAGCCCACAGGGACAACCCCAGGCTGGCCTCCCATCCCCAGCACAGGGGTGATGGCTCCATGAAGCTTCCAAAATCAGCTTATGAGACAGGACCACTTTGGTGTTCTCTGCTGCCCCCGTGGTGACATGGTGATACCTGCTGTCCTATCTGGCTACTCCGAATCCATTCCCCTTCCTAACAGGGACAGCGAAGCCCATCCCCTTCAGCTGTTGTGACTGGCAGATGCTAGGATCTTCTCCACCTGGATGGCACGGTGCTGGGAGTGGGGAGTGGGGAACCCCGAAAGGGGAACAATGGCTGGGAGGGTGGACTAGAAACCTATGGAGAAACTCACGAGTCGGACGGTGGCGTCCAGGCCCTGGATGCAGGCATGCCTGAAGCTCACCTCTGAATGGGAGCCAATTCATTCTCCCACTGTTTGCTTTGGCTTTTCCGTTGCCTGGAGCCCAGACTCTGCACTCAGAACTCCAGTCCAGAGGGTTTTCCTCAGCTCCCCACACGATAAACAATCACATCTGCTCGTTCACGCTCAGCTGGCTATTTCCACCAAAGGGAAGAGAGACGGGACAAACAAGTTAAAGGTGGTTGGACACAGGAGCATGAGCCACACACGTGTGGAATCCAGGGCTGTGCATGGTGATGCATGTCTGTAATCCCAGTACTCCAGAGGCAAAGGCAGGAGGATTGCTGAAGTTCAAGGCTAGCCTGAGCTACAAAGAAAGTTCTAAACCAACCAGGGCTAGATAGTGAGAACCCTGTCACAGAAGAAAGGAAGGGAGGGAGGGAGAGATAGGGAGGGAAGGGAGGAGGGAAGAAAGGAGGAGGGAAAAGGAGGAGGGGAGAATTAAGAGGGATTTCTGGGCAGAACTGCCCAGCATGGCTACAGTCACACACCATCCCACAGCTTGTCATGGGTTTTATTTAACATTGTGTGCCTAGCCTTGTGCTAGGTCCGAAGGTGTCCACTCTGCCCACTGGGCCCTCCAGGCCAGGATCAGTCAGCCCCCAGAAGTAGCTAATACAGAACTGTGTAACACCCATCTCAGGGAAGGAGAGAGGTACGGAGGGGTGACGTGACTCACCCAAGGTCCCTGAGCAGAAGAGGAGGCAGAACCAGCCACTTACCAGATGTGCTGGCCCCAAGCCTGGAGCCTTTGCCCCTGGTCACTGGGTAGCAGGGTGGGGCTGGGCTGTAACTCCTCGGAGGCTGTTCTTCCTGACAGCCTTCAAAGCAGTTTAAAAAGTTAAAAGAAACAGAACCGCACAGTGTCCTGGGATCCTTGCTTGCCCCAGTGCCCAGGGACTTCAGCAATGCTCTCCCATAGAGAGCGCACTGCTGCCCAGCAGCCTGGCATCTGGGCCTCACACGATTTCCTGGGGAGCCTCTGTCCACTCCTGAGGCCCAGCTGATGTGGATCTCACACCTCCTGTGCCTCCACATTGTGCTCAAACAATGGCCCCCAGGCTGCTGTTTACTTAGCAGCTACTGCCCACCAGGGGCCAACAGAATAGGTCAAACCCCTGTCAATGGTAAGGCAATGGACAAGGAAATGAACCCTGCCAAGGGTAAGCTAGGTTAGTGACAAGAAGACACAGGGAGGGAGTGAGGGAGGGAGTGAGGGAGGGAGAGAGAAAGAGAGAGGCTGGGCTCACCAGAACCCATCTCCAGGCTCTACAGCAGTATCACATAGCTGAGAGACTGTATACATCCGGCGGAAGATAAGAAGGCTCCAGGCTGCACGTCAAGACTATCAAAGCCATCTGCACACATGTGGGGTGGTGACTTCCAATGGGTTTCCCCCACTAGGCTCATCTGGTAGACCCGGATTCTCTGGTCTTCCCAGTACTCATCTGGCTGATGGTCAAGCCCCATGTTGTACCCCCCATCCCGCTAATGGTCAAGCCCCATGCTGTACCCCCCCATCCTGCT
>NC_022016.1:47082866-47087526 GCF_000317375.1 Microtus ochrogaster | reverse complement strand
TAAAAATAAAAAGTGCAGCTCAGTGGTGGAGCACCGGGTTCCATCTGGCACTGCAAAAAAAATTAATTAATTAAATAAAGGCGCAGGTCCGTCTCTTCTAAACTGAGCTAGAGTCTAGGGCTGGTGACTTCAGTGTCTTTGTGACGCTGCTTTGGAGGAGCTCGGGGCACCGTGCTTCGGGTGTGGTGGGGCAGTCCAGGGCCTGCATGCCTTGATCAGAAATGAACAGAAGGGGACTGGCGATGTAGCTCAGTTGGCAGAGCGCTTGCCTGGCACATTGGAGGCTCTGAGCTGGATCTCCAGCACCACAGATACAGGGCACAGTGGTGCGTGGCTGTAACCCCAGCACTCAGAAGAATCACGAGTTCTAGGTCATCCTTGGCTATAGAGTGAGCTGAGTAGTGAGATCAGATTGGGCTACATAAGACTGTGTTTAAGAAAGGAAAGGAAGGAAGGAGGGAGGGAGGAAGGGAGGGAGGGAAGGAGGGAGGGAAGGAGGGAAGGAAGGATAAACAAAAAACAAGTATCAGAAGTGGCTTCTGCATTCCACCCGGAAGTTGATTCCCGATAATGTGGAGCAAATGTAACTGCCCAGCTGACTGAGGAAACGGAAGCCCCCAGCAGCCAGAGCTGGGCTTGCATGTGCCCAGAGTGGGGAAAAGGCCATTTGAAAGCCAGATAGAGTTCTCTGCTTTCCTTGTGTACCAAGATGTCCATACACCTGGACATGCACCTACTGTCCCTGGACCACCGCAGCCGGCAACCTGGGTTAGAAACGGGCAGCCTGGACAATATTAAAGACGTGCGGGGTGACAGGAAAGAGAAGGGGACCCCCACACATAGTCACTCTACACATGCCCGACTGCACCATGGCGTACTTTGACCTGAGTGGATGGACCACTTCCTCCAGACCTCTTCCTGGGGAGAGAAGGCGAGGCTCAGGCCTGAGGTATCAGCTGCCTGCAGAGGGAACAGACCAGGCCAAACCCAAACAGCAAGCTAGCCTGTGGTCCAGGTCTCTAGCATGGTCTGTCCTTTTCTTGGGGCTGAAGATAAGAGTTAAGCCTACTCCCTCCCCCCAAAACACAGTATCCACAAACCAGGTGAACCCCGTAATGCACCCCCAGCTAAAGGGCCAGCACTCACAGAGCACAGTGATGTTGAAAGACAGACACACTTATCAGAGACAGCATAGGAATCAGCTGTGTGGGAACAGAGGTCTCCAATTAAGCACTGGGAAATTGGGAAGGGAAGTCACAGGGGCAACAGGAATCTTAGCAACATAAAGCAAGACTGAAAATGCTAAACAAAACAAAACAACTAAACCAACCAAACCCTGGAAGGAACAGTCTGCAAAGGCATTGAAACAAAACACATAAAGAGATTTAAAAAAAAAAAAAGTAGGCAGAGACAGGTGGATCTCTGTGAGTTCGAGACCAGCCTGGTCTACAGAGCTAGTTCCAGGACAGGCTCCAAAGCCACAGAGAAACCCTGTCTCGAAAAAAACCAAAAAAAAACAAAAAAAAAAAAAAAAAAGTAAGAGAGGTCCAGGCAGGAGCCAGGGTATTTCCGGGGGACACGACTGACTTCTGGGAGGGAGTGGAGCAAAATGGGGACCAGTGAGATGTCTCAGCAAAGTAACTGTAAGAGAACTATTAAACCTCTGGGAAAATCATAAAAGCATATTATTGTGACTTCATAAGGGAAAAACAAATGGTCAATTGGACTTAATTAAAATTATAAAATGTCCTTTCTTTAAAAGATATTTTAGTGGAGTGGTGGTGGTGCACACCTTTAATCCCAGCACTTGGAAGAAAGAGGCTGGTGGATCTCTGGGAGTTTGAGGCCAGCCTGGTATACAGGGTGAGTTCCAGGACAGCCAGGGCTGTTTCACAGAGAAATCTTGTCTCACAAAACAAACAAACAAACAAAACAGCAAGAAAGAAAGAAAGAAAGAAAGAAAGAAAGAAAGAAAGAAAGAAAGAAAGAAAGAGAGAAAGAAAGAGAGAAAGAAAGAAAGAAAGAAAGGAATTTTAGAGGGCAGGTAAGATGGCGCAGCAGGTAACACTCCACATTCCCCACCAAGTCTGCTGTTTGATCATGGGGACCCCACACGATGGAAGCACAGGCCCAACTCCCCAAAGTTGTTCTCTGATCTCCACACAGGTGCTACGGCTCATGTGTGCATGCACGCACACTAAATAAAAAGTAGTTTAAAACTATTTAAAGAGGCCAGGCGGTGGTGGCACACACCTTTAATTCCAGCACTCGGGAGGAGGCAGAGGCAGGTGGATCTCTGTGAGTTCGAGACCAACCTGGTCTACAAGGACTACTTCCAGGACAGGCTCCAAAGCTACAGAGAAACCATGTCACAAAAAACATACAAACAAACAAACAAAAACTACTTAAAGATACTTAAGAAAGCAATAGATAAAGTGCAAAATCGGATTAAATGTTGACATCAGTTATATCTGAAGGGGACTTCTAACTAGTCAAAAAAGCACTGATAATAAAATGCACAACCCCTCACTCCAAGAAGAAAGTTCAGGAACCAGAAAGACAGGAGGACTTGACAGCATTAGCAGCAGGCAGAGGGAAGGAGATCCATTCACACCAATGGGAAGGCCTAAAACCAAATCAGAAAGACCAGGAGAGCAGATAGCACAGGCCTGTGATCTCAGCACTCAGAAGTAGAGGTCAGAGAATCGGGAGTTCAAGACCAGCCTCAGCTACATGGAGGCTAGCCTTCTCTACAGGAGACTTTGTCACTATCAGTCAGTAAGTTAATAAGACTGGGTGTGGTCCCAGCACCCAGGAGACCGAGGCAGGACGATCTCTTGTGAGTTTGAGGCCAGCCTGGTCTTCCTGGTCTTCATACTGAGTTCTAGGCCATAGTAAGACCCTTGCCTTAAAATAAATAAATAAGTGATATAAAAGTAAAACAGAATAAACAGACTAGAAAAAACAATCATTAACAAGAACATAGAAAAACTTAGAATTATTACATCTTAGTCACAAGAGCATACAATAGCCCTGTAACCTTTTTTAGACTTGGCCTCCCTGTGTAGCCATAGCTGGTCTGGAAGTCTCTATGTATACTAGGTGGACCTTAAACTTGTCTCCTGACTGCTGGGATTACACATGTGTACCATCACAGCTAGCACCATCATGCATGTGCGTGTGTGTGTGCACATACACACACCATGAGCTCTCTGCGTGCTCATATATGAGTGCACGCATGCACAGAACACATGTGACAGCCTCCGGTGTTGGTCCTCACCCTCCACCTTGTTCAGGACAGTGTACATTGCTACTGTGTACACCAGGCTAGCTGGGGGTGTGAGCTTTCAAGGATTCTCGTGCTCTGCCCTCTTATCTCCCTGTAGGAGTGCTAGAGTTACAGATGAAGGCTACTGCATATGTGTATCATATGGTCAGCAAATTCACCCTAAGTACTAGCTCAAAAAAATGGAAGTCTATCTGCATGAAGATTCCTACAAGAGCATCGAACAGAGACTGATTTGTAACAGCCCAAACTGGAAGGCTGAAGCATCGATAGCAGAGGAATGATTCAACAATGGCGGATTATTGGTGTATGGACCAACCACACGACAGAGGAAGGGGTTTCTGACCCAACAGGTGAGAACGCATCTTAGAAACATAAGACATAAGAGTGGCAGAGTTCACACTTAGCATGTACAAGGCAGAGAGAGAGAGAGAGAGAGAGAGAGAGAGAGAGAGAGAGAGAGAGAGAGAGAGCTACCATAGTCAAGAGAACTATGAGAAAATGCTAGACCTGTATGTAAATAAATGTCAAAATGTAAACTAAATGCATAAATTCCTAAAACTAGAATTTACCAAAGCTGAGGTAAGCAGCCGTGGAGAACCTAAATAAAGAAACTGAGACCACAGTGAAATATCTTTCCCAAGGAAAACGCCGGGCAAGGATGACCTCACCAGTAAACATTACCAAATTTCAAGAAACAAATGTTCTTGATTTTACTTGAACTTTTGCAGAAGGAGAGTAAAAAACCACCATCTAGCATGATGCCCATGTTCACCACAACCCTCAAACCCAGAGGGATGGACGATTCTAGACAATATGTCACCGGCGCAAGCCAAATACACAGCAAACCAGCCAGGTCCTCAGCCAGGTCAAGCCTGGGAGCTCAGGTTGAGAGGCTTCATGGGAAAGTCTTTTATATGATGAGTGGCATTAACAGATTAAACAAGAAAAGCCATATAATCATCTCAAAAATAATTGTAAAAGCACTTCATGCACTCTAAACACAAATTAAGATTCTTTTAAAAGCTCCCAGTAGGGCCAGGGGTGTAGCTCGTTGTAGCTCAGTTGCTAGAGTGCTTACGCAGCGTGAGAGAGCTCTAGGATCCACCCCAGCACATCAGCCAGGGTGGGAGTGTCATCTGTGGTCCCAGCGGAGGGACTTGGGAGCAGAGCGCAGGAAGATCAGAATCTTTCGGCTGTCCTGGAACTCACTCTGTAGACCAGGCTGGCCTCTGCCTCCAGACTGCTGGAGTTAAAGGCTTGCGCCACCACCACCTGGCTCAGAAGATCAGAATCTTAAGGTCTTGCATAAGGAGTTCAAGACACTTGTACAACCACTGTATGTACGTGTGTGTGTGTGTGTGTGTGTGTGTG
>NC_022016.1:47069892-47082766 GCF_000317375.1 Microtus ochrogaster | reverse complement strand
AGGACAAAGCACAAGTCTTAGGAGTTGGTTCTCTCCTTCCACCGTGTGGGTCCCAAGATTTGAACATATGTTTTCAGGCTTGGTGGCAAATGCCTTTACCTACTGAGTCTTCTCACGCCTCCTCAACCTTTCTCTTTTGAGACTGGTCTATCACTAGAACCTGGAATGATGATTAGGCTGGCCGCAAGCCCCAGGATCAACCTGTCTCTAGCTTCTCAACACTGGGACCACAAGACCCCAAGTCTATATCACTAAGCCCTACTTTCTACACAGGTTTCGGGAATTGAACTCAGGTCCTTATACTTGCGTGGCTGGCCATCTGCCCAGTCCTGTGTTCATCAATATTTCTGAGTGCTCTCTTTCCACATCAGCAAAAGGTGGAGAACCAAAGCCAACAAACACACATAGAGGCTGGGAGTATAGCTCAGGGGCAGAGTGTTTGCAAGCTTGAGATTTTGGATCCCATTCTTAGCACAAGATAGAAAAACAATATATGTTATATATATACATATATATATAACATATATATATATAATAAACATATCTATTTATATTGTGGAATAGTCATCCACAGGAGGTATTATACAGCGGGGAAGAAGTGAGTCACAGAATACATGCAAAAATATGGCTGAGCCTCAGCGATAGAAGACTGAGAATTTCTATACAGCGTGAAGGCCTTTCATAAGGTTAACTATGTATTTTGCACATGCATACTACATAGACATATGGCTGTAAATACTAATCTCAAAGGCAAAGGGGAGCATGGGAGAAAGCTCAACCAGTAAGGTGCCCATGGCACAGCATGAGGACGTGAGCTCAGATCCCTATAATCTTCTCGAGAACGAACCAACTAACAACACAGGGAGTTGTGGTGCATGCCTGCAACCCCAGCAGAGAGGGTACAGAGACCGGAACACTCCCGCAGCTCACTGGTCAGCCAGCCTATGAGCTGTAGGTCCAGTGAGAGACCTCCTTCAAAGAGTAAAGGTGGAGAGAAATTGATGAAGACACCCGAGGCTCACCTGACCATGACATGAGTGCACGCACATGTGCACATACCCACATGCATGTGTACGCTCACACTAACTAGTATATACACACACCACAAATATGTATAAAAGTGGGTGAGGGGTGACAAGCCATACACGTGTTGTCTGTCTACTACATACGTACAGTATTAATACTAATAAATAACAATAAGCTGGGCATGGCAGTACATGCTTTTAATCCTAGCACGTGAAGGCAGTAAGACTCTGTGTAAATACATAAATAAGTACAAATGGTGAAAGAGCAAGAGAGCTGGATGTCGTGGTGCACACTTGCAATCCCAGTGTGGAGAGGTGAAGGCAGAAGGGTCAGGAGTTCAATGTCACCCTCTGCTGCACAGTGAGTTGGAGGCCAGCCTGGGCTGTATGAAACACTGTCTCAAGAACTGGAGCTAGCTCAGCAGTCCACAGTTAGACTAATTCAAACGAGAGAGAGAGAGAGAGAGAGAGAGAGAGAGAGAGAGAGAGAGAGAGAAATATTGAAGTTTTACAGAGAATTTGGGCTTTTATTAAAGAGATTGGATGTTTTTAAAGACACAACTGCTAAGGATGTGAATTTGGAAGGCTGTGGGACTTTTTAAATCTGTAAAATGTTTTATATTGTGATGCTTTTACTAGTGTGTGACTTTGGGTATGAACAAGAAAGAAAGGGGTGGTGGCTCAACAATGGTGTGTTTTTGCGTGTCAAGTAGACAAGAGGTCAGCTGTCCTGGCTGGTTTTATGTCAACTTGACACAAGCTAGAGTCATCAGAGAGGAGGGAGCCCCAACTGAAAAAAACAAACAAACAAACAAACAGAAAAAAACCCCGGCCTCCATAAGGTCAGTCTGTAGAGCATTTTCTTAATTAGTGATTGATTGGGGCAGGTTCAGCCCATTATGGGTGGTACCATCCCTGGGCTGGTGGTGCTGGGCTCTAGAGAGTAGGTTGAGCAAGCACAAGGAGCAAGCCAACCTGCAGCACTCCCATGGACTCTGTGTCAGCTCCTGCCTCCAGGTTCCTGCTTTGTTTGACTTTCTGTCCTGACTTCCTTTGATGATGAACAGCGATGTGGGAGTGTAAACCAAACAAACCCTTTCCTCCCAGGGCCTCTTCGGTCACGGTGTTTCATCATAGCAGTAGAAACCCTGACTAAGACATGGGGTCTCTGAATTTATCAACATAAGCAACTAAACAAGGCTCCAGTTACGGAGCAATGGGAAGGCTGCTTGGAGACAGGTAGACCATTAAACCACGAATAGATCCCCCGCTCCATAAAAACAAAACAAAGCCTGGCGGTTGTGGTGCACGCCTTTAATCACAGCATTCAGAAGGCAGAGGCAGAGGCAGGCGCATCTCTGTGAGTTTGAGGCCAATCTGGTCTACAAGAGCTAGTTCCAGGACAGCAAGCATCCATGCCATGCCAGACAGGCAGACTTCAGAAGGACCTGCTACTCACTCTGGCTCAGAGAGGCCCAATCAATCTTAGGAACTAAAAACCATGTTATTATCACTGTCTCTGAGGCTCTGTAGATTCACCATTCGGAACCCAGGTCAGGTCACTAAATCACCTAGGCCGAGAAGAGCTTTACCCTCCACCTATCACACAAGGCAAGGACAGGACTTCCTGTAAATGATTAGTAAGCAGCTGGTTAGACCCTGAGAAGCTGTGTGAGCAGACACAGGAGGGAGCCTAGTCCCACCCCTCCACCCATGACCTTGGGAGGATCCTTTCTGTCCCCGGGCCTTGCAGTTCCGTCTGTACCTGAAGGGGGCAGCAGTGAGGCACCAAAGCATTCCATTGCGAAGGGACCACCAAGAAACAGGCCACTCAGCTCTGCATTCTGGCATCCAGGGGGGTCAAAGGCCACATGCCCCAGGTCCCACCCATCTTTCTGACATCACCCCAAGCTCCACCCAATTTCTCTTTCCCCTAAGTTTTATTTTATTTTATTTTCTCCCTTTCTTTTGGTTTGTTTTATTTCTGAGATGTTTTGGAAACAGGGTCTCAAGTAACCCAGATTAGCCTGGAACTCACTGTGTGGCTGAGGATGACCTTGAACTTCTGGCCTTCTGGCTTTCACCCCCCAAAGCCAGGATTATAGGTATGTATCACCACTATACACGGTTTATTCTCTTCTTACCGTTTCAGGTCTGCCCTTGACCTCCTAGAACACTTTTTGCAGAGGTCTTTGTGTGACCCCCTTTCTCCTACCCTCCAGCTTAAAGGCCACCACCTCCAGAGACCCCAGCCCTGGAGCCCCTTGACCCTCCATAAGGCCATTCCTCGTCATCGTTGTTTATATTGGAGATAAACTTTAACTTCTGCTGGCTTTTCCCAGGTGATCGAGCTTGGGCAAGGTCAGGCACTGCTGTGGTTCTTAGACCAGACCTGTCTATAGGATGAAAGCCACTTTCCCTGGTAGCCCTTCCTGTTCATTCTGCCACCGGCTAGTTAGGTAGCCTATCTTGTACTTCCTCCAACCCAAGGCACTAGTTTTGTGTAGGCTGTTGAAGCTGATCAGCTCCCCTCCCCAAGGAGGGAACGTTTGCTGGGAACTGATGTACTAAGGCCTTGCAGGCAGCAGACTAAAGACAGATCTGTTGAAAGGCTGAGTGAGGATGTGGCTCAGAGGACAGTACTCACCTAGAGTATACGAGGTCCTACATGCCACCTGCAGCCCCACATAAACCGGGTGTGGTGGTGCACACCTCAGGAGAATTGGGAGTTTAAGGTCACAGTCAGCCACATCAGGAGTTTGAGGCCAGTCTATGTTACAGATCCTGCCTCAAAAAATAAAACCAGGGACTGGAGAGATGGCTCATTGGTTAAGAGTACTGGCTGTTCTTCCAAAGGATCCAGGTTCAATTCCCAGCACCCACATAGTGGCCCACAACCCATCTCCAGTTCCAGGGGAATCCAGCACCTTCTTCTGGCCTCTGTGGGCACCAATCAGATAAGTGCTACACAGACACACATGCAGGCAAGACACCACACATATAAAACAATACCATCAAATTTAAAAATAAATAAGTAGGGGCCTGGAGAGATGGCTCCGTGGTTAAGAGCCTTGACTGTGCTACCAGAGGACCTGGGTTCAATTCCCAGCACTCACATGGCAGCTCAAACTGTCTGAAACTCCAGTTCCAGGGGACTAGAACTAGACATAGCTCTAGTATGCCTCACACAGACATGCATGCAGGCAAAACACCAAGGCACATAAAGTACAAATAAATTTTAAAAAATAAATAAGTAAAATAATATGTAGAAATAAATGTTAGTTGAATAGCTAAATGGAGGTCCTCTTGTACCCTTCTAGCTCCTCCTCTTCCTGGCTCTTTTCTCTCTTCTCTGCCTTCACAGGTACCGGAAAACTGGTACCCACCGAGGAGCCATTGAAATGCCACCCCAGCAGGAATTTCTTGGGACAAGGGTGCCTTGCTTCCTTTACCTGGAACCACTCCAGGCAGAGAGAGGCAAAGCCCTACCTACCAGGGCTGCCTTTATCCCTGGTGGCATCTGGTCCTAGGCTGCCACAGCCATTGGGATGGGCATTCTCCCTGGAGTCTACCCTGGGCAGCTGGAATGTGCCACAGGACACGGAGGCTGGCAGAGGTCTACACTGTGAGCCCTGCCTGGCCAAGAGCCATAGGGAAGCACTTGATTATTCAGCCGGGGTAGCTGCCCAGGGGGAAAGGGTGCACTTCCCCCACCATAGGGAAGCAGGACAACCAGGCAGGCCTGGCACAGCCTGGGAGCCCATGGCGGAGGAGGAAACTGGAGAGCAAAACTCTTGCAGAAGTCACTGCAGGGAGATTCCCGCAGCCCCAGGAAGACTCTGGAAGCAAGGGATTGAAATCCTGCAGAATCAGGCCCAAGGCCAGAGCCCCGGCTGGTGGCTGGCGGCTGGGCCAATTCCACCACTAGGACTCCTGAGCTAGCAGTGGCCTCCCCCTGACCTGGAGACTCCAGGAATCACAGACAACAGATAAACCCTTCAAGTCAGCTCTGGGGCAGGGGGCGGCTCAGTGACTCCCTGGGGTGTTCTGTGGTCTAATCCTGCTGCGTGCTCAAATCCTGCCCCCCCCCAAGTCTGGCTCCAGAAGCAACTGGTTCAAGCAGTTAGGCATATCCAGCCCACAGAGATTTCTCCAGTAACTGAGTGGGCCCAGTCCAGAATCTGGAGCCAAGTTGCTGGCGTTCAATGTTGGATTAACCTTTGATGAACTCTGTGACCTGGGACGCATCCCTTCCCTTTCTCTGTGCACCTTCACCTTGGAGGAAAAGGACTCCAGAACCTACTTCTTGAATGAGACAGGAGGGGTAACAAGTCTTCTTCACAGCCTGTGCTGTGTGGAGCTTTAGTACAGGACAGCTCTCCGTAGTCACATTAATAAACAGATTAAGGAGAGCCAGGATGGGAACTGGGCACCAACTATTCCCGAGGGAAACAGAGCTTCACTCCCCAAAGTCAAGCCCAGACTGGTACAAACCAACCTAGAAACCAGAGAACAAAGAGTCCAGGATCTGGGTTTGAATCTCAGCACCACCACCAGCCAGTTCTGTAGCCGTGAGCACTTCAGGGGTCCTGTGTCTGTGTGACACACACTGCATGGCTCCCCACCCACCTAGAAACTCTGAGACCTTCCTTCCCCAGCTTAGAGACATACATGGCAGTCTGCACACTCTCCGCTCTGGGTGGTGCCAGGGAATCCAGGAGCTGACATATTGGGTCTGCCCCAGCTGGGGCGGTGACAGGTCAGTCACCATCCCTAACAATCTCTCTGGACCCAACCTCCAGGAAAGTGAGAGGCCTCAAGGAAGTGAGGCTACCGTTTCTTCCCCACGTATTACACAGAGCCCTGACTGAGCACTTACACGGACCTGCCTGCCCGGGGCCAGCCCAACGAGGTGCCAGGAAGCCAGCAGGAAACATCCCGAATCGTCCAGACAGATGCCACAGCCTAACAGATGGAGTGCACACTCAGACCGACCAGTCACTCACCATGTATTGGCCAAGTCCCCACGTGTGAGCAGAAACAGAGAGAGCAGCAGGCACTCCCCCTCCCCCAGGAGAGGCGATGAAAGAGCCCTAAGTTATCGCACCTACCACAGGTTGGAGCGGGGTCAGGACCTCTGTCCTTTCTCTGCTGAAAGCACTCCTGGTTTGCAGGTCGGTCTCCTTCTAGCAGCTTCTACCTAGAACACCGCCACTGCCTACTCCAACGATGGCGGTCACAAGACCCACCATGTGCTCCGCACCGGGCTGGGCGGGTGTTTTCTTGGAGCGGTTTCATGGTCTGGGCAGCAGAAGTACTCTCCTCAGCCCTCCACGCTCTCACGTTTGAACTCTTGAATCCGGGGCAGGGTTCTATGTTGGGGGAGATGAAGGGGGTGGGGCGCTCCTATTTTCTGCTCCTCGGAGCACCTGCAGCCTTGGGGACGGTCAAACCTTTGGACTGGACAGCAACCGTCTGACCTGGAGAACATGTGCTCAATTTCTCTGAGCCTCTGTTACAAGAAGTAAATGAGTAAATGCCTCATTTGTGATGGGCTCAGAACAAAGCTGGGCTCGGGTTAGCCCATATTTAAGCAAACAAGCACTGATGTATAAATCAGTAAGCAGATCTCGGGTGGAAACTGAGACCCAGGAGTCACACACGATCACTTAAAAAAAAAAAACCACTTAATCTCTGTAGGATTTTATTCTTCAAATATTTATTCACCTAACAAGCTTGTATGAAGTGTCTGCTGTGCACTAGGGAGCGGGGACAGGTGGATTTGAGAAATGATCCCTGGGACGGCTTTGTGTTTATTTTACGTTTGTCAAACCAGGATATTGCTTTGTCTCCCAGGCTTGCCTGAACTTTCTAGCCTCCTGCCTCTACGCCCCAGTGGACAGACCAGGGCTGTGGAGAGCCAGTGTCGTGGACGGAGCAAGGAAGACCACAGGCGTGAGGGCAGGTTGGCCAGGGAGAGGCCAGCAGAGGCTCAGGTGGTAAGCCTTCACACGCTGTTAGGCCACAGAACTGGCGGGCTGTGGGAAGTCTGGCAGGTGTGCTGCCTGGAGGTGCTGGGCCCTCAGTCCCCTACTGGGCCCTGAACCACATCCGGGTGTCTGTGGCACCGCCCTCCTGGAGCTCACACTCTAGGCCGGGCACCTGTGTGAGATCAGACCTCATGCACCATGCTCGAGATCTCTGACCAACGTCTAGAAGGCAGCCTGATATTAGCGGGACCACAGGCCAGGAGACCTCCCTGTAGGGCGGTTGAGCAGGGAAGGGCAGAGCTAAAACAAAAGCTGGGGACACACTCAGGGAAGGGCTTTGCTTGAGCTCCTGACTTAAATTTGAGGGTGACTTTTGCCCTCAATCTGACCTTGAACAAGTTGCCTTGCCTCTCTGAGCCTCAGTTTCCCCTCTTGCTAAATGAAGACGTTACTTTCAGCTATGACTAACCTTTTGACACTGTGACAAGATGTCATCTATAAAATTCACACTCAAGAGCCACATAACAGTTACTCCCTCCCACCCCCCCAAGACAGGCTTCCTCTGTGTGACAGCTCTGGTTGTCCCGGAATTCGCTCTGTACACCAGGCTCGCTTAGAACTCACAGAGACCCACCTGCCTCTGCCTCCCAAGCGCTGGGATTAAAGGCATGCGCCACCACCACCCAACTTTTTTTTTTTAAATCACAAAAATATCCCTAATTTTGAGCCACATTTTTAGCCATCTTCAGCCATGTGCCGCAGGCAGACTGGACATGCCTCTAAGGATCCTCGGAGTCCATGAAGAAGAAATGGCTTTAATGCCCAGTATGGTGGCACAACTTTAATCCCAGCACTCAGGAGATAGAGGCAGGAGGATCTCTGTGAGTTCAAGGCCAGCCTGGTCTACACAGAGTTCCATGTCAGCCAGAGCTACATTAGTGAGACCCTGTTTCAAAAACAAAAAGGGAAGGAATGGCTTTAAAACATGAATTACAGCAAAAGCCTGGAAACTGAGGCTGAGGGAGTTAAAGTGATAAACCCACAGCATGGAGTGAATTGAAATAAACCTGGGATGGGTCCACACAGGCAACAGGCAGTGCATGCCCTGTGTGATCCTTGCCCTACCCTCCTCCCTCCCTGAGCCTCAGTTTCCCATTTGCAGAGGTCAGTCCCCTTTAGAGTTTAAGGAAGGGCCAGGACTGAGCTGTGGCTTCGTGAGGGAGCACATGATTAGGCCTCAGGTTCCAAGGTAGAACACTCTTCACTCTGACTTGTAAAGAAATGTCACCTCAGGGGCTGGAGAGATGGCTCAGAGGTTAAGAGCCGTAGGTCCTGAGTTCAATTCCAGCAACCACATGGTGGCTCACAACTATCTATAATGAGATCTGGTGCCCTCTCCTGGCACCTGCATGGAGACTGAACACTGTGTACATAATAAATAAGTAAATCTTTAAAAAAGAAAAAGAAAAAAAGAAATGTCACCTCCTAAGTGACCCTGGTGACCCAGAACTGACTGGGAAGCAAGCAGGAGATTCAAACAACATACTTCCCTTGAGTCAAGTTGTGGCTCGAACACTGGGCTGTTCTACTAACTAACGGCACGGATGCTTATAAATAAGGCTAGCAGAGGGGCATGGATAAGACATTTGGGGGGGGGTGTTCCTTTCTGTTACTATTATTGTTACCACCATTGCGGTTATTAGGCAAGGCAGAGGTGGGAACCTTCAGCTCTTTCCAGGAAAGCCTGAAACAGCCCCTTCCTTGCCCCTCTTACTTAAGTCAGGGCAACAGCCAGATCCACAAACCAGAACTCCTCCTGAGGCTAAATGTGGGGTCTCGCTGTGGCCCCATAAAAGGTCTTGCACCACAGCAGAAGCCAGTGCTGGCACAGGCTGCCTGCACTAGGACTGAGGAGAACCATGCCACTGAACTGAGTGCCACCTGGATCAATTTGTTTCCCACCCCTGGTCCACAGCATTGCTAAATTTAATCTGCTTCTGGGTTGTCCCTTCTTCCTGTGTGCCAGTTCTCACTAGTGACTCGCGGTAGTCTGGAGCACCATACTGTCGTGGGAGGAACTTCAGCAGGAGAGAGAGCAACAGTGGATTGATGATGTCTGCCGCAGGGGCAGGCAGGGAAGTGGCTGCACACAAGTCAGTTTTGTGTCACCAAGGAACTAGGAAAGGCCTAGGGCTCTGATTCATTTGCACGAAGGAGGGGCTTCAGGAAAGATACTAAACCGTGCACACGGGAGGACAAAAACAAGGCTACTCAGCTGGAATTCAAATCCGTGCCCTCTGGGTGCTCGGGAGGACACCTGCTAGGACTGCAGTGCCTTGCTGGACCAGGAAGGGGCGTGGCCAGGCGGAGACTCATTTGTCTGGGAGAGCAGATGCTGCGGCTGAACTAGAAGTCCCGGTGGTGCTAAGTCCCCTCCCTTTGGGGACCCCAACCCTGTGCTGCAAATCCCAGAGACAGACGGTTCCACTGAAAATAGTGTGTACGGGCAAGTCTCCTGCGGATCTGCACCCAAACATAAAAGCTCTTCTGATCAGGCCTAAGACCTAACTGCCTAACCCCAGGCGGCGTGGATACTTTGTAACTGTGTGGCTTTCAGAAAGTTACTTACCATCTCTGAGCTTTGTATTTTGTAAGGACAAAATAGCAAGTTAAAGACAATAAAGACATTCAACATAAGTAGTCCAGCTTCCAGCCCAGACTATTAGGTAAAAGGGCCCTTACTATTAGGTAAACGGATGGGTCAAATCCACTCATCTATCGGAGATGAGGGCTGAAAGATAAGGGTTTGAACAAGACGCAAAGAGGAACGCTTGTCAGCCACGATCGCCAGAAACGGAATTACAAAACTTTTTGATTTCAACATAAATAAGGAACTGGCCCTTCCAGGAAGTTGGCTTATGCCACTTGTGGCTCAACGAAGAAGCATCTCAGACTGCAACAAGCAGAGATCTCTGCTTCCCACTTCCCAGCAAGGGCTGTCAAAGGACCAAATGAATGTCATCATGAATGTTACAGATACAGACTAAGGGAAGGAAAGGGTCTGTGTTTTACTGGGGACTGAAGCCCGGGGGCTCACGTACACTAAGTAAACCCTCTATTCTCTGTCGTGGTACTAAGTTTCAACATTTTGAGACAGTACTCACCTATTACCCAGGCAGGCTTTGAATTTATTATCCTGCTGCCTCAGCTCCTAGGTAAATGGGATTATAGGCCTGCGCCAGGCCTTTTTTCTTTTTTACAGATTCATGTAATCCAGATTGGCCTCAAACTTCACATACAGCTAAGGATGGCCCTGAACTTCTGCGTGTTGGGTGTGCCGTCCTGCCCGGCTTACTTAGCATTGGTGATGGCCTTTGTAAATCACAGACAAGCATTCTACCAACTGAGACACACACACCCCAGCCTGGTAGAGGCGACAGTCACAACAGTGTAGCAATGGGCATGCCAAGAAGGAAGAAGTTGGGGAGGGCAACCGGGACAATCCTGACTTAGCAGCAAATACGGGAGTCGGTCCTATGCAGAGGTCAGGTAAGTCACTCTGGGGTGGGTGGGTGGAGATGGGCTCGGCCTAAGCAGCTGGCTGGACTGGGAGTTTCCAGGGAAAGGAATCTCACCTAAGGACGCCTGCTGTGTCCTTGACAAAGGAAAGAACTAGGTTGGAATTCAGCTGCTAGAGTCGAACTCATTGGCTGGGGGCTGACCTAGCAAGAGTGAAGTTCTGGGGTCCTATATTCTCTCCTGCAAAAAGTAAAATAAAATAACCCCATTGGGTAGATCTTTGTAAAGGTCACACTCAGGGTTTTCCAAATGAAAGTGACTCACTGTGGCTCTTGACAGCTTCTGAAGGTCCATGGAAATGCTGCCAGAGTTCTGCCCAGCACCTCTTGACCACCAGATAAAGGACAGAACTTCAACCCAGACATCCCAGAGGATGAGGACAAAGTTCAGACATAAGCTCAGGTGAGGCTGATGTAATTACAGTATTTGGCAAGCTGAGCAGGGGGACTGCCAAAAGTTTGAGGCCAGCCTGAGCTATATGGTCCAAATTGTGTCAAAAAAAAAAAACAAAAAACAAACAAACCCAAACCAGAAGAATATCAAAAGACTGGGGTTATGGCCGCAGGAGGGGCTGGGGACTCACAGCAGGTCTAACTGGTCTAACTACACAGACACCACCTTCCAGACCCTTCTACGGGTCTACAAACTCTGAGTCTCTTCAGCAGCAAGAGGGCAGAATGGGGCATGTGTACACAGGTGCTGGGAGCCCGGGGTGGATCGGAACCCGATTACAGAGCTGTCAAGTGCAAGGGGCAGGGGACCTGAGTCACTCTCAGCAATTGAGGTCCCCCTGCCGCAGTTCACTTTGTGGCCCTCAAACAACTTATTCCTGTGGACCTAGACTCTATGCCTGGCTACACTCCATGTTTATCCACTGGGCCCCACAGGCTCTCGTGGTGCCCTCCTGCTCTCTCAGTGATTCTGAGACTCTGACCGACCGAGGCCACTTTGAGACCCACCTGTCGTCAAAGACTTTTTGGCGCCAGCAAAGGGATGAAGAAGAGAGCTGTGGTTAAGATTACAGGTCCTGTGTGTGACATAGGTATAAGATGAGGTGAGGTGACATATATCACGGGCATCCCTTCTCCCTAGGTTGTTCATGTTCAAGAGAGTAGCTACGTCTTGGGCAGTCCCCCCCGCTAGCTACATGTTGGCAGGCAGGCAATGATGTCCCATCCCCCCAAACCACTCTGGAGCCCCTAGATTCCACTGAAGCAGGAAGAGGTTGCCTGCACAGCCAGTATCTTTCAGGGCTGTGTTTAGGCCACAGAAGCAGATCAACTGCCTCGGTATCCTTGGTCCCAACCAGTCCCCTGCAGGCTGGCCCCGGCCACCCATAGTTACTCAAATATAACCTGAGCCTGTCTGTTTGAAGGCCTGTCTAACTCTGCCCCTAAACTACAAACTTAGAGGCGGCTGGCGATGTTGGTGAGGGGAGTGGGCTGTGCGAGGGACTGGGGCGCCTCAGGAACTGCAGTTAAATGGCTGAGGCAGCTGTCACTCAGCTCCAGCCTTGTGGCCAGGCAAGGGCGTGGCCCCGTAGAGCTACATCTTCTGATCTTTCAAGAGAAGTCAGAAACCAGTGTTTTTATGTAAAATGAAACCACCCCGAGTTTAACAACACCAGCAACTAAATTGAGGCTTTGAACTCACTGTAAGGAGCCAAGTGTTCCACCCCCAGTCTCCCCAACCATCCAGGCATTGGGTCCTCCCTCCACATACAGTAGGCCAGATGTGAGGGGCCTCAGTGAGACCCATTCCAAGTTTAAGGAAATCCCATCCTCCTTCCTCTTGGGATATCTTGGTTTATAGAGGGGGAAACTGAGGCTAGAGAGAGAGGTGATTTGCCCAGCGTCACACCTCTCTCCAGAGCTCAAGATCTCTCCCATCTTCCGCACTATCTTCCCCATCCCTTGAGTGACTGCAGCTTTTCAAAGAAAGGGAAACTGGAGGTGAGGACGTGTCTAGCATGCACGAAGTCTTCGGTTCCAGTCCCAGCGCATAAACCAGGCACTCTACTGTAATCCCAGAACACCGGAGGTGAAGGGGCTTGTTTTGTTTTGGTTTGGTTTGGTTTTGGTTTTTCAAGACAGGGTTTCTCTGTGTTGCTTCGGAACTAGCTCTGTAGACCAGGCTGACCTCGAACTCACAGAGATCCTCCTGTCTCTGCCTCCCGAGTGCTGGGATTAAAGGTGTGTGCCACCACCGCCTGGCCAGAAAAGTTCAAATGTTTTTGACGGAAGCAATCGTGGTTGTGGTGGTGGGGTTTTGCCCATGCTA
>NC_022016.1:47067153-47069568 GCF_000317375.1 Microtus ochrogaster | reverse complement strand
CCACCACCGCCCAGCATGAAAGTAAATTAAGGACGTGAAATTGGCAGCCCAAGTCCAAGAGGGGTGTGGTGAGTGTGGGGATCACCTTTGGAAAATCCAAAGAGCCAGGAGGCTGAGTCTAAGCCACCGGATACCTCTGGGCAAGCCTCTTTCCCACTCTGGGCCTCAAAGACATGGATGTACACAGCCAGCGTCTGAAGGCCTGGCCGGTCTACAATTCTAGGCATCTCTGAGGTCTCCTCTCCAGCCAGCACTTTGCGGCCTCTGATGACTATAAAGCAATAATAATAATAATAATAGAGGGAGGACAAGTCCACGCTAGCCAGGAAAGAACACCACAGTTTTTAGAGAAACCCGACTCTTGGTTACTGGAATTCAAAAGGGACGATGGTAATAACATGGGGGGGGGGGAATTTAACCACCATCCTGCAGTTAAACAAAAACACATCTGCTTTAACTTGATCTCCTTCCCCAGCCCCTACCCTCATCCCAAATTTTACCCCTTCATTTGAGAAGTTAAATTAAATGCAAACAATTGATTTCATGCCGCAGCGGGGCTGGGGTTTGAAGCATGGAAACTTTAGCATGGACTTTTTCTGGGAGCAATTACAAAATGTGAGGGGGTATGAGAAGGCGGATAAATATAGAGAGCTCTTTGGAGTGTTCTTTAGACATGGACCATCAAATAATGATGCCGGGCCCACTATGAGGGGACACTCTGACACTCAGAGAGGAAACGAGACTGGCTTCACGTCACATGTGCTGAGGATTGGAACCAAGGTACTGACTCAGGCCAGCACCTTCCCTGACATCTAAGTCATGGTGCCTAGAAAGACCTTGTTCTGTCCCCTTGGGCTATGAAACTGCCTCCCAGAGAACATAAAATCTCAGAATAATCCATATAGATGAAGTCTCAAGTTGATAGACCGCTTAAGTCCTCGTGGACCCTCAGCGACTCTGCAAGGTACCTATGATGACCTCCTCACATCATGGATGAGGCCACAAAGGGTCCAAGAGGCCCACAACAGTACAGATAATGAATTCTCAATCTACTGCCTCCCACTGTATTCTGAAGGTTAGAACAGCTCCAGAAAAAGAAGGGGAGGAAAAAAAAGCCAAAATAACAAACATACCACACAGCCCAGCCCTGGTGTGCCAATGACGATGGGGCTGTTGTGCGAGGGAGCTCAGTCAGCATTCCTGTGGCCACGTGGAGAATTCTGAGCACCAGTTCTCAGCCCGGCTGGCTCACACGCCCCACAATACTCTCCTCCAGCTCCAGGGTTTTGTGTTAATAAGTCCAGTCAGATAGACTTCACGCGGAGAGCTTCAAGCTCCACCCCTAAATTCCATGTCATGGTAGACCCCCATCTCCCCTTCCCCAGAAGCCTGAAGTCCACAAATGGTATGGCAGGGAGCTCACTGGACTTGACATTGTAGGTCCCAGCCCTGGATGCCCAGATGGCTTCTGTGTGTCCCAGATCAAGCCACTCA
The DNA here is from genome assembly GCF_000317375.1 of Microtus ochrogaster. Taxonomy (NCBI): domain Eukaryota; kingdom Metazoa; phylum Chordata; class Mammalia; order Rodentia; family Cricetidae; genus Microtus; species Microtus ochrogaster. The sequence continues at coordinate 47,068,074 of NC_022016.1, read as the reverse complement.
CCCTTCAAGAGGTTCCTTCACATGCGGGAAAGGATCACTAACACCTCCTATCTTTGCAGGATAGAACAGGACGGGGCCTGGTCCTAGGCTGTGCAATGAGGTGGAGGTGGATGGCAGGAGACCCCAGAGCTGTGCCCAGCCTGGAGTTCCAGGCTCCCTTCCCAGGCTGTGTCCAGGAGGGAGGAGGTGGCATCTGAGTACAATAATGTCAGCCTGCTCCCTCACGGCACAGTCCGCCGGGGAAGGGGCAGAGCCCAGGCAAAGGTGGTTGATGGGGACGCAGGGTTCAGAGGCAATGACATAACTACGTACATGGACTCTGATGCAATTTCTGCCGAGACCAGAGCTGAGAACAGCCACTGTTTTCTAAGGCACATGAATCTGCTAAACACCTTGCAAGCTGTATTCACACAGAGTCCGCCCCGCCAGCAGGTGCTACGGACCTGTGAACTCCAGCTCCTGAACAGCCTCAAGGAGACTTCCATCTACAATGAGACCAGAGCTGTGCCCTGATCACACAGCTAGATGGCCAGTCTTCATCAGTACCGTGTGCCGACTGCTCACGGTGGTGACACACTTTGTTAGTTACCTCTTTACCCCTTTCTTTGAGAATTACCTCATTTGGAGTCTACCATAGCAGTTTTGACACTGTGTGGCTTTGGAGCCTGTCCGGGAACTTCCTCTTTTTTAACCAGGCTGGCCTCGAACTCACAGAGACTCTCCTGCCTCTGCCTCCTGAGTGCTGGGATTAAAGTCGTGCACCACCACCACCACCCACCTGGTGACACTCAAATTTTCAAAGCCTGAAAAACTTTTGTTATGCCAATGTCTACTTGGAGAGAAGGGATTTTGTCATTTACCGTGACATTCTCAAGTAAGTTTGTGTGGATTGAAGGTACCACTTTTCTGGCCTGTTGGGTC
>NC_022016.1:47065544-47066932 GCF_000317375.1 Microtus ochrogaster | reverse complement strand
GATGGGGACCAGCCCAGCCCTATCTCTCTCCATCAGTGGGGCCTTTGAGAAGCTGTGTTCTCCCCCAGGGAATTCAAGAACAGTTTTGAAACTGGGCAGGGAGGCAGAGAGAGATGGACAGGGGTTGGGGCAGGAGTTGGTGGGGAGGACTAAAGGATGCAGGATGCAGGATGCAGGGAAGCAGGTCCAGTCCAGGAGGACCTGAAGGGGGCTCTCCAACTCTGCTGGAGAGCATAGGGACAGGGCCAGCGACCAGATTTAAACCCTGACAGCACTTGCCTCCACTGTCTACAGCTCGCTGTTCCCATTTGTAAACGAGATGTCTGCCAGGTGTCAGGGCAGGTTTTAGCGCATAGTAGGCACTCAATAAACAGTTGTCATCCTCTCTAATTCTCACCCGGCCTGAGAACCTGAGTTCTTCTTGGGGCTCAAAAGTTCTTTCAGGCCTGAGACTCATCCCTCTTTTTACATCTATGTATGTATGCTTGTATGTGTATGCACATATGATTTGGGGACACAGTCTCCCTTGGTAGCTCAGGATGGCCACGAACTCACAGCGCTCCTCAGCCTCCAGACTGCCAGCAGCCCCCCTCCAACCCTCATTTAATCAAGGATGCACAGGCACACCCCAGAGTCCTTTGTAAGGCCCCCTCCCCCAGGCCCATTACTGTTGAAAAGGTTCACCGTGGACAAAGCCGAGTGAGGAAGAGGTTTTCCTCTGCCTCGGGTCCTGCCGCTGTGGCTGTGCCCTTAACCCTTTCTTACCCAGGCTGGACAAGGCAGCAGCCCCACTCTCACCTGCACGCATTCCAGAGCCGGTTGCAGGCTCCTTCTGTTTCCTGGGCTCCCTCACGCTCAAACAGACACTAGCACACGGTCTCCAATCTCTCCCGCCAAGGATCCCAGCATGTGCTTCCCAGATGCTCCCCAACTATTTTAGACACCAAGGGGGACAGAGTGGCTTGGAACCACGAAGGGCGCAGCTGTGGGCTACGCAGCCGCGTGGACACCGGGAGCAGGTGCTTAGCATGAGGATGGGTCCTGGACAGCGGCTCCGCGGACGCCCCGTCCATCATCCAGTCAGGCCCCGAGAGATGCGCGCGGGGGCCGGAGAAGAATGAGTGGTCTTGGGTTCCCAGGGCTCCTGTCCTTCCACGTGTCTCCACCGTGACTGGGACAGACACTGCGGGGCCAGCGGAGCGCGCGTGTGGGAGTTGAGCCAGCCGCGGGCGCAGCATGCTTTCCTTACCTGCAGGCACTCGTGGGGAGGGTCCGTCCCGGCTCGCGAGCGGCGGTCCTTGGGAGTGCAGTGGCGGGAGCGTACGCTGGCGGTCACCTCCCCCGCGGGTTTATGAAGGCGGCCCGGCCTGAGCGCCCGCCGGCCTCCC
>NC_022016.1:47064530-47065299 GCF_000317375.1 Microtus ochrogaster | reverse complement strand
CGCCCCGAGCCCCAGGACGGTGCCTCCGCGTTGCCAGGGCGCCCCCTGCCGGTAGCGTTGCTCTCGGCCCGGTCCGAGGGCTGCAGCCGGCAAGGAGACCAGCCTTGCCTCCCTCTCTCTGCCTGCAGCTGATCCTGGCCTCTGGGGTGCAGCGGGCTACCGTCGTTATCTTTGATTTCTTTATACAAGTCTTTGTCCCTCGATGGCTGTCTGAGCCTCGATTCCTGTGCCTGTCCCCGCGCGTCTGTCTAGGAGTCTATAGACCCACTTGACTTTCCTTAAGTCCGTGTGTCTCTCTCTGCCTATGCATCCTTATCTGTAATCATGTGTGCCTCTGATTCCCACACCCATCCCTTTCCCAGCCACTTTCTTTCTCGCCCTTAGCTAAGGCAGAAGGAAGCCCAGGGAGACCCCCTCGAGCAGGGTCCTCCCCTTCTATTGTCTTCAGGGAGTCAGGACGCTCTTTCAGTCCGAGCTGGAGGCCCCGGGACCTGCCTGCGGCAATGGAGTCAGACTGTCCAGGGCCACAAGCCTGCTCTGGCGGCCTCCGGGGACTTGCCAGTGCTCTTTAACAAGCAGAGACACTGGTTTCCCTTTCCTCCGGTTGTTGAGGGGAGCTAAGAGACCATGTTTGGAAAGTGCACAGGAAACAAATTCTAGATCAATGGGAGAGGAAAGGTAGCCAGCCGCTGGGTGCTTGCTGGCCTCGCCTGTTCCCCTGAGACCACCTCCTCCCTTCCCCAAGGCCTCTTCCGTGAGAGCCAGGCTG
>NC_022016.1:47050637-47064317 GCF_000317375.1 Microtus ochrogaster | reverse complement strand
TATTTATTTATTTATTATGTATACAATATTCTGTCTGTGTGTATGGCAGAAGAGGGCACCAGATCTCATTACAGATGGTTGTGAGCCACCATGTGGTTGCTGGGAATTGAACTCAGGCTCTTTGGAAGAGCAGGCAATGCCCTTAACCGCTGAGCCATCTCTCCAGCCCGAGGAAGATCTTCTTAGGGACTACTGAAGCTGCCTCTATAATTTGTGCCTCGAACCCCCAACAGCCAGAGATTTGAAGGCAAGGATCACAAGTTGCCAGCACCCTATCTTCCTCGGCACCTAAGCGCCAGCACTGACCCAAGAGTGTCTGAATTTGTTTTTATTTCTTCTTGTATCTTAATAATAAATGCTGCTTATTTACACTAGTGCTATGAAATTTCTCTTTAGAAATAAGTTCATGTTTTTAAAAAATGAGTCCAAGCATTGGATAAATATTCTTTATTTATGTATTTTGCAGCGAGGTCACGATGGCAAAAGTCGTGGGGCCGATGAGTAAATGACACTTTGGCCATTTCACCTCCTTGTCTGTAAGAAGCTGGGAATTCAAGGACAACAAGGAGCTCAGAGCACAACGCTTGGCAATTGCTCACTAATGCCAAGGAAGAGCTCAAGGATACAAAAGGCTTGAGATAGTATCAGTGTCTGTGTGCCAAGGGACATCCCAGGCACAGAAGGTCTTCCTTCCCAACATGGGCAGAGCTGAGAAGCTGAACTGGGAGTTAGAAGTGTTCTGTCTCATCACTGTGGGCTCCCAGTACCATCTCCTGGCTTCTCATCTCCCAAGGTTGGGGGAATGGGGACTTCTGGTTTGGCTCATGATCGACCTGAGACCATTATATCTTCATGAGGATTGGAGTAGCTGCTTGTCCAGCTGCCTTCTGCCCTTTCCCTGCTGCTGGACTCCATCCCTCAAGAATTCAGTTGAAGAATGTGGCTCCATGGCGTAGCGCTCACCTATGTGCCTGAAGCCCTGGGTCCCAACTTCAGCACGGAACAAAGCAATCAGCTGAGATGGTGTCTCCCAGCACCCCTTGCTTCCCTGCCTCTGGGTACCACTTTTGATGCTGCCTGAAATGAGGAGGAAGGCAGGCCTTCACACCAGGAGCCCAAGGCCGGCTCTGCCCTGGCTGGCCCGTGGGTTGAGAAGGTATCTCTGTTGGGACCCAGATTCCCTTTAGAATGTGTAAATATAGCTCAGATTCCGAGGTGCCAGGCCTGCTTGGCACCTAGCTAGCTGATTGGCAGCTAGTTCCTTATATAGACCTCTCCTATCTTTTCACACCTGGTCTCCAAGGTACGATTCCTAGCTGAAAGAAATGGGCAAACACCACCCTTTGACCTCCAAGCTCCCTTGCCTGGAAGCTGCTCATTCACTTTGTCCTTGTTAACTCCATGCATGAGCTCCCTGCCTGAAACAACGCCCTGGTTTTAGAGTCACCAATGGGGTGACCCCAACACCTGTAATCCTGGTACTCAGAAGACAGAGGCAGGAAGTTCACAAGTCCAGAGCCAAACAGCTACAAAGAGAGACCATGTCTCACGGGGAAAAAAAAAAAAAATCAAGTGAGGGCCAGGAGTCCAAATGCAGGGAGTAGGGACTTCAGTGGACAGGGACAAGGGAAAGGGACCGGAAAGGGCCGTGTGGCCTCCAGGGGAAGGAAAGATTGTGAAATCTGGTAGATATTTAAAAGGTGTGATTGTTTTGTTTCAGGCCTAGGTCTAACCAACCAAAACTCCAGCTTTTTTACTCCCTGGGTCGCCCACCTGTGGTTCTGCTTTCAACTCAGTATGAAAGTGAACTCGGAGATTTAGAATGAGGAGCCTGCTTCGTTGAGGAGCCTGCTTCGTGGGTTGCTGACTCCACACATGACCCACTGGCTCCTCGGAGCAGCCCTACAGCATGGGGGAGTCACAGACGGGAAAGCAAAGCCCATTGTGAGCTGTCATTTGAGGGACACTTCCTTTGTGCCTGTCAACCAGACATAAAGCTCTCTTCATAGAAAGACTCATTTCGTAGCCATGGAGATAGTCTCTCTATTGCCTTTCTCCCCCCAATTTTAAGAGGAAGGTCTTGCCAGGCATTGGCGGTGTACCCCTTTAATCCCAGCCCTTGGGAGGCAGAGGCAGGAGGATCTCCCAGTTTGATGCTAGCCTGGTCTACAGAATAAGTTCCAGGACTGCAAGGACTACGCAGAGAAACCCTGTCTTGAAAAAACAAAAGAGAAGAGGGGGTTTCGTGTTGCCCGAGATGGCCTCACAGTGGACATGCCGTCAAGGTCATATCCTTCATGCTGAGACTGCAGATGTGTGCCACCACGTCTGGTGTATGTGGTGCTGGGAATCGAACCCAGGGCTTCATGTATGTTAGACAAATACTTTACCAACTGAACTACATCCCCAGCCCCACTGAGCATGATCTTAAACTCCTGAATCTCCAGCCTCTACCACCAGAATGCTGGGATTACAGACACGGGCCAATGTGTCCGTGTCCAGTTTGTGAAGTGCTGGGGATGGAATCAAGGGCCTTGTGCATGTTTGGTGAGCATTCTCCTGGGCTACACCCCTAGCTCCATTCTCTTTTCAAAGGAGGAAGCACTCAGCACAGCTAGGACAGGCTAGCAACTCCATGCATTCCACAAAGGTGTATCGTGTGTGGCCAACGCTGCTCCAGGAAGCCCAGACACAAGTGAGCAACACAAAGGTGACAGACGTCCTTAAGAAGACATTACACATTATAAATGAGTTGACTGTGAGGTAATGAAGACGATAAGGTTACAGATAAAGCCAGAGCAGATTCGGGTGTGCTGAAGAGGGGCCAACTGTAGCATTAAATACGACTGTCCAAGGGAGAAAGAGAAGGCTGTCCACCGCCACTCAGATAGAAAGAAAGAAAATATAAAGCCAGGGATCCTGTGTCTATTCTCTAGGCTTTTGTGCAGTGTGCAACATACCCTCCAGGGACCAACACCGAGCCTCACCCCGTCCTAAATGGAACCTCCCGATACTGCCCTGCCCATTTCCAACTCTCAGCTCCTGCTGCTCTTGCTCACCTCCTGTTTCTCTGGTCTTCAACCCCTTCACACCACATGCAACCGTGTTCCCCAGCCCCAGTACCTTCCCAGCATGTCAGCCCTGCTCCTGGTCTCTGGCCCACAGGGTGTCCTCCAACCCCAACTGCCCTTCAGGAAAGCCCTCCTGACAGAGCTCACAGGAGCCTGCTCTGTAAGAAAAACCTCATTGTTTTCTTACACCGCCAAACAGTGTGCCCATTTTGTCCTTATTTCTCAAGGGACTTGTGAGCAGGCTCCAGACTGGGAGAGGGAGCACGCTACTTTCTACTCTCAACCCAGGAAAAGGTGGCTGGAGGCCAAGTGCAAAGGTCGAGGCAGCCTTCTAGGAGTGGATTCCAGAGACCAGGCAGACCCCAGCAGACACAGCAGGACTTCACCACAGTGGAGTCTGGAAGGCAGGCTCCTATCAGCAGGGCGGGAACTTGGCTGTGTGCAGGACGGCAGAGGAAAGATCTCTCCCGCCGGGCTCTCTTTGCCTCCTGTCGTCCCCTGTATATCCTCCATCCTCCTGTCTGTCTGTTGGTCCATCTCCCTTCTTCCATGGAGCCATATGAGATGGACCATGCAGAGACTTTGTTGAGAACGACAGTGCTTTAGCATCCTGCTTCCTGCTAGGCGGGCAATCTTAGACTGGCAAGATTGGGGACAGCTCTTCGTACAAACAGCTGGTGCTGGGGATTAGACAGGGCCTCAAGTGTTAAACATGTGCACAGAACCAGGCCCCTTTTTAAATGGTGTGTGTGTGTCTGTGTAGTGTACACACACATCATGCCACACCTATGGGGGGTCAGAGGGCAACTTTTGGGAGTCTGTTTACTTCTTCCACCTTGTTGAGTTAGAATTACTCTTATTATCTAAAGCCCAGTGTCCTCTAGGCTTGCCAGCCCATCTAGGTAATTCACCTGCTCCTACTTCCTGTATTGCCACAAGATTACAGGGATTACAGCTGCACGCTACTGCATCTGGTTCTCTGTACTTTCACCCACCAAGCTTCCTCCCTGGCGCTGGCAGCAAGGGTTTTCAGTGTTCTCTGGGGGTCCGGTTTCTGACTTATGTCACTTCCATTCGTCTGCTGCACTAGCGGCCCAACTCCGTGGTCCTGCCAGATCTCTGTACCTGAAACAAAATCTGGGCCTACATCTGAGAAAAGATGCTGAGGGCCTGGAGAGACAACGCAGAGGTTAAGAGTGTATGTACTGCCGGGCGATGGTGGCGCACGCCTTTAATCCCAGCACTCGGGAGGCAGGGGCAGGTGGATCTCTGTGAGTTCGAGACCAGCCTGGTCTACAGAGCTAGTTCCAGGACAGGCTCCAAAGCCACAGAGAAACCCTGTCTCGAAAAACCAAAAAAAAAAAAAAAGAGTGTATGTACCGCTCTTAGAGATGACCTGAGCACCCACACCAGGGGGCGCAGAGCTGCCTGTAACTCCAGATCCAGGGAAAATGATGCTCTCTTCTGGCCTCTGCAGGTACCAGCACCCAAGTGCACGCTTGCACACACACACACACACACACACACACACAAAGATGGAGAGAGAATAAATCTTATTTGAAAAGAAAATTCCTTAAGCTCTGTGAATCTCCTGACCCTTGTGAGCACAGAGGGTCTCTAGCACAGCAGGTCAAAGCCACAACAGGGGCTGGGCACCGCTAATTGGCCTCTGGCCCAAAGCCCATGCCCTAGTGGAACAGAAAAAGCCGATTGAAGAAGCCGATCTCCTTGTCAAACAAAGGCTTAACTGGGTGTGGTTGGGAGGGGTCTAGATCTCCAGTTTGATCTGCTAAGTCTCCTGCCTCCCAGCTTTTGCTTCTAAATATGGTATACGGTAGTGAGTTCAGCATTGCGGTTGGACAGCTGTGATCGCCATTCCTCTTAGCAAAGCCCCATTTCCCTCTCTGTCTTCACAGGCCCAGCTCAAAGACAGCAGGTCTCTTTTTCCGCAGGCAGTCACCAAGGAGTGAAAAAAGTGGCTGACCACTCCAGAATCCTGAAGTTCCCCACAAGCATGTACAAAGCCCTGGAGGAGCCCTCGCATGGCACAAAGTGAGCCTGTGGCTTCTATCTATAAACTCAGCACTCAGGAAGTAGAGGTAGGAGGGTCAGGAATTCAAGATCATCCTCTTCCGTGGAGCTTGAGGTTAACCTGGGATGTATGAGACATTCTCTTAAAAAAAGAAAGAAAGAAAGAAAGAAAGAAAGAAAGAAAGAAAGAAAGAAAGAAAGAAAGGAAGAAAGGACACAAGATACACCCCCCATAACCTTATCTAAGTAGTATTAGTAAATGACCCCAAACTTTGATGTCCACAAAAGAAAAAAGGTCAAATTCTCAATGACACTCCTCTAGGAAGCCCAGGGTCCTTTCTGTTCTCTTCCACTGTGGTCCCAGAGGCCTCCACAATCCAAGTGAAGAAAACCTATGAGCTTAGGGTTTACAACCCCGAGGAATGAATCACCCAAGCCCAGGGACTTCAGATTCTCCCTTCATCTTCAGGAAGTGGAATGGTCTGGGAAAACTGGATAGAGACTGAGTCGCCCCTCCTCTGCTACCCCTCCAATCTCAACTGGCTTGGAGTGAGCCAGGATGGACTAGAAGGCGTGAACCTCTGACGTTCCCACTGAAAGACTGTAGGGACAGGCCACAGATCACTTCTGAAGGACCATCTGGATTCAAATGTGACCCCAATGGTTGTACAACTTTGAGCAAGTGGGTTGCTCTGTGCTTCTGTATCCCTTGGGAGAATCCAGGGCGCAAGCTAAACCTCCTATTGGCAGCCGGTACTCCCAGTGCCTTAGTAGCTATCAGTACTAACGAGGGTTTAGTGAGAGGCAAAGGAAAAGCTCTCCCGATGGCTTGCTGTGGCCATTCCGACCCCGTGGAAGACAGCAAGCCAGGATTTGATCAGTCACTGGTACAGACAGTATTTCCTCCACCTCTCTGGCTTCTGCAACATGACAAGGCCTCCCCAGGGTTTTCCCTGTAACCCCATTGATGCATCACATTGCCAGGGCCCAAGAAAGAGAACCAGATTGACCCAGTTGGGTCACACGTCCACTCCTTGTGCAGTCAACCATAGATTGGGCAGAGGCTATGCAATGCCAACCTGGTAGCTCCCAGAGATGAAGGCATGGGCCTAAGTCTGGGACAAGACGCCCCAGACTAGATTCGATCATACAAATTCTGGACACTTCCTGTTTCATTCTGTAATGGAGAAGATGGGCAGTCATCCCCATGTCACCTGTACCAGGTCCAGCCACTTCCTGGTCTTGCCCCCAGATACAAAACAGAGTTGCACCAACCAAGTTCATAATCAGAACCTGAACTAACGAACTACCCATAAAGTGTGTAAGGTCAAATTGTCCTGTGTGCTGGAGCCAAGCTGAGCCAGGGAACCTGAGGAAGAAGAATCCACTGCTGGGATTGGGGGGGGGAGCACAGGGGAAACTAAGGCAGCTCCACTGTGGCTCCATCTTCACCTTTCTAGTTTCTGCTTCTAGGCCCTGATAAGGCTGGATTTACCTTCAACATTTCAGTTGCATCTTCAAATTCCCCCACTCCGATCTTTCATGTGATCAAAACTGGTCCTGCCCAGAAAAAGCCACTTCCTAAAAGCTGCAAAAATTAAACGCACACACACACACACACACACACACACACACAATCAAGCAAACTGGCCAGTCAATCAATGGGCCGATGCACTAGAAGGTTTCAGAAACAAAAATACAAATGGCCAGGAGATTTTTTTTTTCAAAGTGCATGACATCCTTAGCCGAGAGAGAGAGGAATGCAAATTAAACCTGATTTGAGAAGCTGCCATCAGGAAAACAAATGGTAAGAAACATTTGTCCCTGAGAGGGACGTGGGAAAGATGAGCCTCTAGTCACTGCCCGTCAAAGTGTGAAGTGGCGTGGACGCTATGGAAATCAGAGCGGAATTCTCTGTACTGAACCGCAGTCTGCAACTATGATAGGACCCGGCTGTCTCTTTCCTGAGACACACCACAGAGACACTCGCTCACCCGTGTTCACAGCTGCTCCGCAGCTACTTGGGAACAGAATCAGCCTGCGTGTCCGTCAGTTGAAGAACAGACAATAAGCATGTGGTCCACATGCACCATGAAATCCTTTTCAGCTGTACAGAAAAAAAGTGAAGTTACGACATTTTTGGGAAAACGGATGGGACTCGAAATTAAGTGAGGTGACCTGGGGTTAGAAAGAGAGGCACTGCGTGTTCTCATCAGCGGGTCCCAGCTGCTAACTTTGTTATTTTTTTCCCCATTTGCTTGTTTGAGACAAGGGTTCTCTAGATAGTCCTGGCTGTCCTGGAATCCACTAGGTAGACCAAGCTGGCTCCGGACTTACAGAGGCCCACCTTTGCCTCCTGATTTCTGGGCTTAAAGGAGTGTGCCACCACACCTGGCTGCTGGTGTGTGTGTGTGTGTAATTAGAAAGCAGTCCATAGGGGGGAAATCGGCTTTCAGAGAGAGGGGTGCAGAAAATAATAAATACGTGTGACCGGGGAGTATAACGGAAGAACTGGATGGGGAGAGGTGGGAGGTTCAGCCAAAAACTGAGTACGTGCAGAATGCCATAAGGAAACCAATTACTTGTACACTACTTTAAAAATCCACGATCTCATTCCTTCCTAAAATGAGCCACAAGCAATTTCTCTTTGGGGGTTGGGGAGAAGCTGCATTCCACTTGCCCCTGTGCTCCTCCTGAGGGAGACCCTGTGGACACGGATTCAGGTGCCGGTGCCTGGGCCTGGAGCATTTTCAGCTCCATTTAAGGAAATTCTGGTTGTTGCGGCACACCATAATATTATCCTTGTCCCAGCATCGCCTGACCTCTGCCAGGAGAGAGCAGGCAGGTGGTAACCTGCCCTAGAAGGTCAGTAAAAATGATGGTGTGTCCACCACCCCAGAGCATGGGTACCATATCCCGAGGGCAGAGGCAAGGGAGGACTCTCCAGGTTTCAGAGCCCGGCTGGTTAAAACTTGTCAAAGTAGAGGCCGAGCGGGGCTTTCTGGAAAATGTTAACCCCAAACACCAATCTTGGTGTGCCTATATTTGATTGGATACAGAAACTGTTTGCCGTCCAGGCACCCACTCCTTCGCTGAGACAGTGGGGTCCATCTCTGCTCAAACCACCCCTGTCCAGCTCTTCTACCTGCTCATATCTCTGATACCAAACTAGAAGTTGTCTAAGTAAAGGCTGGGTCCAAGCGTGAGAGCGTATGCCCACAACCTCAGTGTTTGGGTGGAGGAGGTAGGACTATTGGGGAGTTTAAGGCCAGCCTAGTCATTCTCAGCAACAGAGTGAGTTACAGACGTCTCGGATTGCATGACAATCTGACTCAATAGAGGAGACGAAGAGACGGGGAAAGAGGAGGAGAAGGAGGAGGAAAGAACTAAGTGCTTAGCTAGGAAAAAAATGGCGACCACATGGGTGGGGACCACATGGGTGGGGAAATGCAGGCTGTCATGAGCAGGAGCCATCACTGCTCAATGCAGTCCTTGGAGGAGTCTAGGGTTGGTTAACCTGGGGACAGTATATATATTGTTCTCGCGGCTTGAGAGGACTTCCCATATAAGGTCCAGATGGGGATCCAGTTTGTCCCTGGAGGCAGACTCATGTTCTCCTATCCCCACTGGCTCTTTCCTTGTGAAATGGGGAGGGGATGAGCGATAGGCTCAGTACACTCTGTGTTAACAAGGAAAGAGACCGACTGGGTGGATGATAGGCCGGAAGGATGAAGCAGGTGAGAACCGGGGTCTGTTGCCTCTGTTACCATTTGCCTGTATGCCTACAGTGCCCAAGCAGATCCCCCAGAACCTAGCTGCAACCTTGTCTCTCCTCCTACAGCCAACAAGATTCCTTCTGAAGAGATACAAAGTTTCTCATCACCAGCTGTGTGTGCTAGGTCAGTTTCATAATTACATCACACACTCACCCTGTCCCTTACAGGAGCCACAGGTAACAGTAAACTTGTATTTCCTGATTTCCCAAAGGACAAGGTTGAACAGGTATGGGGCCTTGCCCTGCCTGCTGCTGGTCTAGAATGTGTCCCCTGTCACATGTGTTTGTTAAGACAGTGAGTGGCAGACCATCCTGGTCTCTCTACAGTGTTTCTCTGTGTAACAGTCCTAGCTATCCTGGAACTAGCTCTGTTGACCAGGCTGGAATCGAACTCACAGAGATCCCCCTGCCTCTGCCTCCCAAGCGCTGGGATTAAAGCTGTGCACCCCCCCACCACCCAGCCCCTCCACCCTTTTAATAAGGTCTCAAGTATCCCAGTCTGGTCTCAAACTTGCTGTGTAGCCAAGGATGACCTTGAACTTCTGATTGTCCTGTTCCCGTCTCCTGAGTGCTGTGATTACAGGCATACTGGGTTTTATGCTGTGCCGGGGATGGAAGCCGAGGCTTTCTGCATGCTAGGTAATCATTCTGCTGACTGAGCTCTATATTTCTTAGCTCCCATTCGTTATTCATTATTTTTGTTTGTTTAGTTTTATATACATGAATGTTTTACCTGCATGTATGTAAGTATGCCATGTGCATACAAAGCCTTCTGACGTCAGAAGGGGGTGACAGAGCCCTTAGAATTTCTGTTACAGACAGTTGTGAGCTGCTGTGTGGGTGCTGGGAATGGAACCCAGGTCTTTGCCAGGGCAGCCAGTGCTCTCACCCACTGAGCCATCTCTCCAGTCCCCTCCCCCCATTCTTTTTTTTTTCCCAAGACAGGATCTCACTATGTAGCTTTGGTTGTCCTAGAATTCACTTTGTAGACCAGACTGGTCTCAAGTTTACAGAGATCCTCCTGCCTCTGCCTCCCCAGTCCTGAAATTAAAGGTGTGCACCACTACATCTGACTTTTTAAAAAGATTATATTATATATTGGTGGTGCACACCTCCAATCCCAGCACTGGGGAAACAGAGGCAGGAGAATCTCTGTGAGTTTGAGGCCAGTCTGGTCTATAGCATGAATTGCAGGACAGCCAAGTCTACACAGAGAAACCCTGTTTTGAAAAACAACAACAAAAAAAGGAACTTATTTTTATTTTATGTCCATTGGTGTTTTGTCTTCATGTATGTCTGTGAGGGTGTCAAATCTCCTGGGACTGGAGTTACAGACAGTTGTGAGCTGTCATGTAGGTACTGGGAACTGAATCCCAAGTCCTCTAGAAGAGCAGCCAGTGCTCTTAATCACTGAGCCATCTCTCCAGCCCCCTTTTATTCTTTTCTAAATTCTCTTTGTTGATGTTGTTTCTTTTTTGAGGCAAGGTTTCTCTGTATACCCTGGTTGTCCCGGAACTTGCTCTATACACCAGGCTGGTCTCGAACTCACAGAGATCCCCCTGCCTCTGCCTCCCAAGTGCTGGGATTAAAGATGTATGCCACCACTGCCCAGCCCACTCTTTATTCTTTAATCTTTTTCTCTGCCTGTGAAGGAATATATTCTGTATCCAGATCTCCCCATGCAGTACTGCAGGGGGCTTCCATGGAATAAACTGGAATCATTGCTAGCCTGACGATCAGCTGGAGGTAGGGAACAGGAGAGGTCCCTGACTCACTGGCCTGAAGTCTGACTGCGAAGACCCTCACAGGTGACAAGCTCACAAATGTCGGTAACTCCAGTCCTAGGAGATTTGGCACCTGCACAGACATACATGAAGACAAAACACCAATGGACATAAAAATAAGACAGTTCCGCATTCTAATCCTGGACAGGCACAGCAGCAGCCCTTGGGTTGGCCCAACCCCACCCCTTGTGCTGTCCTTACCCTACCCTCCCTTTGCTGCTAGTGGCACTAGCAGTGCTTCACTCTAAAACAATGTGTCCAGGGACAGTAAGATGGCTCAAGTGGCACTTGCTGCCAGGCTGAGGACCTGCATCCAATACCCAGGACCTGTACAATGGAAACAGAAAACAGACTCCTGCAAGATACCCTATGACCTCCACACTCATGTGTGTCTGTGGGGTGCCAAATCCCCTGGAACTGGAGGTACTGAAGCACATACATACACATACATACATACAGTCACACATATACATACAAACACACACATATATACACATACATATATACTAATATATGTACATGCATACATAAGCACATATACACACATACATATACACACATATATATAAACATTCACATACACACAAACATACTTAGAAATACACACATACATGCATATATATATATACAAACAAATACACACACAAAATTTAAAAATCTTAAAACTCTCCGGAGTACCAGGAAGATCGCTAGAGTCTGAAAAGAAAAGACCAAGTAAAAGTGGTGAGAACAAAAGCCAACTCACACAGTCTAATCTAGTGTTTTGAAATCAGTGAACTTACCTAGGCTTAAAAATTTTGGCATACTTGTTAGGTATGCGTTTGTGACTTAATGCTATTTATGTTTGGAATTACCTAGGGAGAGTTTGGTAAGAGGCACGGTTGAGAACAGGCCACCTAAGGTCCAAAGTGGGACCTGGAGCCAGGAGTCGGGTCCCCAACATGGGAATGACTGGTCCTAGCTAAAGTTCTATCTCATTACCTCCCCCACCCCCCCCTCCCCGCAGACATTCTCCCTCTCCCTCTCCCTCTCCCTCTCCCTCTTTCTCTAGACTCTGTCATCTACTTTATTACTGTCACTTGAAGCATCATGAAACCTGAGCTGTGAGCATGAGCCACCAGTGTTGACTGAGTCCTGGTGATTTGTTTATATATTTTTTTCCCAGGGTTTGGGGGGGGAGGCAGGAAACAGGTCCCCTGAAAACAATACCACGTTGTTAATTGCTCCCTAGCAGATCTCTGCCAGTTGGTGCTGGGCCAAAAGGAAAGTTCTCTGATCTTTGGGGTATTTTGGAAAGAAGCGGGACAGGGACTCCAACAGGGCGAATTCCATGACACTGGGTGGGAGGCAAGGCACTTCCTCTTCTAGAAAATTCTCTCAAATTTTAGACAGCTGTTTTCCCTGTCCCCGTAGATGGCACGCCTTCGCCCCACCACTCAAACTGAAACTTGGTTGCTATGTTACTTCTGGTGGCTTTTTTTTTTTTTAACACCAATAGATTTATTTTAGAATTAAATAGGAGCTGGAAAGCCTATCTCACTTGCTATAAATAGAAGGCAATCGTGAGCTCAGGTTTCCATGAATATAAAATGCATCAGTAAAGTCTACCTCCAATCTGTTGCCTACCCTGGACTTTAGCAAATAACAGGGAGCGCTGGTGGTGTATTGACTCGGGTAGAAGGAGAGAAAATTGAAAACAGAAAAGCCTCCCTGGCCTGTGAATTGGGGTCATTAAGAGCACATTGGGGTCTTATACTGGACAGCAAGGCTGTGAGCACCCTGCAAAGCGTCTCCCAGAATCTTGTGGATTCAGAGTGCTAGGTGGGGGTGGAGTGGGGGTGGGGGTTGGCCTTGAACACTAGCGCAGTCTTTGAAGGCTGTGACAGGCTAAATCTGAGAACAGCAACCTCTAATGACGTGGGGCTGTGGCCTGTGATCTTGTGTACTGGGTCCAGTGCCTGCTGTTGGCTTTTAGGGTCTCACACTCTGGGATGTGGGGGTGAAGGGTCTCCTTACCTCACCCGCCCCTGACTCTGAGCCCTGTGGGGAGGAGGGGTGGTCCATCTCTACCCTGGGACCACAAAGTCTCACAGCGTCGATACTGACCGGTCTCAGAGCACTCCTCTGAGGTCACTCCTCCCAGGTTTTCTTCAAACTTCTGTGATGCTCAGGGCTGATTACCCAGCCGGCTGCCAAGCCTAGCTGTTTCCCTAGCCTGAGGAGTTTTACCCCCAGGGGTGTGTGATGGGAGTGTGTGAATGCTTAGGACCAAGATGAAATCCCAGCTTTGCCAAGACCCTCTCTGGAATCTCTTACCTCCCCCATCCCATTCCCCACCCGAGGAGCAGCAGGACCAATTTCAACCTCCTTCGCTGGGTTCCCACTTCCTGTCTTGCCCCCAAGGGACTGGAGCGACAGGCCAGGCTGCAGCTGGAACCTCACACTGAAGTGTCGAGCTTGTCCCCTGTCTATACCTAGGTTAGCTCCTTATAAGACCGAAGATTCACTTGCCTTTCAGATCAATCTGGAAAAGAAATCCTCACAGTAAGGTCTTCTCACCTCCCAGCACTTTTTTTTTTTTTGAGAAACAGGTTACCATTCTACATATGTGTTGTGTGTATGCACATGTGTGCACATGTATGTAGATGCCGGAGAGCAACCTAAGGTGCCTTCGGGTGTGTCTCCCATTAGCCTGGAACTCTCCCCAGGCTGGGCTCATGGGAACCTGTCTGTCATCCCAAGAGTGGGATTACTACCACAGGAGACTGCTTTTCTGAAGTCTCTGGAGCTGTGTCTCCACTTCTGCCTTGTTGGCTCTGTCTTCCATGTGAGATGGGCAGGGTTTCCGGCAAGGGAGGGTTTCCGCCCTGGCGCCTTCTCTCTCCTCCCCCTCCCCCGCACCCTGCCAGAAGTGCAGGTGTTCTGAGCAGTGCGAGCTACCACATCTCTTCCCAGCACAGAAACTCAGCTTCTTTTCAAAATAAGGCAGTGGTTTTCAAGCCCTTGGTGGTGGTGGCGG
>NC_022016.1:47049182-47050337 GCF_000317375.1 Microtus ochrogaster | reverse complement strand
GGGGGATGGGGCGGTGCGGGGGTGTCAACTCTTACAGAGGTCACATATCGAATAGCCTGCATATCAGATGTTTACATTACAATTTATAACAGTAGCAAGATTACAGTGATGTAGTAGCACAAAATAATTTTATGGTTGGGGGTCACCACAACGTGAGGAACTGTATTAAAGGGTCGCAGTGTTAGGGAGGTTGAGAACCGCTGCTCTAGAGCCCACCTACCCTAAGCCCCTCAGTCCTTTCAATCCATAGATCAGGGCATCTTCCTCATTCCACCCTCCCCAGGTTCATGATCATCCCCAACTCCAGGCAATCTTACTGAAAATTGCTTAAAATGTCCCAATCCTGACATCTCTTCCATCCCCGTCACTGCCCCAGGTCCGGACAGCCAGTTGCTCACCAGAATGGTTGTGAGGGTTCCTCTTGACTCTGGGTGGCCCTGCTCTCCCTTTCAAGACACTCCTGGAACCTGGAGAGATGGCTCAGAGATTTACAGCACTGGCTGCTCTGCCAGAGGTCCTGAGTTTAATCAATTCCCAGCAGCCACATGGTGGCTCACAACCATCTAGGATGAGATCTGGTGCCCTCTTCTGGTGAGCAGGTGTGCCTTCAGGCAGAACACTATATACGAAATAAATAAATAAATCTTAAAAAACAAAAAAAAGACACATCTGATCATGCCGTGGCCCAGCCCCACTCCCACTGAGGTGCCACTGCTCTTGGTTAGATTTTTGAATATTCCCCTAAGTCCACATGTTGAAGGCTTGGTCCCCATCCTGTGACATACTGAGAAGGAGTTGGACCTAGACGGGTATTGGGGTCCAAGCCCTGCTTCTTCTCTTCTGGGCTTTGTTTTACCATGGACCTGAAAGCAATAGGACAAGTGACCATGGACTAAAGCCTCCTGTGCTGACTGGACACAGCTAGATCATCGCAGAAGAAACCTCAATTGAAAAAAATAAATGCCTCCATAAGCCCCCCCCCTCCTCTGTAATCCTGGCTGTCCTGAAACTCACTATGTATGCTGGTCTGGAAGTGACAGGGGGATCCATCTGCTTCTATCTCCCTGGGATTTAATCCTCCCCTGGGATTAAAGGTGTAAGCCGCTATGCCTGGCATTTCTTTTTGGTTTTTTTTTTTTTTTTTTTTTTTTTTTT
>NC_022016.1:47043997-47049082 GCF_000317375.1 Microtus ochrogaster | reverse complement strand
TTTTTCGAGACAGGGTTTCTCTGCGGCTTTGGAACTAGCTCTGTAGACCAGGCTGGTCTCGAACTCACAGAGATCCGCCTGCTTCTGCCTCCCGAGTGCTGGGATTAAAGGTGTGCGCCACCACCGCCCGGCTGTTTTTGTTTTTGTTTTTGTTTTTGTTTTTGTTTTTTTTTTGGCCTGGCATTTCTTAAACAGTGGTTGATGTAGGGGCATTCAGCCCATTGTAGGTGATGTCACCTCTGGGCAGGTGGTACTAGGGTGTACACTAAAAACAAACTGGATAAGCCAGAAGGAGTAAACCAGTAAGCAGCACTCCTCCATGGCCTCTGCATCCGCCCTTGCCTCCAGGCTCCTGCCCTGCTTTAGTTCCTGTCCTGACTTCCTTCAGTGATGAACAGTGACGTGGGAGGGGAAGCCAAATAAACCCTTTCCTCTCTGAGTTGCTTTTGTCATAGTGTTCATCACAGCAATACTAACCCTAACCAAGACAGAAATTGGTACCAGGAGTGGGGTCACACATTTTGTTTGGAAGAAGAAATGGCCAAATGTATGGTTGTTTACTGATTCATGGGCTGTAGCCAAAGGATTGGCTGGGTGATCATGGACTTGGAAGGAGCACAGTTGGAAACTGGCTAGAGAGACATGTGAAGAAGTATGTAGCTGAATTTCTCCAAGTGAGCAAAGGATGTAAAGGTGCCTGTGTCCCATGTGAATGTTCATCGAAAGGTGACTTCAGGGGGCTGGAGAGAGGTGACTCAGTAGTTAATATGGACTGTTCTTCCATAGGGCCTGGGTTCCATTTCCAACACCCACACAGCAGCTCATAAATGTCTGTAACTTCAGTTCTAGGGAACCCAACATCCTCACACAGACATACATGCAGGCAAAACACCAATGCACATAAAAATAAAAACATAAATTATTTTATAAACTTCAGCAAAGAAAGAGAATCAAACAGACAGGATGACCCATTCTGTGGACAGCCAGCTCCTTCCCTAGCCATCCTTGCCATTGCCCAGTGGGCCAGTGAACAAAGTGGCCACGGTGCCAGAGATGGGCATTATGCGTGGGCTTGACATCATGAGCTTGCACTCACCAAAGCTGGCCTGGCTATAGCAATGCCAGATCCACCAACAGCAGAAACCAAACTTGACCCCCAGTATGACACTACTCCCTGGGATGACCAGCCAGTGACCTGATGGCAGGTTGACTACACTGGACCACTTCCTCCATGAAAGGGACAATGCTTTGCCCTGACTGGAGTAGCTACTTATTCTGGTTATGGGTTTGCCTTTCCTGCACCTAATTATTCTACCACAACCACCAATCATAGGCTTACAGAATGTCTTATCCAACAACACGGTATTCCACACAGTATTGCTTCCGACCAAGGAACTCACTTCACAGCCAGAGAAGTGTTACAGTGTTCCACAATCGTGGAATCCACAGGATGTTGTGGGAGATGAGCTTAATATATGTTACATTCATTTATGCTGCGGAATACTGGCTTAATGACGCAAAGATGGGCTGGGTTCTTTTGTGTTGTATTTCTTTAACTCCGTGAAGCTGTGTTACTTTGCCTGCCTAAAATAGCTGAATGAGCTAATAAAAAGCTAAATGACTAAGAGCTATGCAGGGGAGATAAATAGGCCGGACTAGAAGAGGCAGTGAGGAGAGGGAAGAGGAGAGGAGGTCACCAGGGGCCAGCCACCCCATTGTCACACAGCCAGCCATGGAGTAAAAAGGAAAGAAAGATATATAGAATGAAAAAAGATAAAAAGCCAGAGGCAGAACATAGTTAAAGAGAAACAGGATAATTTAAGTTAGAAAAGCTGGCTAGAAACAAGCCATGCTAAAGCCAGGTATTCATAAGTAAGAATAAGTCTTCTGTGTGTTTATTTGGGAGTTGGGTGGTGGACCCCCAGAGAGTGAGGAAATCAACTACAACTGGTCTTACCATGTTCCTCACCATCCTGAAGCTCCTGGCCTGGTAAGGTGCTGGAATGGTCTTTTGAAAACACTAGTTATAATATCAATTAGATGGCAGCAGCCTGGAGGGCTGGGCCAGGGCTCTCCAGAAGGAGGTATATGCTTTGAGTTAGCATCCAATGTAATGTTTCTTCCATAGCCAGGATCTACAGCCCAGGAATTAGGGGGTGGAAAAGGGAATAGCTCTTCCACCCACTATCATCCCCAGTGACCCACTAGAAAAATGTTTGCTTCCTGTTCCCAAGAACTTAAATTCTGCTAACCTAGAAGTTTTAGTTCCAGAAGAGAGAGAGAGCACTCCTGTCAGGAGCCACAACAAACATCCCATTGGACTGAAAGCTCAGATTTCCCCCTGGTCCCTTTGGACTTCTGATGCCCTTAAACTAAAAGGCCAAGAAAGGAGTAACAGTGTTAGGAGGGGTGATTGGTCCAGATTACCAAGGGAAAACTGGATTGCTTCTCCACAACGGAGGTAAGAAGGATTACGTTTGAAGGGCAGGCGGTCCTTTAGGGCATCTTTTGTCGTGGGATTGAGGTGCTGCAATGTCCTCTGATTAATAGCAGTGGGAAACAGCTACCCCATAATTCAGGTAGAATGACAAAAGGGTATAGACCTGTCCGGAATGAAAGTGTGGGTCACTCCTTCCCAAGAGGAGCCAAGGCCTACTGAAGTGCTTGCTGAGGGTGGAGGAAATACAGAATGAGTAGTAGAGAAGGGTGGATCAGATGTGTATTATGTATATGGGATAAAGCCTAGTCCTGATTATATCTTGAACCTGAGTGAATAATGAAGTCAATTCTGTATCATCTGGTATAAATTTAGCAGTTTCAACACAACTCTTTCTACATATTGCAAATCAGTAACTATATTGAGAGGTTCTTTAAATCCCTTAGTACCATGAGAATAGCATATAATTCTGACTTTTGGACAGAATCATAAGGGCTTTGTTCCTCATTACTTAAATCTTCTAATTTGTCCTGAGTTCAATTCCCAGCAACCATCTGTAATGAGTCCTGGTGCCTTCCTTGCCAGCAGTACATTGTATGCTTAATAAATAAATCTTTTTTTAAAAAAAATAATTTGATCTTGGGAGGCCTCAAAACTTCTGACTCTATCTTGATGTTCAAGGGCCTTAAAGTCTTCTCTTCAAAAATTCTTCCACTGAGCCGGGTGGTGGTGGCGCATGCCTTTAATCCCAGCACTCGGGAGGCAGAGACAGGCGGATCTTTGTGAGTTCGAGGCCAGCCTGGTCTACAAGAGCTAGTTTCAGGACAGGCTCCATATCTACAGAGAAACCCTGTCTCGAAAAACCAAAAAAAAAAAAATCTTCTACTGAAGCTGTGGACCATGGCCTAGTACAGCTGAGACTAGTTGAATCCAATCATGTGGAGTGACCTTATTTCTTGAAGCCCATGTCTTTACCAACTTCCTCATATATGGTGAATGCATGCCATTAGATACTACTGCTTGCTTAATATCTTTTAGATGATTCATACATATAGCTTCCCATTCACAATCTGTATATCCTTTTGGGCATTGAGTATTTGTTGGCTTTTCAGAGGTAATAACAAGCTAAGTAGCTAAAACTCTTGGTAAGTCATCCCTGACTCTGAGAGGTATAGGCAATGCTAAATCTTTACTATTGTCTTTTGCCTGTACCTCCTCTCCTTGTTTATCAGTTCTGACACGTTTCTCAATTGATTCAAAACTTTTTACCACTATCTTTTGTAAAGTTTGAATCTCTTGACCTGTAATATCTCTAATGATTTCATCAGACAAATTAATTTCTGGTTCTCATTCTGCGTGTGTGATTCCAAGTTTTTAAATTTTCCCATTAATGATCTCTTCTCATCTTTAGAGATTATTCGGATAGATGGTGTGCAGACTGCCTTCTGGGAGTGGTATTTCTTTCTTTCTTTCTTTTGGTTTTTCTATAGATGGTGTGCAGACTGCCTTCTGGGAGTGGTATTCTATCTGCTAGCTTGTCAGAACTTTTTAACAGATTCTGTTTGTCAATTTCAACAGTATGAATCCTTTCAGATAATCTCTCAATACCATTTTGTAAGGTCTCATGACCCGCCGACCTGGAGTGAATTTTGTCTGTCAAATTGTGGCGATCATTTTCAGTGGTATGAACCCTTTCAGCCAACTTCTCACTACTAGTCTGTAAAGTCTGTATCACTTCTAAAAGTTTCTCATTCTTCACTCTGTTATCAAACCATTTCTTTAAAGACAAAATATGAATTATCAAATTGATAGCAGCTATGGCTAAGAATGTATACATCCCAGGTAGGTCATATATACCTCTCCTAGAATTTCATCCATGATAGAAACAAAAAAGGTTATTA
Organism: Microtus ochrogaster; assembly: GCF_000317375.1. Taxonomy (NCBI): domain Eukaryota; kingdom Metazoa; phylum Chordata; class Mammalia; order Rodentia; family Cricetidae; genus Microtus; species Microtus ochrogaster. Next base: position 47,044,744 of record NC_022016.1, on the reverse strand, counting down.
AATTCTTGGATGGGAATATTATCTGCATTATCTTAGGAGTGGTTTACAAACTGCAAAAAAAAAAATTATAGTTAGCAGATGACTAGCCTCTGTTAAAATGCTGGTTTGGTTGAAACTTTTAAGATGTAATAACGATATGGGCCAGAAAAACCTGTGTATTTTCTAAGCAGACCTCAATACAAACTGAACAGAATTTTGTTAAAAGAGTTACCAATCAGAGCAGTCATTCAGCAGTTGCACACTGCTCACATGAGTAAGGGAAAGCTGCAGTAACCACGTGGGAATTGCACACACACACACACACACACACACACACACACACATGGGGCTGGGGCAGCCACAGGACCATAGGATCCACAGAAAGCCATGTGAGTGCCCCACAGGGTGGTGGCAAGGACGGGCACAGCAGGAGAGGAAGCTAAGCCCGGGTGGATGGGAGCTGGCAGCACAAGTGCTTTTCCTGACCCAGGTGGCTAGGTTTGGGTTCCAATCCCTAGACCTGGAATTACAGTCCCAGCTCTGGACTGGGCTGGTGGTTGAAAAGCCTCAGGCAAATGACTTTTTCCTAAATTTGTGCCCCTTGTTGGGCGCCAATTGATGCACAATTAATAAAAACTCAGAGAGAAAAATTGGAGTTCAACCTGAAGGTCAGAAAAGCAAAATAGCCAGCTACTGGCTCTTACCTTGACCTCAGTCCAAAAATGGTGAACCTGCCTCTAAGAATCTCAGAATGAGACTGAGACTGTG
>NC_022016.1:47034953-47043438 GCF_000317375.1 Microtus ochrogaster | reverse complement strand
AGGAGGAGGAGCAGAAGGATCATAGGAGGAGGAGGAGGAGCAGGAGGAGGAGCAGGAAGGTGGAAAGGAAGGCAGGAGGAGGAGAAGCAGCAAGACCAGGAGGAGGAGGAGAACAGGGCAGGGGAAGGAGCAGGAGGAGGAAGTAGATTTATGGAGGTAAATGGTTCTGACTTGAACCCAGCAGTCACAATCTACAAGTCCCCTGCCCACAGGCAAATTCTTGGGAGCAGAGCAGGTTTATTTGCATGTACTCAGGGTACCACTTAGTGACAGTTCACTGCACAGATGCTACCAGATTTCCAGGCTTCTCTAGACAAAGGTGTGGGAGAAGGGCCATTTTGAGGCTTCCCTAAATGGACGGTAAGGTTTGACATAATTTTATTTTTGGACTGTCCTGGTGTCTCAGGTCAGTGCCTGGAGACTTCCCTGGAGAAGGGCTTTGCAACAACTGACTCCTGTAAACCTCTGCTCTAGGTAGACAAGGAAGTTCAGTTCGTGAGATGGCTTGGCAGTTAGGGGTGAAGTGAAAGCCTTCCCTCACACCGTGTGTACTGTTGTTGAGACATGACTCTCTGCCTTGCACACACACGAGCCAGCCGTGTTAAAAGCTTGATGCTCAACTCGGGGGGGAGGGGGTTCTAGTTAGTCCCAGTTTGGAACGGGCTGGAGAGATGGCTCAGCAGTTAAGAGCATTGGCTAAGTACAGAAGACCCAGGTTCAATTCCCAGCATCTATATGGCAGCTTACAACTGTCTGTAACAAACTGGATCCAAAGGATCTAGTTCTCCTCTCTGGCCTTCATGGACACTGGGCATGCACACAGGACACAAGCATACATTCAGGAAAAACACCCATATACATAAAATAAAAATAAATAAATCTTCACCAGACACAGTGGTGACTCAAGCCTTTAATCCCAGCACTCAGGAGACAGAGGATCTCTGTGAGGTCAAGGCCAGCCTAGTCTACATAGTGAGTTCCAGGATAGCCAAGACTGTGTAGAAAATGGGGACTTCGTGGACACAGAAAACCACTTCCTAAAAAAAAAAGGGGGGGGGGCTTTTGGAGGTATGGCCTGGTTGGAAGAACTAGGTCACTAGGGACTTGTTCTTATAGAAGCTCTCTCTCTCCCTCCTTCCCTCTCTCCCTCCCCCTTTCTTTCTTTCTTTCTTTCTTTCTTTCTTTCTTTCTTTCTTTCTTTCTTTCTTTCTTTTGGTTTTTCTGTGTAGCCCTGATTGGGATTAAAGACATGTACCACCACTGCCCAGTCTAGAAGTTATGTCTTGTTCCAGGTGTTCCTGTCTCTTGCTGCTTCCTGGCAGGCATCTGGCCTTTCATGCCTATAGCCTCCTGCCTGACCACGGTCCTAAGAGCAGGAATCCAGCTCGTCACAAGGGGAAAACTCAGAAACGGACACAAATCCTTCCCTTATGTCGTTTTTCCTCAGGAATTGGTCACAGTGGCAAAAAGTCTAGCACAATATGCAAAAATTAACTGAAATTAGGTCAGAGGTCAAAATATACAATGTTAAACTGTAAAATTCTAGAAAGAAAAGAAAAGGCCCACTGGCCGTGAGCTTTGGTTTCGAAATGGGTTCTTAAGCATGACTCCAGACGCACAGACTACAAAAGAGAAAACAGACAAAGGAAATTTCTTTGACATTAAAATTTCGCATGCATCAAAGGACACAAGAAATTAAGAAAGACCACAGAGTAAAGGTTTGCAGAACATATGTCTGACACAGTCTAAGGGGTGGGGGTGTGGCCCAGTGGCATGGAAGAGAAAAGCGAAAAAAGTACATTTGGTTGTCACAGCAAAAACAAAACAAAAAATAGTAAACAGTCCCTGGGAAATACAAGTGAAGACCAAGGTGGAATGATGGACAGTCCCACGGTGCCACAGTCCCGCTGTAGGGTGGCTACAGCTGATGTCACAGATGATGGGAATCTGCCCACTGCCTGTGAACAAACAAGCCTGAGCCTGGGACAGCTGGGCTACAGCCCCTCAGAATATGAAAGACCTGATTGCCATAACCCAGTGGTGCCACTCCTGGATGGACAATCAAGAGTTCACACAAGTGTTTCAACAGTAACATCATCCTACCAGGAACGGCGGTAGTGCACACTGCTGATCCCAGCACTCAGGAGCTTGAGGCAGGAGGATTATAAGTTTAAAGCCAGCTGGGCTACATAATGAGACTGTCTCAAAAATACAAACACAAGACAAAACAAAAGATTAAAAGTTTTACCCTGGTGTTTAGAACAGCACTGCCCATAGTAGCCAAGGGGTAGAAACACCTCAAATGTCCATCAACTCGTGAAACAGCAAAAAGCTGGTACGCGCACTCACACACAAACACCTGCACACACTCACACTCACACACCAGTGTGCTGTTCACAGCGAAGCACAGCTACATTCACGTTTCTGTTTATTTGTTCTGAGACAGCGTCTCAGGTAACCCAAGATGGCCCTCAGACTTACTCTGTAGCTGAGGACAACCTTGACCTTCAGGTTCTCCTACTTCAGCCTCCCAGATGTTGGGATTACAGGCGTGTACTAGAACTTGTAGCTGGAAAGTTCTTGGAAACTGTGCTGAAGGAAGGAACCCATATGTAAAAAGTCATACATTGTTGCAGAAATAATAAAAACCCAGAAACAGATATTCGTGCTCAAGCTGAAGATCAGAAAAACAAAGCAGCCAACCACGAGAGAGACCTTTTACTTCTACCAAATCTTCAGACCAAAAGGGAGAGATCTGTCTCTGAAGGAGCAGGACAAACTCCATTTTGAGAAAGAACTCCATTTTAGACAGGACCTAATGGGGGGGGGGGGTGAATGCAGCCCAGAAAAGTCATAAACATCCCCAAGAAACTGTGCCAACCCTGGTCAAAGTGACCCACCAGGGTGTCCAGACAACATCTGCTTGTTCAAATGTCCTTGTAGGTATCTGATTAACTGCTGTTTCAAAATTCCTGTCTGCTGACAGCCACTGTTTGAAATTCCTCTGTACCCCAACCGACGAATTCAAAAGTTGTCTACTTCTACCCGAAACGCCAAGGCTTGTGCCACCCTGCTTGTGGTTTTTCCCTTTAAAAACTCATTACCCTGAGAGTTCTCCCTCACCTGCTTTGTCGGAGTGTTGGATTTCAGTCCAAGTTAGCTAACTTGTAATCACTAAACCCCAGTGTGTTTGCGCCGGATACTGGATCTGTGGTGGCCTTGTTTGGGGGTCCTGTGTGATGCAGGTACAACATCTCCATGAATTCTCAGACTCCACACTCAAGATTTCCTATCTCTTCCCCTTTATATTCCTCTCTCCGCCCAGCGACATCGCTGCTGTCTCTCTCCATCTCCCTAGTGCTTATATTAAAGGTGTGTGACTCCCAAACACTGGTTTGAGCCATCACCACCTGGATCTGTTTCTGCATCAATCTTGTGTCGCCCAGGGTGGCCTTGAACTCACAGAGCTCCACCTGCCTCTGTCTCCTGAGTCCTGGGATTAAAGTTGTGTGCCACCACTCCCTGGCCTCTAGTGGTTTAGTTTTGGATTCTGATCTTCAGGCAAGCTCTATTTATTAAAATACAAATAAAATATCACTACACTATGTTTATTTGGAAGCAGTGTTAGAAAGGACTTTGGGCCCAAAGAGAGAAAGCAGGTTCAGGTTGCCGAGAGCAGAGAGTAGGGGTGGGGAGTGTGACTGTTGAATGGGAACAGGGAGTCTGTGGGGGGAGATGAAAATGTTCTGGGACAAACGCATTAGCATCCTTACAACAGGTCTGAAGGAGACAGACTCCCTTTTGCTGTTGCAGACACAGAGAATATACCACCAGCCAGAAGCAGGTCCGCACCAAACACCAAAGTGATTTTCGTGTCCAGTCCACGACATCCATGATTTATCAACTACCTGGTCCGAGGTATTTTGTTATAGCAGCAGGGATTGCCTGAGACTGTTGCCCACCAATGTGAGTGCCCTAGAGGCGCTGGAGTGTACACTGTAAAGTGCTTTAAAGAGCAAATGGATTTTGTTGCGGTTGTTTTATCTCAGACAGGATTTCATATAGCCCAGTGTTCTGAAGATCCTGGAGAATGACCTGTGACACCCATATTTTCAACTCTGAGTGAAAGTTATTGAGCATACAACAAGCCAAGGTAAAAGAGTAAAGAACAAAAGAGCGAGGGGGTAGTGAGGGAAAGAACAAAATATGACCAAATTCAGAACTCAAAGCGTCCAGCAGATAGTAACTGGGGAAAGTAAGGCAGGTAACTGGAGCCCTCATGTGAGCTTTCTGTCCATGGTGGAGATTCTGAATACTTTCTGTTTGCTAGAAGTCCTTTTTTTCCCCCAGATTTATTTATTATGCATATAGTGTTCTGTCTGTCTGTATGCCTGCAGGTGAGAAAGAGGGCACCAGATCTCATTACAGGTGGTTGTGAGCCACCATGTGATTGCTGGGAATTGAATTCAGGACCTTTGGAAGAGCAGTCAGTGCTCTCAACCGCTGAGCCATCTCTCCAGCCTCTGCTAGAACTCTTACTCCATGGATAATCAATATCTATCTCTAGCCGGAAATGCTTCTCCCTCCAGCTGCTCTCAGGCCGTTCTGCCTTCCCTGTCACAGAGCTGGGGAGCCCAGCCCCAAACAAGGAGCCCGTGAGGACCCAGAGACAAACATGCTTCGATCTGAAACCGGGCAGGAGCAGCCCAGCTTCTCATATAGTACACGATAATTTACCAATGTAATGTAAGTTTCACCCCAGCTAGCTTCCAATTCTATGCCATGACTTGGGCATTATTTTTCCTCATTGTGTAGCCCTGGCTGGCCTGGAAGTGGCTGTGGAGATCTGCCTGCCTCTGCCTCAAGTGCTGGCATGAAAGGTTGTGGGACTTCACCTGGCTGACTTAAAATTGGGAATCTCCCTCTCCTGTGTCACGGCTCCAGGTTTGTGCCCTGCTGGGGCTGAAACGCGGGGCTTTGGGCACGCTGGGCCAGTGCTCTGCCATCTGAGGCACCTTTTCAGGTCATTACCTCAAGCACCGGTGCTATAAAAAGCATGGATTTTAAAACCTTGCAAAGTAGAAGGAATGAGTCTGAGGACCACACGAAGAGTCCATTTAAATAAAACCGTTTAGGGTATGCAAATCCGTGATGTCGGAAAGCGACTGTGTTTGCCTGGGGTGGGTGTGAGCTGGGGACAGGAGGGGGTGGGGAGAAATGATGAAATCACCAGTGACTTGGGCTTCTTTTTAGGGGGATAAAAATGTCCACAGGTTGAGTGGGTTGTCTTCAGAAGTCTGTAAAAATAACAGAAGCATTTAAAACTCTATTCTTTTTTTTTGTTTGGCTTCTTGGGACAGGGTATCATAGAGTCCAGGCTGGCGTTGAATTCACTATGCAGCCAAGAACGACCCTGAACTCCTGATCCTCCAGCATTCACCTCACAAATGCTGAGGTTACAGGCATGCGCCACCACACCTGGCCTAGATTTTACCTCCTACCACCACCTCTTTTGTTAAAGACTTATTTTATCTTTAATTATGTGTATGTCTGTATATCTGTATGGGTACTTACACTTGAGTGCAGTACCTGCAGAGACCAGAAGAGGGCACAACATCCTATGGAGCCAGAGTTCTAGGCAGTTGTGAGCCACCCAACATCAGTGCTGGGGACCAAACCCAGGTCCTCTGCAAGAGCAGCAAACACTCTTAACCACTAAGCTATCACACCAGCCCCAAGAGTTATATTCTTAAGGGGGTGAGTTCCATAGGTTGTAAATTCTCAATAGACACAAGGAAGTCTTTCAATGTCACACTGGAGGCATGAATTATGCTAAGGTCAGTGGCTGAAGAGAGGGCTCAGTGGTTAAGAGCACTAGCTGCTCTTGCAGAGGACCTGGGTTCGAGTTCCAGCACCCACACAGTGGTTCACAGCCCCTTGTAGCTCCTGTTCCAGGGGATCTGATGTCTTCTCTGACCTCCACAGGAACTAGGCACATATGGGCATACACACATATATGAAAGCAAAATATTCAACCAATAAAAGTAAAGACATAGCCTTTTGTTTGTCTGGCTTGGTTTTTCGAGACAGGGTTTCTCTATAGCTTTGGAGCTTATCCTGGAACTAGCTCTTGTAGACCAGGCTGGTCTCAAACTCACAGAGATCTGCCTGCCTCTTCCTCTTGAGTGCTGGGATTAAAGGCGTGTGCCACCATTGCCTGGCTAAGCCTTGAATTTTTTTTAAACTATGTAAAGATCTTTAGGGATAAAACTCTTAAGTGTGACAGCAGCCCACGCAGGAAAGCGTCCTTATTTTTACAGAAACCCAAGTGCTTGGGGGTGATGTGTCAGGCATCTGTCTGCAGCTTCCTTTCATGTGGCTTAAAAGCCCCCAAGTCACACAGCTGTACTGTCCAACACCGAAGCCACCAGCCGCAGGTAGTGATTTATGCATAAATTTAAATTAATTAAAAAATGAATGACACTGAAGATCCTGTTCCCCCATCAGTAGCCACAGGTTAAGTGCCCAGTAGCCCCCTGGGACCAGTGGGTACAGTCCTGGGCTATGCAGGTGGAAGGTGCCCTCCTGGGCTATGCAGGGGGAAGGCGCCCTCCTGGGCTATGCAGGCAGAAGGCGCCCTCTCTCATTCAGAACGGTGGAAGAGCCAGCGCTGAAGCGTCGGCAAAGGACTTGTCTTCAGGAAGTTCCTCTGCGCACCATGAGAGTCCAGCAGCCACTTCTTGTTCAGCCATCTTATTCCTGGGACTTTCTCTCTCAGGCGAGTCACGTGTAGTAATGTGTCGAATACTTTGACACTGGAGAGACATGGCTGGGTAGGAGTTAAAGTTTGCGCTTCAGTCTTTACTCCGTACTTTTTAAGAAGGGTGACTTTGTGTTCCGCGTTACTTAGCGCTCCTGAACTACGCACCTGTTTAAAAACCAAGCCTGACTCTGGGGTTTGAGAAGGTTCTTAGCGCTGGTTCAACACAAAGCCAATTACTTATTTTCTACATTAATTTGTTTTTGAGGGGCCACAAAGCACGTGTGGAAGTCAGATGGCAGCTGTGAGCCTTATCTTTTCCCAAAACCTGTATGGTTTGTAAAACCCTGAGGTCAGGAAGCAGTAACTCCAAAGACACCAGAGAGGCCAGAGCAGGCTGAGCGCCAAAGCCAGGACCCAGTTGGTTGAGACCTCAGGGCATTCGCCTGAGTTTGTACCGTCAGCACAGGTGTGACATTTGCCTGTGGTCGGCTCTGGAGAGGAACTCGGCATTACCTGCTCATTTGTGGAACAATGAACCGGCATTTTCCTTCCTCCACTGCCTGGTCTCTAACACAGGCTTAGGCACAGAAAGGGGCAGATGTGTGGAAACTCCCTGAAGAGGCAGGGTTAGGGGACCCTGGGATAGGCAAAGGACACAGTCAACAAGACAAAAAGACAGCCTTCAGAATGAGAAAAGATCTTCACCAACTCCACATCTGACAGAGGGCTGATCTCCAACATATACAAAGAACTCTAGAAACTAGACACCAAAATACCAAATAATCCAATTAAAAAATGGGATACTGATCTAAACAGAATTCTCAACAGAAGAAACTCAAATGGCTGAAAGACATTTAAGGAGTTGCTCGACATCTTTAGCCATCATGGAAACGCAAATCAAAACAACTCTGAGATACCATCTTATACCTTCAGAATGGCTAGGATTAAATACACATACACACACACACACACACACACACACACGCACACGCATGCACGCAGACATGCATACACCTACTAACAACCTAGGGTGCCCAAAACAGACCAAAGCGTGGATGCCACCAAAGTCCAACTTAGTGACCCAGTGAGTTTTACGGGGTTACTTATAGGAATGTGGGTGAGAGGCTACCTACAGGAACAGAAATGACTCAAAGACAGCTGCATCACCAAGGCCCACCCCACCTTGGTGACAGCTCACAAAGCTGGGAACCTGGAGCACACTGCACAGCCTGCAGGCTGCTCCACAGGCTGGATTGTCCTTTCCGGGGGAGCTCAGCTGCTTTCTGCTTCTTCCTGCTTGGCTTCTCTGAGTCTTCTCGGCAGCTCAGCTCCTCTGAGATTGGTTCTTGTAAGCAGAGACTGCTTGTTTGTTTCCTGGCCGCCCAGACCGGAAATAATCCCACATACATGTTTATTACAACCCTGTTTGACCAATAGCTTATGTATATTTCTAGCTAACTCTTCTTAAATTAACCCATTTTTTTATTAATCTGTGTATCGCCACATGGCTGTGGCCTATGAGTAAGGTTCGGTTCGGCCCCTGTCTCCTTGGCAGCTACGTGGTGTCTCTCCGATTCTGCCTTCTTTTCTCCTCTATCTCTGCATGGAATTCCCGCCTTGCTCTATTCTGCACTGCCATAGGCCCAAAGCAGATTCTTTATTAAACAATGGTAATGAAACATATTCACAGCATACAGAGGGGAATCCCACATCAGGTTCTCA
>NC_022016.1:47029889-47033844 GCF_000317375.1 Microtus ochrogaster | reverse complement strand
CCAGGCCCTACCTCAAAATTACTACCATCACTCAAGAGCCAAATTAGAGACCAGGTGTGCTGGCTAGTTTTATGTCAACTTGACACGAGCTAGAGTCATCAGAGAGGAGAGAGCCTCAGTTGAGAGAAATGCCTCCCTAAGATCAGGCTGCAGGTAAGCCTGTAGGGCATTTTCTTCTTTAGTGATCATGGGGGAGGGCCCAAGCCATTGTGGGTGGTGCCACCCTGGGCCTGTGGTCCTGGGTGCTATAAGAAAGCAGGCTGAGCAATGACAGGCCAGTAAACAGCACTCCTCCTTGGCCTCTGTATCAGCTCCTGCCTCCCGGTTTCTGCTCTGCTTGAGAGTTCCTGTCCTGACTTCCTTCAATGGTAAACCACAAATGTGGACATGTAAGTCAAATAAATCCTTTCCCACCTAAGTTGCTTTGGTCACAGTGTTTCATCACAACAATAGCAACCCTAAGACACTACATTTCTGCCCATCACCCTTCTGTCCCTCATCTGACTGCAAAAGCTGCCTGGGAGATGTCTGATTGGTTAGCCAAAGTGACACAGCCATGCCCAGCGGCAAGGATTTTGCTTCTACAGCCAGAGGCAGTTGTACCTGGTGCAATGGGTCTCCTGAGGGAGAGGTGCCTCTGGGAGAATGGGATTGGGGGTATGGATGCCAAGAGCAGGAGCTGATGAGGACAGGCAGGCGGTTCTCCTGTTGCCTGGCAGTGCCCAAGGTTGGAAGGAGGCATACAGGTAGAGGAGGGCATGGGCTGGCTGGTGCTTGCTTGCTGGGCAGCAGTCACTCAGTTAAGCACTTGGCTCTCACTTAATCCTCTCCACAGTAGGCAGCAGGACTGTCATTAACAGTGCGTACCGGCAAGAAATCTGAGAGAGATGGGGCTCCCGAGAACCGAAAGACAGGGGAGCTGAGATCTGACTGCCCACAGTCAGACTTCTGACCCAGGAGACACACTGGACAGGATATAGGTTCCATGATGAGTGGCCTTCTCCTGCCAGTGGGTGGAGGCTTCATGAAGGGCTGGGTTGAGAAGGATTCTAAGGTTCCCTGAGGTGTGACAATGGAGTTTGTTTCTGTGATCAGTTAGTGACGTCCTCAACAAATGTGACTTGAGAATTCAAAGAGCGTTTCTTTCCTTTAAAAAAAAGATTTATTTTAAAGTCTGTAGGTATGAGCATGTGAGTGCAGGTGTTGGAAGAGACAGGGGAGATCTTCTGGAGCCGGAGTAGCGGAGGCTGTGAGCTCCCTGACTGGGAAGCTGGGAACTGAGCTCGGTCCTCTAGAAGAGCAGTGAGGGTTCCTAACCCCTGGGCATCTCTCCAGCCCCGCTTGACATCTTGTCAAGCAAACATGCAGCTTTTTCCATAAAAGCCATATATTAGACCATGAAACACACACACACACACACACACACACACTCCATTTTTACAAACTGAATTATTCAGACTATATTTTCCAACCAAAAGATAACATAACAGGAAACACAGTTTAGAGAAATGGCTCAGTGGTTAAGAGCACTGGCTGCTCTTGGCAGAGGACTTAGGCTAGATTCTCAGAACCTACGTGGCTGCTCACAATCATCTGTAACTCCAGCTTCAGGGATTCCCCTCTGAGGGCACTGTACACATGTGGCACACAGACATACGTGCAGGCAAAACACTCGTATGCTGAAGGATTACAAAAAATATGAAAAAACACTCATACACGCTATGAAGAAGAAGGAGGAGGAGGAGGAGGAGATAACCAGAAGCTTCCTGGCTTCCTGAAAAACTATTATTTTTTTTTTTGGAATATTTTATTGCTTTATTTCGTGTGCATGGGTGTTAGTGTGAGGCCAGAGGGTCAGAGGACAACTCGCAAAAGTTGCTTCTCTCTTTCCACCATGTGGGTCTTGGCAGTTGAACTCAGGTCATCAGGCTTGGTGGCAAATGCCTTAACCTGCTGAACCAAGGAAATACCATCTGAGAAATCCAGCCGGGCATGGTGGTGCATGCCTCTAACCCCAGCCCCGGGAGCTACTCTGTTCCCATCGCTCCCGTCAGCAAGTACATTCCGTGTCCCACCGCTGGCTCTCTCTGCTCTGCTCTCTCGATGGAGACGCCATCTGACAGGTCCTACCAAGCTACCCCTTGGTGTGTAGGACCTATTCCATGGAATGTTCATCCTAGCTGCAACATGTACCCCTGGTTTTCTCATTTTTTTTCTATTTTTCTATTGTTTTCTATTGTCTCAACTCACCATTTTTAAAATGTCTTTTTTTTTTTAGTGCAGGTGTGGACATACACATGTCTATACGGTGTGTACAGTGTGTGTGGAACCCAGAGACATATGTTTCCCCAGGGAGTTTCCACTTTTGTTTGAGATAGGGTCTTTCAGTGAACTGGGGCTCTCTGATTTGGCAAGGCTGTCTGACTGGTGAGCCCTGGATGTTTCCTGCCTCTACCTCCCTAACTGTGCAGGTCTCAGCTGCCATAGCTGGCTTTTTACGTGGCTGTTGTATATAAAGCCATGTCCTCACGCTCCCTCAGCACTTACTGGCTGGGCGGTCCCCCTGGCCCTGTGGCACTGGTCCTCTAGAATTATACGACTATTCTACTGACTATTCTAGTTTCATCCAGCTGCAACTGGGCTCTTGGCTTTCTAGTCTAGTCAACCGAACCCTTCATTATCAGTTCTGCCCCCAAATTCTCCCTTGGCTAACCAGTGAGAGACTTTTCATGTTGAACTTTTCCTTATAACACGACCCCCAGCATTCTTTTTTCATTATTACATAGCATTTTAAATTTATTTTTTCAGAATTTAATATAAGCACACAATGTATTTCAGTCACATGCACCCTTCTTTCAACTTCTCCTGGGTTCCCCCACTCACATCCCTCTCCCGATTTTCTCTTTTTTAAGGGTATTATTCGTGTGTGTGTGTGTGTGTGTGTGTGTGTGCACGCATGAGTGTGTGTGCCGTGTGTATGCAGGTGCCTACAGAGACCAGAAGACATTAGATACCCTAAGTCTGGAGTTACAGATGGCTATGAGCCACCCTGCGTTGGTGCTAGGAACTGAACCCTGGTCCCCTGCAAGAGCAGTAAATGCTCTTTACTGCTAAGCTGTCTCTCCGGCTCCTCTTCTTTCTTTCGTTCCTTTTGCTTTTTATTAACTCCCTGAATGCAGTTAGGACTGTACATGTATGCCCAAGTGTGGGGCCACCTGCTGAAGCAGGGTCCACCTACCATGGACTACACGCTTATAGAAAACTGTCTCCCCTCTCTACCCGCCCACAACTGTCAATCCCATCATTCTTCAGGCACTTTCTTGCTCTCTTGTGAAAATGACCCAAGGTCCCCTTCTACATTCTCTACCCCAATCTTGGGTTCTACCATTTGTTCAAGGGACCAGGGGTCTTTGGTGGGGAACAGTATTTTGAAGGCAGGATCTGAGCATGTCACTGTGTGGCCCTTCTCAACGGCAGGAACTAGTAAGCACAGAGCCCATTCCCACCCTGCCTGGGCACTGGTCTCCCAGACAGGCTTCCAGGCTCCCGTACTGGAGTGTCAACCCAACCCCATCCCATCCAGTCCCTCTTCACAAACTTCCCATCTTCATCTGGTAGTCATTCATCTGGAAAGGGGGGAATAGGAGACAGGACGACGCTAGCTGATTCCTGGGTATTTCGGTATTTTATTTTCCCGTGTTTTCTAGTAGTCATGCTGACACGGAGAAGCGCTATTAGTTTTCATAGGTGGATCTTTGATCTGATAATTATTGTATTGGTTTCTCTGTGTGGGTAACAACTTAATCTGTAATGACCATTTTGCCTCTTCTCTTCCCACCCTCACCTTTCTTCAGGACGTCAGCAAGAACCTGAGAACAACCTGAACTAGTAACCATGACATCAGGCAACCTTCAGCTGTCCCTGATCTCCCTTAAAAATAGGCTTTTAGGGGGCC
>NC_022016.1:47017067-47028574 GCF_000317375.1 Microtus ochrogaster | reverse complement strand
AGGCGTGCGCCACCATCGCCCAGCTCTGGCTACACTTTTTATATTATCCTTTTTCTTTTCTTTCTTTCTTTTGTTGTTTGTCTTCCAAGGCAGGGTCTCACTATTTAGCTCTGGCTAACCTGGAACTTGTTATGCATCCCAGGCTGGTCTCGAACTCAGCTCTGCCTGCCTCTGCTTCCTGAGTGCTTGAGATTAAAGGCGTATATAACAATGCCTAGCCTTTAATCACACTTTAAAAAGACTTCTTAAAAAATTACATTTGTGTGTTTGCATGTGTGTGTGCATGCGTGCACGTTCATGCGTGTGGGTGAGCATGTGTACGTGAGTGCGTACATGCATGTGTGTGAGCGTGCATCCGTGTGTGTGCACACGCGTGTGCATGCGCGCGCGCACACACGCACACATATATACCATAATGTTCATGTGGAGATCAGAGGAAAACTTATGGGAGTCGATTTTCTTCCACCATATTGGTCCCACGAATTGATATCAGATCTCCAGACTCGGGTAAGTTCCTTTATCTACTTAACCATCTCACTGGTCTTAATACCTTAAATCTTTTAGATTTATTTATTATTTTATGTGTAGAAGTGCTTTGACTGTATGTCTGAAAGAGGTCATTGGATCCCCAGGAACTGAAGTTACACATGATTCTAAGTCACTGTGTGGGTGTTGGGAATTGAACCTAGGTCCTCTGCAAGAGTAGCCAGTGCTCTAACTACTGAACCACATGTCCAGCCCTGATACAACTTTTGCAAAGTTTTTTTTTTTTCTATTCCTGGTTTTCTAAGAATTTTTGAAAATGCAAATGGTGGTGACTTTCTGAAAAGCTTTCTTATGTATGTATGTCTGCAACGGGGTGATCTTGTGACTTCTCTCCCTTAGTCCATTGATTAACGTGGAGAACTTAATGGCTGAGTTTTCAGAAGGCGAAATTCTGCTCTTTCATCTGGGATAAGCCCCATTTGGTGAGAAAAATAAACACAGGATTGAGCTAACAGATACTTTGCCTAAGTTTCTCATCTTTGTGTTCAGGGTGAGAAGAGCTTATAATTGCGTTCTCTCGGTTTGTTCTCAATTTGAAAGTAAGATTATCCAGTCGTATTAAAGATGCTAACTGCACCCTCTTTCTTCTGAACCCTCGCTTTAGAATTGAGACATAGGATTTCATAAGCTCCCAAGGAGGTATGGCAGCATTTTTTATTCTGAAAAGACTCCCCTTGGAGGTGTTAATAAGCCTGGATTGTCCAAGCTTAGGGGGCTCCAGCCATGACCTGACTCACTGTGCCTGCCCTTGAACAGCTGTATCTCCAGGAAGGCATCCCCCGGCCTTCCAACCCTGGCAGCTGGAGGCCTCAGATGCTCCAGGGCCACCTTGCACGTGGCCACTGCTGTCGATCTGCAAGCCCATGGAGACTGCATTTGTAGCTTGCTATGGATTTGCATCCCTGACTCTGAACCACCGTCTTCTGAGATAACAGGGAAGGATGACAAGGGAAAAAGAAAGGGAAGAGGCTGCCATGCTACTCACTGCCAAGAGGATCAAGTGTGATGGGGCACTGTCCCCACCCCAGAGTCTCCCCAGCCTGACCTTGCTGGATCCAGTCTGCCCCCGCTCTCCATCCTCTCCATACCCCTTCTCTTCTTAGGGCCCTTCCCCCCACCCTGCTCTGTGCCCTATTCCCTGATGGCAACTCTAACTTCTAGCCCAGGTGACCCTGCCAGCCTGCTTCATTCCACAGCCACACCCCCCTCCCCCGTCTTAGCCTGGACTCTGTTCCTTCAGTCATGAGACAGGTCTGCTCCCTTCCCTCACTGCCCTGCCTCTTACCCAAGCAGTTATTCTTTTTTGTTGTGTTGTTCTTCTTGTTGGTTTTCCAAGAGAGGGTTTCTCTGTGCTGCACTGGCTGTCCTAGAACTTGCTCTGTAGACCAGGCTGGCCTCTATCTCACAGAGCCCCGCCTCCCAAGTGCTGGAACTAAAGGCGTGTACTACCACCACCGCCTGGCACAAGCAGTTGCTCTTAACCAGAGCTGTTTCTTCATCCTTTCCGCTGCAGAGTCCCCCACCCTGACCCCAAACCGGGCCAGGTCTGGTCCTTACCTCCCTCCTGGGCTAGACCTGGTTGCTCTCACCCAATCTGGGATAGGAGTAGTATGTCCTATTCTACTCTCACAGATTCCTGCCTGGCCAGGGCTTCAGAGCTGTCCCCAGCATTGCTCTCTTGGGTACCATAATTCAATGCAGATGTGGTCCTCCCTCGGTGGGAATCTGCCGCCCCCTGCTGGTCAGTTCATTACAAACATCGGCAACTTTCCTGTTGGCAGCTGATCACTAAGCCAGCCTTTTCAACATTCAACATCTCCTTGGGTGAGTCCTTGACAACAAGACCAAACCAGACTCAGGAATCCACACAGCAACTGTAGGAATTGGATCTGTGATTGCCCCCTTTTTTATAGATTGGAAACTGAGACACTAAGATAAAGTCAAAAACCCAGAGCCTGGGCCTGTAGACCTAGCTACTCAAGTATTTGAGGCAGGGGGATCACTTGAGCTAGGAGTTAGCAATCAGTCAAGCCATATTACAAGGGAAGAGAGAGAAAAAGAAAGAGAGACAGAGGGAGAGAGAGGAAGGGACGGAGGGAAGGAGGGAGAGAGAGTTAACCTAGCTTTACCTAAGCTTCAGAATTGCCCCTATAGCTCCTTAGAAACTGAAATTTCCACTCTCCCTGAACTCCATTCCCAGGTGCAGCTTGCCTGGTCTTCTCTACCCTCATTGGGTTACTTTCAGATTGTCTACATAGTATTCAAGGCTGTCTGCACTGGCTTCCTGCCTCAATTTCCCTTCCTGAGATGTATGTGTGTGTGTATGTGTGTGTGTTTCCCTTCCTGAGATATGTGTATGGTGGTGACCTACCTATAATCCCAGCACCTGGGAGGCAGGAGGATCAGAAGTTCAAGGTCACCTTTAACTACACAGCGAATTGAAAGTCAGCTTCAGCCATCCCCCTCGTACCCTCCTCTACACGGGGTCTAACCCACACCCAACCCAAACGCTCCTGGGAGTCTCATCTTGGAGGAAAAAAAAAGCAAACAGAAGAGCCTCCCTCACCCTGGCCCAAACTTGAACTGCCTGCCTGTTTCCTTAGGAAGAAAATCCTTGCAAGAAGTAGGGCAGAGACTTATAGCTCAGGCTGTGGCTCTGTTGGGAGACGCTTGCCTCCTGTGCTCACTTCCGAGAACTGTATCAGCCCTCCACAGTGCTGCACACTGCAATCCTCCCACTCTGGAAACAGAACCAGGGGAACCAGAAATTCAAGACCATCCTCAGATACATAGAGAAGTCAGCACCAGCCTGGACTACATGAGACCCTGTCGTGTAGAGCGGAGGGGGAGGAAAGAGGGCCTGGAAACCTAGCTCAACGGTAGAGTTCTGACCCTGAGTTCGGTACATAACACCACCACAACGACAACACAAAAACCCTATTTCTGTGTCTCCAAATACTGGGAGGCTGTGGAAGGAGGATCAAGAGTTCAAGACCAGCCTGGCGTACCTTTCTCCTTTCTCAGAGAACTAATTTTTAAAAAGCATTGGAAGGACGCCCATTTGTCTCCTTCAGCACAGGATGTTCTGGATTTTGTCCCGTGCTTCCAAGTCAGGCCAACCGAATGTTCTCTAACCCAGCAGCCAGTGTCCTGCCTCAGCCCATGTGACCTCCTTCCTGGCAGCCCCCGACACCGCTGAATGTGTCCTCCGCTGGCCAGGCCTCTGCTTGGTTTTCTCCCTTATAACTCTACTTCCCAGACCCTTTTGAAGATGGCCGGGGGCTCCGCAATACCCTCGCAGACCCTCCCCTCACCCTGTTCTCTCCCTGGGTGACCATGAAGATATTGGCCGCTCCCACATGCATGCCACCACTGTGGGGTACCTCCCTGGCAGGGGGTGCGTAACTGGCTTATAACAAAGAGGAGTCCTGCAATCCTCAAGGCGGCGTAGGCCACCTGTCAATCATGCCATATTCTACTTTAATCTTTCCTTTGGTGCCAAGTGGGGCGTCCGGCTGTACCTATCTCCACATGGGCACCGTAAACACATCTCCCCCTCAGCTTGTCAACTCAGAGCTCCCCAGTCTGACTCTCTAAATCACCTAGAAACCCAGTACTCATCCAGAAGAGCTCCCTCTCCCTTACCCGTACCCATCCATCCCATGGCTGGCCTGCCCATCTCAGCATCTCCCCCAAGCCTCTATTGTACATCTGCTGCAGTAGTTTGACTATGTATGGCCCCCACAGACTCATGCGTTTGAATGATTGTCCCATAGGGAGTGGCCTATTAGGAGGTGTGGCCTTTCAGGGATAGGTGTAGTCTAGTTGGGGGAAGTTTGTCACTGTGGGGTGTGCTTTGAGCTCTTACATGCTCAAGCTACTCCCCGTGTGGTACAGTTTCTCCTTGCTGCCTGCATATCAAGGTGTAGAACTCGCAGCTCCTTCTCTAGCACCATGTCTGCCTGCATGCCACATGTCTCCTGCCATGATGATAATGAACTGAACTTCTATTTTTTTTTTTTTAATTTTTGAGACAGGGTTTCTCTGTAGCTTTTTGGTTCCTGTCCTGGAACTAGCTCTTGTAGACCAGACTGGCCTCGAACTCACAGAGATCTGCCTGCCTCTGCCTCCCGAGTGCTGGGATTAAAGGCGTGTGCCACCACTGCCCGGCTGAACTGAACTTCTTTTTTTTTTTTGGTTTTTCGAGACAGGGTTTCTCTGTGGCTTTGGAGCCTGTCCTGGAACTAGCTCTGTAGACCAGGCTGGCCTCGAACTCACAGAGATCCGCCTGCCTCTGCCTCCCGAGTGCTGGGATTAAAGGCGTGCGCCACCACCGCCCGGCTGAACTGAACTTCTTAACTGTAAGAGAGCCACCCCAATGAATGTTTTCCTTTCTAAGAGTTGTCACGGTCATGGTGTCTCTTTGAAGCAATAGAACCCTAACTACGACAGCAGCCTAAGCTTTTCCAAAAGGTGTCCCCATTCAGTGTGTTCACCACATGGCAGCAGATTGGTACATTTGATTGCAATGTCATTCTATGTGAAACACAGGTGGCACCCATTTTTCTTTGGGTCAAGGTCTAAATCCCAAGAACAGCAGCCTTCAAGGCCACTTGCCCTGACCCCTGATGGTTCTCCTGACCCCTGGGCACTCCAGCACCATGGCCAGATCCACGACCTCCCTACTGCCTGGTGTGGGTCTCCTGGACCAACCTCCTCCCCTCCCGTTAGCTTCTAACTATCCTTCAGTGCTCACCTCAAGGACTCCCTTCTCAAGGAGGCCCTGAATGGGGCCCTGTGACAACCCTCCTTGGGGAGCCGTGTCCTTTCTTCCAGCACAGTTCATCTTGCAATGCCCTCCCTCACTCATCGAGATGATGGTCAACGCATTTCCAGACTTGCCCCCGGGTGGGCACGCATCTGTGCTTGTCCAGGGGTCAGCTACCACAGTGCAGCAGAAGGATGGAGTGAGTGAACCCAGCCTTTCCATCTGACCACGTAGCGAGTCACTTCAAGAAGGAGTGGTAGGGCTGAAGAGATGGGTTGGTGGTTAAGAGCACTGGCTGCTCTTCCAGAGGACTTGGGTTCGAATCCCAACGCTCACATGGTGTCCCACAGCTGTCTGTGACTCCATTTCCAGGAGATCCAATGCTCTGTCCACACACACATAAAATAAAAATAAATCTTAAAAAAAAATAAGTACTGGGGGCTGGAGACATGGCTCAGCATGTATCGATGTCTGCTATGAAGCCTGAAGGCCTGAGTTGGATCCCAGGGACTCACCTGGTGGAAGGACAGAGCCACCTCCCACAAGTTATCATCTGACCTCCACATCTGGAGCACTGGGCACTCACAGCACAAAAATAAACTCATGTACATAAATAAATGTTAGCCGGGTGGTGGTGAGACATTCCTTTAGTCCCACCCCTTGGGAAGCAAAGCAGATGGATCTCTGTGAGTTCAAAACAAGTCTGGTCTACAGGGTATGTTCCAGGGCAGGCTCCAAAGATACACAGAGAAACCCTGTCTTGTAAAACAAACAACAACAACAAAAAAGAAAACAAAATTTTTTTTAAAAAAAAGGTTTCTAGGGCTGAGGAGATGGCTCTCTCTGTAAAGTGATTGTCCCCCAAGCACGAGGACCTGAGTTCGATCCTCCTGAGCCCACATGTGCAGATCTGGACATGGTGGCACATGCTTGTAATCCCATAGCTGTGGAGATCCCAGCAGATCCTGGGGGCTCACTGGTCAAACAGCCTAGCCTATTTGGTGACTTCCAGACCAGTGAAAGACACTGTCTCAAAAGGAAGATGGATGTTGGCTGGGAAATGATTTGCTGCCTGAACATCAGGACCTGAGTTCAAATCCTCCTGTACCCATATAAGAACTGGGCGCACTCACACATATGCCTCTAACCCCAATACTATGGGGTGGAGAAAGGATGCCTGGGACTTGCTGGCCCCCAGCCTAACACCAGGTCCAGAGGGACACTGTCTTAAGGGAATAAGGACACCTGACATCTTTCTCTGGCCTCTGGCATCTACATGCAAGCCTACATACACACATACACATGTAGTATCTAAGTCATCCAGGGGGTTTGCTTTCCTCCCTCCCTCCCTCCCTCCCTCCCTCCCTCCCTTCTTTCCTACCTACCTTCCTTTTTTTTTTTGAGATAGGGTCTCACTACGTAGTCCTGACTGTCCTGGACTCCCTCTGTAGATCGGCCTGCCTCTGCCTCCCAAGTACTGGGATTAAAGGGGTGTACCACTATGCCCAGCTTTTTTCTTTCCTTTTTCTTCTTTTCTGTACTGAGGACTATACTAGAGCTTCAGTTACAGTGTGCAAGCGTTCCAACCCTGAGCTATATGTGCAAGCCTCCTCCTTTCTCCCACCCCCTCCTCTTCTTCCCCTACCCCCTCCTCATTTCCCCCACCCCCTCTGTTCTTCCGTTTCCATTTCAAGCCATCTCACTAGGTTGCCCGAGATTTCCTCGACCACACTCGACCACACTCGGTAGCCCAAACTAATTTCATCCTCCAAGTGCTGAGCATGGCAGGCCCGAGCCACGAGGTCCAGCGACTGTTCTTCCCTTGTCACAAGAGCAACGGATGACTGCTGTAGAAAGACAATGAGGAGACACAAGCTCGAGAAGGGGCATCCAGTCCCGTGTACACACTGTTTTGTAAACTGCTTCTCACCCTGTGCATAGGTCCAGGACCCACATGCCAGCATCTACCTTTCTGTTGTTCAGGCGTGCTAACCTGTTGTCTGTAAACAGCAGGGTTTTGTGTGTGTGTGTGTGTGTGTGTGTATGTGTGTGTGATAATCACGGCAGATGGGTGCACAGGTGTGTGTGAGAGTACACATGTGCGTGGAGGCGTGTGCCCGTGTGATGCATATGGCAGCCAGAGGATCCTTCTCAGGAGCAATCTACCTTTTGTTTAAGGCGGGATCTCTCACTTAGCCTGGGACTCCCCAAGCAGGCTGAGCAGATTGGTCAGGGAGCACCAGGGGCCTGGTTGTCAGCGACCTGACTGTCTGCCTCCCCGGCACTGGGATTACAGGGCAGACCTCCATGCTGGGCTTTTCCTTCCTTCCTTTCTTCCTTCCTTCCTCTCCCCCCACCCCCGTCTCCCTCCCTCCCTTCCTTCCTACCTCTTAATTTTTGAGACAGGGTATCTCTATTTAGCCCTGAGCTGCTGTTTTGTTTTGTTTTAATTTTCATGTGGACTTTTGAAATCAAACTCAGTTCTTCATGCTTACAAGGCTTAACTTTGCTGCCTTAACTATCTCCCCAGTCCCAAAGAGTTTTCTTTCACCAGTGTGTCTGTATGTCCGTCCATCCGTCCGTCTGTCTGTCTGTCATGTCTGCATTTGGATGGAGAGGTCAGAGGAGTATGTCTGATGTCCTGAACATTTTACCTAGGTGAAGTCACACAGTGAGTGCGTGTGTGTGAGACGCTGTCCCTCAGCCATGCTTTACGGCAGCCGAGGGACATCCGTATTGTCAGGACAGTAGTGCTGCTATGAACATGAGCATATTTTTGTGTGGACGTGGCTTTCTCTTTCTCCTGGGCGTGTCCCTGAGGCACAGACGGCTCCTTGTTTACCTTCCTGGGGAATGGGCATTTTACTGCCAATGTATAAAAGCTCTCCATTCTCTACGGCCTCCCTTTGGATGCTAGCCATTCCAGTGGGTGTGAAATGGAATGTTGTGGTCCGTGCAATAAACTTTTACTGAGTTCCTTCTGGGTGCCAAGCTCTGGTGAAGGGCTGGAGATCTAGTTACAAACAGGACTTGGATGCCACCTACCTCTGTGGAAAGATCTGCATGGATTTAGACACCAAAGGAAGAAAGAATAGCTCACAAGATGGATCTAGAAAGTGGTAAGTAATGTCCTAAGTTACGAGGGCTTTGCCAGTGTACTAGAAAAGGGTGAGGTGTTGTGGAATATCATTTTAACTAGGCAACGATGGGTTACATTAGTTTACGCTCTGGAATATTACTCTAACTGTGTAACGGTGTGTTCTATTTGTTATGTGCATTTGTTTAACGTCATAGGGATCTGTGTTTAATTATGTAAAGATGGGCTGTACTTGTTCCACCTTGCCTGCCTAAGGCACCTGATTGGTCTAATAAAAAGCTGAACGGCCAATAGCTAGGCAGAGAAAGGATAGGCAGGGAGAAGGAAGGAGGAGAGAATGAGAAAGAGAGGGACATACCCAGGGCCAGCCAGGCAGTTGCCAGACAGACAGACTTGAGAAGCAGTGAAAATAAAATATACAGAAGGAAGAAAGGTAAAAATCCCAGAGGCAAAGGGTAAATAAAGAGGAACAGGTTAATTTAAGTTAAAAGAGCTAGCCAGAAACGTTCCTAAGCTAGGCTGAGGATTCATAACCAGTAAAGTCTCCCTGTCATGATTTGGGAGCTGGTTGGTGGCCAAAAAGAAAAAGCCTGGTACAGCAGGGCTGTTGTGTGGCATGCGGATGTAGGAGACAAAGCCCCCTGGGAAGGTGGCATTCCTGGGACTCAGCCGGTAAGGAAGAACACCTTGCTTCATCCTGAAGGAAGAGGTCTCCAGGACTGGGAACAGCATTGCAAAGGCCACAGGCCCATGAGTTTGGTACTTTCTAGGAATGAGGCAGTAGCTGGTGCTCAGGAGTAGAACAGGGGTGACAGAAGTAGATCACACCCGCCTTTGAAGGCTGCCGCAAGAAATTTAATTCTGAGCTTGGCATAAAGTCATTAAATTCTGACAACAGAATACTTATACTTTGAAAATCTCCCTCAAGCCGGGTGGTGGTGGTGCACGCCTTTAATCCCAGGAGGCAGAGGCAGGCTGATCTCTGTGAGTTTGAGGCCAACCTGGTCTACAAGAGCTAGTTTCAGGACAGGCTCCAAAGCTACAGAGAAACCCTGTCTGGATGTCTGGAAAAACCAAAAATAAAAGAAAAGAAAAGAGGAAGGAAGGAAGGAAGGAAGGAAGGAAGGGAAAAAATCTCCCTCCTCACGCACCCTATGAGAACGAACCGTCGGATGCTGCAGCGTCGGATGCTGACAAGGTAGTAGAGCCCCCAGAACGCTTGCTGGAGGAGGTTGGTGGGAACAGAGAGGGGGCAGCCCCTTTAGAAAACAATGTCAGTTTCTCACAGCACTCAGCGCACTTATCATACACAGTCCAACAGCCGAACTCTTCAGTGTTCACCCTGGCTGGGAACTGACGTCCACACAAACACAAGTTGTCAGACAGCTCGATCCTCCAAGCCAAACGGCCACCATCTTCATGAATTCAACCATGCCCGCTTGCAGTAGATCATCACGGCTAAGTTTGTTGGCTGTGAGCAGTCCCTCACAGAGGAGGGCTGGCTGTGGGCGGTCCCTCAGAGAACAGGGTGTGGGGAGGATGTAGGACCCTCACCTGGATATCCAGCCACTCCTTCCAACCAGCTTGTGTGATACTCTGCCCTAACTGCACGTGACCTTCAGGTCTCAGGGAGGAGCTATAATATAGGGGTAGGGAAGACTTGGGGGGTATGGAGTTCCATCTCCACAGCCACAGTGGAGCCATCATGCTGGGTACAGGCGTTCTAGCTGCAGTGGGGTCACCCACACTTCTGTCAGTAACCCCGCATCATGCTCTGTAAGCAAACTTAATAAACTCATTAGATCCCCTTAATAAACTAATTGGATTCACCTAGCTTTGGTGAAGTTGAGCTTTGGTTTGACACTGAGACCTTCTGAGAAGGGGGTAGACACAAGCCCCTGGCAGGGAAAAGATTCTTAAAGTACTGTTATTTACAGAATGTGCCAAAGCCCAGATCTCCCGCAGCCAGTTTCCTGTGGCTCAGGCTGCCTTCAAAGTCTCTATGTAGCAAGGACAAATTTGAACTCCCGCTCTTGCTGCCTCCATCTGGGAGAAGCTGTGATGTTTCCGCTTTCCCTTTGGTGATGATCCAGTTGACCTGCTCTTGCCCTGACTGGGTTGGGCAAGCCCACTGGCTTGTCCTGTGGCCTCCCCTGCTGCACACATATGTCTGTCTTCTCCTGAACTGCATACACGACATGTCCATCCTCTCCTGCTTATCCTGTGCTGCTTTTGCTGTCCCTGGGAAGGAGCCCAGGGCCTCCCACATGTTTCACTGAGCTCTGGATCCACCACTGAGCCATGCCCCAGCCCTGCTCCTGTTTTAACCATAGTAACTTCATGGCCCATCAAGGACCTTTGGTGTGCCAGCATTTGGAGGTCACTCTCTTATCAGATGTACTCAAACATACATAGTCCCCATATCAAATGGGTTTTTTTCTTTATTAGGGAATCTAGTTTTATAATTTGTAAAGGAAATGATCTCTATTCACAGGTTGGGGGTGTGTTGTTTTGGTGGCTGTGGTTACTTTGGCATCATTTAAATTCTTGTTTCAAGTTGGAAGCATGCTCCAGGCCATTGAACTTCTCCCAGGCTCCAGAGCTGAGCTCAGGACGCTGAAGAAGACAGCCACACTGAGTCCAGCTTCTCAATTTCCTCATCTGCCCCAGATAACGCCAACAGTGGATGAGGTCCAAGCGGACCTAAGCACTGACTTGGGTCAGGCAGCTCTGGGCTGGACCGTTCTGAAGAAGCAGGATCTGCTTGGGCTCCTTCTTGCTAGGTCTAACTAAAGGGAGAAGTCTGCATTCTGAAATCGCAGTGGCAGCTTCTTCCTAGGAACACACACGAGGCTCCCCAGAGACAGGAACCAGTGTGAAGTTCTGTGGCTCTCAAGGTCAAGTGTAGCTCTCTGGCCTGGTCCTCACAGTCCGACATGCTCTGGCTCCCTTTCTGGTGTGCTTTCTTCCCTCACTTCCCTGTCTTGCACCAATATTCTGGCAGCTTCTATACTGCAGGGCCTTTGCCCCTGTTGCTGTGATGGCCCAGAGTGTTCACTATTGCTTTGCTCTCTCTCTCTCTTTCTCTCTCTCTCT
>NC_022016.1:47015335-47016352 GCF_000317375.1 Microtus ochrogaster | reverse complement strand
CCTCCCTCTCCAGTCCTAAGAGAAGTCAGGGTGCCCTGCCCTGTTGCTTGCTTTTCTTGGATACAGGATTTGTCTGTGTATCCCTGACTGTCCTGGATCTCAGATACCTGCCTGCCTCCTGTAGGGATGGGTGCCGCCCACAGTTAGGATGGATTGTCCCACATCGATTGACATAATGACTGCAGTCCTTTCAGGTATGCTCAGAGACCCATTCTGGATCCTGTCAAACTGCCAGTTTGTGCTAACCATCTCAGAGACCCATTCTGGA
This sequence comes from Microtus ochrogaster, assembly GCF_000317375.1. Classification (NCBI taxonomy): domain Eukaryota; kingdom Metazoa; phylum Chordata; class Mammalia; order Rodentia; family Cricetidae; genus Microtus; species Microtus ochrogaster. Next base: position 47,016,084 of record NC_022016.1, on the reverse strand, counting down.
TCCTGTCAAACTGCCAGTTTGTGCTAACCACCTCACAGGGTCTCAAGTCACCCAGGTTGGCCTCAGACTCACTGTATAGTTGAAGCTGACCTGAGATTGCTCCCCCCAACTGTCTCTATCTGCCAAGTGCTAGGGTTGCAAGCATGTGTCTCCAGAGAGTCAGAAGAACAGGCTTTGGGGCTGGCCTTGGCTACAAAGCAAGACCCTATCAATATATTTCTAGATTTTGAAGACCCTGAGAACTTGAGCCAACTGCTCCTTTCCCTGCCTGACAGGAGGGCCTGGGTTCAAATACAGCCTGTTTACCCCCTTTCAGAAATATATCTTGAAGTCTCTGATGTGGGATGTCCTTCTGTATATGTGTTTGTAGTGGGAGCTGCGGGCTGGCCTGCTTTTCATCCCGCCCAGCTCCCACATGGTTAGCTTTACACCCGAAATAACAACACACAAACTGTATTCATATAAACACTGCTTGGCCCATTAGCTCCAGCCTCCTACTGGCCAACTCTCACATCCTTATCAACCCATCTCCATTAATGTGTGTAACACCACAAGGTGGTGACCCACCAGGAAGATTCTAGTGTACATGGCTTGCAGAAGCAGTGAACATGCCTCCGCCATGATGGACTGGGCAGAGCAAACATGCAGGGCCACGGACTTGGTCCTAGCCATGCCCCACTTAATATTTAAAAAAGAAGTGCTCCTGGTCAGAAAATGATCACAAATACATAATAAAGATAGATTCAAGC
>NC_022016.1:46982427-47015055 GCF_000317375.1 Microtus ochrogaster | reverse complement strand
AAAAAAAAAAAACAGATTCAGATTTAAAAGTCCTCTAAATGGGTCACCGTGTTGGATAAATGTACATAGGATAAATGGAGACAGAAGAAAAAGAGTATAGACAGTTATAAAAAGAAGTGAATAGCTTTAAAAATTAAAACAAAGTCTTTAAGTCTTTAAAGAAACAGTAAAAGTAATATAAAAGAGCACAGACAGTCATAGATTAAAGGAGTAAAGAAAAATAAGCCCTCTAAAGATGGAATAAACCCAGAGTCTGGATTATGTATAGTATTGTGTTTTCTTTGAATTTTTTGACTCCAGACAGACATTTGATTCTGGGGACTACTAAGTTAAACCAACATAAAGGTATCTTGGCTTCAAAATTTGAGTCTAAGGATATGTTACTTTGGAAAAGAGAGTCTGCTTTTGTTTCCACAGAGTATGGGAACCTATGGATTCCTTCCAGGCTAAAGTATTTTGATGGAACAAGACCCCCCAAAAAGTCTCCATGAACCCTAAAAATACTTTGCCTAGTAATCAGCAGGAAGTAGTCTAGAGAACAACGCCCAAATTCCCAAATATTGTTTATAAATGTCTTCATTTAAAGGGGAATGTGATACAGAGAGGAATACTGTACTTTGGGGCAGGTGTTGGGCATGGGGTCTGCCTGTGGCTGGCATCAACATTCACAGCATCAGTCTCCATCAGTCTCCCACAGGGTTGGGTTTTGCTCCACCCCAACCCAACCCATGATGTCATACTCAGTGATTACATGTCTTTTCTGGCCTGCCGCAACGGGAGCCTGGACCTCAGTGGGTAGTGGAGGTGCCTGGGCACGTGTTGGGCTAGGAGGTGGCCGAGGCACAATGACTTCATGCTGTCTCCACAGACAGCAGCGGCCCAAACAGTGTGAGTCATACAGTTAAAGCGCCGTGGGAATCTCAGCACCCCTGACGGATCGCAGGGACAGCAGCCAACAGGGATGTTAGGAGACCTGCAGGCTGGGAGGGGATCAGCCTGCCCACTCTCCTCCTGTACCTGCCCAGGACCTTCTCTCAAGGACCTGTAGCTCTTAGCAACAGAACTGGATGAAAGCCCAGGGCCATTTCCCAGCTGTGTGACCTCCGCAGTGCTGAGTGAGGCTATTCATTCCAGGCTTGGGAAAGGAAGGGGTAGGTGGGGACCAGAATCCACTCCTACACAGCTCCAGGTCCTACTTTCTGCATCCTGAAGGGAAGAGTGGCTTCCTACTTAGCGCTAGCTGTCAGTTCTCCATCCACGAATACAAAGCCCCTGAGGTTTTATATACTTGGAGACCGCTCCCCTAGGGATGAGGAGTCAATTGACCAGGAAGGATCGGCCATCAAGCACTTCCCACAACTTCCCAGATGGTGCAAAGGGACCAGCAGGATCACAAACCCAACCTTTCATTTCACATCCAAGGAGTCTGAGCCCTTACAGATTTTACATAGCTTTCTCCGTACCCATGGGCCACACCATACGCAGGTGCAGTGGAGATCTACATTGTCCCCTCCGTGGGGACAGGCTGGAAGATGACGCGTACATCTTAGTGGAGCGGAAGGGTCATAAACGAGAAGCAGGTTCAAATCCCACACTGCCACAGACAGACTGTATGATGCGGGGCAAACCACTTCACTCCTCTGACCCCACCGGGATTTTCTTCTGTTAAATGGGAGTCCTATGGGGCCTAAAGTAATAGTCATTGAAGAGAGAAGTTTGATTGACGTTTATGGAGCACTGTGTGCTGGCTGCAGAATTGGGGTCAGGCTGAGGAGACCACCAGAGGAAACCGACTGGGCAGAGTAGCGTAGAGGTGTATATATGAGCAGCCACAGTGTGAGCTGAGATGGGGAAGACCCCACCTGCCCCCTGTCAGATCAAAGTGGTCAGGAAAGGCTCATGGAGGCTGTGATGGTCTGGACTCAAGCTGCCAACAGCTGAAAAAAAGGGTGTTCAAGGCAGAGGGAACAGCTTTAGCAGGGTGGCTCTGACCTTCCCATGCCCTGGGCTCAGCAGGCAGAACAACCTGGTTCTATTTCAACGGTGCCCGGCTCGGTGCCTCTCTCCAGCCTTCACCTCAGCCCAAAGACTGCAGCCACAACTGCAGCAGCCCGTGTCCTCCCTGTGGAGCTCCTGCCCAGCCCTGGGACTGCCAGGTTTTGCTTTGCCTCTGAGGCTAGTTTCCGGGGAAAGCTCTAACCACAGCAGATCCCCAGACAGCCCAGGGTGAACTTCTCCAGCCCTCCCTGCAGCTCAGCTGCTTGCCCATCTTCAGAGGCCTTGGACTTCCTCTCGTACTAAGGGCTTTACACAGGTGTGACCCACTACCTGGGGGGCTCTTCAAGGCTCTCCCGATGTAGCCAGTTCTCTTTCTCACCTTTTTTCAGGTTTTTTTTCCTCCCATCCCACCTCCCCAACAGATACCTTCAGCACCAATTGGCCCTTCTCCAAAAGGCTAAGCTAACTTTACTGTACCCGCCCTTCTAGTCACCCTGCCTACCCCCACCCTGTTCCATGCTTTTTTTTATATCCCAACAATCTGCCTCTGTCTAGCTCTCAACCTGCTCATTCACACTGTGAATTAAAAAAGAGAAAGAGAGAGCGCTCATGTAGCTCAGGATGGCTTTGAACGTGCTATGTAGTGATATTGTAGAGTGCTTGCTTAGTGTATACAAAGTCCTAGGTTGAACCCAAACACTGAACAAACTCAGTGCCTTGGAGGCAGATGGGCAATGGAGGCAGGAAGATCAGAAGTGTACGGTTAGGATGGATTGAATGTAATTGTCTCCCATAAACTAATAGGAAGTGTAGCCTTGTTGGGGGGTAGTGGGCTTTGAGGTCTCATATATGCCCAAGCCAGTGCTCAGTCCACTTCCTGTTGCATTTGATCAAGATGAAGCCAGGACCATATCTGCCTGAACACTGCCATGCTCCCGGCCATGATGATAACGGACTAAACCTTTGAAATTATGTCACCACCTCAGGGAAATGTTTTCCTTTCTAGGAGTTGCTGTGGCCATGGTGTCTCTTCACAGCAATAGAATCTTGGAATCATGACCCTATCTCAAACGCACACACATAGTGAAGTTCAAGCTGGGCCTGGGGGCGTACACCTTTGGGAGACATGACTAGGAGGATTGCAGTGAGTTCAAGGCTAGCCTGATCTACATCACGAGTTCTGTGCCAGCCTGGGTTACAGAGTAAGCCCCGTCTCAATCCACCGCCTCCAAAATAATAAAATAAAAACAATTAAAAATGAAAAGAAGATCGAGCAGGGCACAATGGCACCCTTGTAATCCTAGCACTTGGAGACAGAAGCAGGTGTGTGTCAAGTTCCAGGACAACTGAAATTAGAGGGACCTGTCCAAAACAAAACAAACAAAAGAGAAATTGAAACCTTTCCAGTAGGCTGGGGGTGTAGCTCCATAATACAATGCTCGCCTAGCATGTTCAAAGTCCCACATTCAATACCCAGCACTAAAATAAATACACAGGAATTTAAAGACATGGTTGTAGCAACTTAGTGAGACCCTGGCTCAGAATCCAAAGTAAAAGAGAGCTGGAGCTCAATGGTACTTATATAGCATGCATGAGCGCCTGGGGTTCGTTCTCAGTCAATTCCTCTGCTGAAAAGAATGAAATTAAATTTTTATTTATTTATTTAGTATTATTTTATGTGTGTGCATGGTGTGTGTGGGCATGTGCATGGTGTGTGCATGGTATGAGTGTGCATGGTGTGTGTGGGTATGTGTATGGTGTGTGCATGGTATGTGTGTGCATGGTGTGTGTGTGAATGGTGTGTGTGAATGGTGTGTGCGTGCATGGTGTGTGCATGCATGGTGTGTGTGTGCAGGGTGTGTGTGTGCATGGTGTGTGTCTGTGTGCATGGTGTGTGCGTGCAGGGTGTGTGTGTGTGTGTGCATGGTGTGTGTGTTCATGGTGTGTGCATGCAGGGTGTGTGTGTGTGTGCATGGTGTATGTCTGTGTGCATGGTGTGTGTCTGTGTACATGTGTGTGCAAGCATGCCACATGAGTGTGTGGTGGTCAGAGGACAATGGGTGGAAGTCAGTTCTCTCCTTACAATCTATGGACTCTAAGGATCCAGCTCAAGAAGTCAGGTTTTACAGCAAGTGTCTTTACCTTTAACTCAGCCACCTAAAAAACAATATATGTATTTATTCAGCTTTTTGGGTCTAGAAAATCAAATCACTTATCACCCCAATAAGTTTCCAAAATTCCCTCCCTGCTTGCCCCACCAGCCTTGCTCTCTCTTTGGTCCCTGTTTCTATAGGCCAGGTTGGCCTCAAAATTGTGACCCCTCTTCCCTCCACCTCCCTAGTTCTGGGCTCTGGACTCCTGACACTTTCTCTGTCTCCTTCCTCCCTCCCTCCCACCTGTCCCACACTCGCTCAACGCCTCACCCAGCAGCCCCTCTGGTCAGGGTGCAGCCCCCCAGCCTCAGTCCTTTGCTCTTGGTTTCTCTCTGTAGCCTCCCTCCACCCTTTCTCGGCAGCTCATCTCTCTCCCGTCCCTCCACCCTGCCCACTGGGTAAAGCCCAGGATAGCTGCCTAGTTTCCTTCCTTGGGAAAGAAGGGAGTGGGCCAGCTATTGTGGCCTTCCTCTCACAGTCATGGCTAACTCTGATATCCTACTGCTGGATATCACACTGCTCTCTCTCTCTCTCTCTCTCTCTCTCTCTCTCTCTCTCTCTCTCTCATTAGGATTTTGTATAGTCCAGGCTGGTCTCGAATTTGAAGCAGGAGATGGTCTTGAATTTATTTTTCTCTAAATTTAATTTTATTACTTTATGTTTATAGGTGCATGGCTGCATACCACGTGCAGGCCAGGAGAGGGCGCCAGAACCTCTTGAACGGGAGTTACAGACAGGAGTTACAGTAGCGCCATCAAGAGAGTACAGGGAGTAGAACCTGGGTCCCCTGCTGAGCTAATAGCACTGGCTGCTCTCGAAATTCTTCTAAATTCTCTCACTGGAGACATGGAAACAGGCTGAGTCAAGCCAATACCACAAACACCAGCTACCTGGTATGTGTCTAGCACACGGCAAATGCTAGGCATTCCTGTGTTCTCAGGATCTAGAGATGACCTCTAGATCCCTGGGTAAAGGTTAGAGGTGCCAGAGGAGCCACTCCCCCTTCCGCCCCGCCCCCCCAATTGAGTTCCATAAGGCCCAGAGTGGCCTTTCCCAGAGCAACAGGGTGGCATGCACAGACAGGCCTTGGTCATGGCATCAGGACGTCTCCACTCTGCTCCCAGTTTTGGTGCTGGGCCAGCCAGGAGCTTTGTCAGGCTGCACGTCCTGTCCATCCACATGCGCCTTTGACACGGAAGGCATAGGCTGTCTTCTTTGCTTTTTTTATGTACTTCTGTGTTTACTGCTGGCGGGGCCGGGGTGGGGTGTATGAGTGTCACAGTGCACACGGAGGTCAGAGGATGGTTTGTGGATGTTTTTTCCTTCCACCACGTGAGTTCCCAGGGATAAACTGAGGTCCTTAGGCTTGGTGGAAAGCACCTTTACCCACTGGGCTGTCGTCAGTGCACACGCCCTCCACCATCTTCACAGAGGTGGGACCACACCTACTATTGCTGACCCAGTGATAGCACATTCCAGGAAGTCTACGGTGTGTGTGAGCAACATGTGCTCATGAGACTTGACCTTTTCTCTTTGTTTTGTTTTAAAATACGGTCTCCTGGGCAGGCAGATCTCTGTGAGTCTGAGATCAGCCTGGTCAACAGAGTGAGTTCCAGGACAGCTAGAGCTCCACAGAGAAATCCTGTCTCAAACAACCAAAAGCACAAAACAAAAGGTTCTCATGTAGCTCAGGCTGGCCTAGGGTGACATAACTTAAGCTGCTTTGCATGCCTGCCCTTCATGCCTCTGCCTCCTGTGTGCTGGGCTCGCAGGCCTGTGCCACCACACCCTCCTCGTAATTTATTGTTAGACTGTAAGGGAGAACAAAGGGCACACAGATACCACGGGAACTGTTATTAACTGAGCACACTCACTTGTGTCCCCAAGCCCTGACATCACAGGGCAGACCAGAAGCTTCGGTGCCACCTGTCAATCATTCCCTCTTTAAGGCGGATATAAGCCGGACTGTCAACAGTCTCATTTTGCTTCTTTCTGATTTTTTTTTTTAGGGTACCACTTTGTTGTACTGGCTGGCCTGGGATTCACTATGTAGACCCGGCTGACCTCAAACTCACAGAGATCTGCCTGGCCTGCCTCTGCCTCTGTCCCCATGTGCTGAGATGAGAGGCTGTATCCACTACAAACGATGTCTAAACTTTTTTGTAAGCAGAGCAAGATGGCTTCAGGGTTGTAGCAGTCTGCAAAGTAGCCACATTGCACGTGAATTCCCAGAGCTTTGGCATGAGCAGAATGAAGCAGGCAGGAATGGCAAAGCCCATTTTATAGAGGAGAAGATTGAGGCTTAGAGAAGAGGGAGAACTGTCCAAAGCCATGTACTGACAAGGGCAGAGCTGGGGTAACTGGGAAGGTTTTCCTGTCTCCCTGGATTTAAGATATCTCTCCAGCTGGCACACTGACTCTCCTGGAGGTCACTTGAGGAGGCGCCAAAAAGTTTAATCCAGGCTGGGGCTATAGCATAGTTGGTTGAATGCTTGCCTAGCATGCATGAAGTCAACACCACATATGCAGGGCACGGTGGAGAGCGCCTGCATCTCTAGACATGGGAGGTGGAGGCGACAGGATAGGGAGTCCCAGGATGCTCCCACTACATGCTATACAAGGAGTTTGAGGCTAGCCTGGGTTATAAGAAATGAGAAAAAATAGGTCAGGGGCTGATGGTTTGTATGCATATGTCCCGCAGAAGGGCTTTGACACCTTAGGCCTGTCCCCACTGAAGCCTGCACACATGCAGCCCAGCACAGCCTGCACTCAAGCCCATGCATCCTACCTGCTGCTGTCACCGTGCATGCCCTGTGACCTCCTCCCTGCACCTGTACCTCCACAGCAAACAACTCAGGGTGACGCCAGGTGGAAGGGGCTATGGAGCGCTGTGTCCACCCCTCCAAGCTCCCACAGCACCGTCCAGGAGCTGACAGCCCTGCTTTGCATCCAAAGCCTGGGTCTGGCTTTTCATTCCCTGATGTGTCAAGGGGCGCTCAGACAAACCCTGGAAGGGGGTTTCAGCCAGCTTTTTCTATTCTTCCTTACTAGTATTTGGTTCTTTCTCTTCGCAAATCCACCGCTGATCCCAGACAATACAAACCTCTGCCATCCCCAGCCAATTCAACCCTCCCCTCCTCCTTGCCTCCGTGTGGATGGTAGCGGAGATTCCCCAGGTCTCCCCTTCTGGCTTCACCAACCACAGCCATCCTTCAGAGACTCATCTCAATTCCTCCAGGATGTCTTTGTCTCGCAACATAGACATCGCGTCTCTTACACATTCTTTTCTGGATACCATACAAATGTAATAACAAAAGTCATGTAAGTGGGACATGGTGGGCACGCCTGTAACCTCAAGCACTCTAGAGGCAGAGGCAGGGTTGGAATTCCCAAACCAGCCTGGGCTAGGTACTGGGAGACCCATCTTTGTTTATTTGTTTGTTTGTTTGGTTGGTTGGTTTTTCAAGACATGGTTTCTCTATGTGGTCCTGACTGTCCTGGAACTCGCTCTGTAGACCAGGCGAGTTCTATGAACTCAGAGATCTGTCTGCCTCTGCCTCCCGAGTGCTGGGATTAAACATGGGCACCACCCTGGCACAGTAGTTTGTTTTTTAAAATTATGTGCATGTTATGTGCACGTGTGAATGCAGGTGTTTGAAGATGCCAGAATAGGGCGTTGGACCCTTGCAGTGGAGCTGCAGGCAGTTGTGACCCTTGTGATACTGCTTCTGGGGGACCAAACCCCCACTCCACCCCTCCCCCACCCTCTATCTGGGCAAGAGCAGTACATGCACTTAACCATTGAGCCATCTCTCCAGCCCTGAGACCTGTCTTTTTTTAAAAAAAGGCACAGAGAAAAGTCACACAAACAAAACAAAGCACACATGTCCGCCAAAAGGATACACTGACCTCTCCGTCTCACGAACCGAGTCATCTACAAAGCTGTGGTAAATCTCTGCCATGTTCCTCAACTGTGTATGGGCACCTACACGTGGAGTGAACGGGATTCACCGTCTACTCTTTCCTAACAGAGGCACGAAGCCTCTTTCTACCACACCCACATGCATGCTCAACAGGTCACAAATGCACAGCTCACACAGTACACGCAGTCTCCTCTTCTTTCCGCCTCTGCACCTGCGCAGCAGGCATGAGGAGAAAGTTTCTCCGCTGGAGGTATAAGTGCCCTCGCCTACCGGGCCTTCATTCCATTTCTCTTTGCTTTGCCCCTCTCTCAAGCGCGCGCACGTGTACGTGTACACACACACACACACACACACACACACACACACACACACACACATACACACACACGAGTAACAATCCCCAAATATAGTCCTCTGTCTTTCCACATAAACACACAGGCATGCAGAATCCATCCCTTCCCCCTTTTCTGTCTCCTCTCTCCTTCCTTGCACACACACACACACACACACACACACACACACACACACACACACACTCGCAGCTGCAGCGATCAGGGTCATACTCCAGTGCAGGCGCCAGGCAAGAGACAAAGGTCGCCCAAACTCTCAGAGCCCCAACTGGGCACAGGTGTGCCTGTCGCCAGCTCCATCTGACCCTAGAAGCGGGTCCCGACGAGGTCTAGTCTAGGCATGCCGAGTTGGAGGACTGGGCGCTCGCCCCTGGATCCACCAGCATCCAAGGCAGCCGGGGGCTCCTGCGTTCCGGCAGGCCACGGGTTAAGAAGCCCGCGGGGGTAGGGGAGTTCGGTCTACGCGTCTGATTGGCTGTTGCTCCCCGGGCCCACAGCCCCCGCGCCTCGGTATTGGTTCGCGGTGGGTCCCGCCCCCTGGCCTGGGCGCCCAAGCCGCGCGCGCCGCCCCGGCAGCTAGCCGCGCCGTCCGAGCGGAGAGCGCAGCGCAGCAGCGAGCAGCCGAAGCCTGAGCCACAGCGGGAGGCGCAGCCAGAGCCGGGCCGTTCGGAGCCCGCGAGCGATGGTGAGTACGCCCGCAGCCCGCCGCGGGTCGATGCAGCCCCGACGGTCCCGGCAGTAGCACGGTGATGGCATCCTGGCCGGCTCGCGGGGGGCTGGGCATCCCTTGAAGCTGCGGCCGGCTCGCGTCCCGCTGTTCTTAGGCGTGAAGCCGAGGGGCGTCCGGGCCGCGAGTACCTTGGTTTTGGACTGCTAGTTCCGGCCTTGCGTAGAAGACTTGGGGTGGCGCTTTGGATTTGGGGGGACAGCTGGTGAGATAGGTTTAAGGTATGCGTAAGTCTCTGAGCTTGGTTTGGCGTGGAGACCTTGGGCAGCCAGGCCGGGTCGATTCAAGAGACGTCAGGGTTCGGCTGGCCTTGAGCTCCCATCCCGCATAGTTCAAGTGGGTTTGGGGTTCGAACGCTCTGTACATCTTGGGAGACCGGGTACTTTTCTCCTACTGCCGATCCTGCTGTGTGGCGCGTGGGGGTAGGGTGGCTCAGAGAGGAGGGCGGACAGTTTGAGGTTCTGCGAGTTATCTGGTGTCTCCAGCATCTCCCAGTAATGAATACTCAAAGGAGGGGCCAAGTGCTCTCTCCTTTGGGCAAAAGCACCAGGGTAAAGGGGTTCTTGAAGAAGGGGATTTCGTTGGGGCTTAAGCCTCAGGAGTGATACCCATCTAATCCAGACCCGGTTACTTTTGAGAGCTTCGGGTAGGCGAGTTGTCTCTGATGCAGAGCCAAAGCCTCAGGTTGCCTCTCCAGAGCCTGTTATTGTCTCTCCATCACACGCCAGGTGTGCTTCTCTCCCTGTGAACCTCTCATTGCCTCCTCTTTGGCCTGTGCACTGGATCCAAGACACCCTGTCTGACCTGATTTTCGTCTGGGCTCTCTGTGGTTGGTCCCAGAGACATGCCTACTCCTATGATGTCACTTTTAAGTCTTAGGGGTTCAGTGAGGAATGGAGAGAGCGGAAAAGGCTGCAGTGACAGCTCCAGGATCAGCTGTCCTGCCCTTGGGTTCCCCAAACCCCCACTAATAGGAACGTAAGTTCCCCTTAGACACCGCTTTCCTCTGTTCTCTGAGTCTCTCCTCTTACCCACTGGTATCTTTCCCACGAGACATCACTTGTCCCTCTAGAGACTGATGGCTGAATTCGACCCCCAAGGTGCCCAGAGAGCATCCTCTTGGACCTGACTTACCTCCCCATTAAGAATCGCCCGGGAATGTGTTGCTTGGACAGTTTCATGGCGGGGGAATGCGTCACCTGTGGACCAGCTCTTGATTTAAAACCCGAGGATGTGAGACAGCAATAAAAGAGGGACCGACTCTGAGGTCACACGTCCTCTCTCTGTACCTACCCCGACCTGAGCTGCTCACAAAGAGGAGGTTTTTCCTCCTGAGCAAGCACCAGGAAATCTGGTGTCGTGGTGCCTGCCTCTCATCCCAATGTTTGGGGGGTGACGGCAGGCAGGTCGTGAGTTCAAGGGCAGCCTGAGCGCAAACAAACCAACTAACAGCCTTGGTGAAATTTCTTTTATAATTTGATTTTATTTGTATGAGTGCTCGGCTTCCATGTATGTGAGTGTACCTCATGCATGCCTGGTGCTTAGGGAGACCAGAAAAGAGTGTCGGATCTCCTGGACCCAGAGTAACAGTTATGAGCCACATGTAGGTGCTTGAAACTGACCCCTGGGGGGTCCTCTCCAAGAGTAACTGCTCTTACCTGACTGGGCCATCTCCGGCTAACACCTGAAAAGCTTCATAGCCCATCAGAAAGACCTTAGACTTTGTCCCAAAACAGATTTGGGCTCTCGTCCCTTTTCTTTCACATCCCCACAGGGGTTTTGGTCGGGTTATTATAACCCCATCCTGCTCTCTCATCAGTGAGATGGCTGAGGGTTCCCATCTCCTAGGACAGTGTGGGGATCAGGCCGAGATAATCCCAAGTGAGACTGTCTGGGATACCATTTACTTTCTTTTACAACCTTAGGCTCCAATTAGGAAGTTCCATTGATCTTTGTCATGTGCAGGAGAAGATGACAGTGATTCTTAAAGAAAGGGAATGTCCTGTTTCTTTTTTAACAGAGGCTTACAGGATGCTTGCTCTGTGCCAGATCTTCTACAAGGGGGAAAAGGTGACATAAACCACGTGTTGACGTGGCTTCTACCCATCCCTAAATGTCCTCAGGCCAGGTGTCACGTCCTTCGGGGAGGTGGCTGTGTCACGGCCAGCAAGTGTTCCCTTCTGGCTGGAGAGGTGGGAGAGTGATCAAGCTGACGTGATCCAAAGAGGAACACTTGTTCCAGTTAAGGGAACCTGTGTGATAGCGGACCCGAGGTGTGAGGACACAGAATACTCAGGACCGGACCAGAGTAGGGCTGTTTACCGCTCAGGTATGTGGGAGCAGCTGAGGGGACAAGGCAGGCATGGGAAACAGTGGGTACAGAGAGCAGAGGCCTTGACTGCCACCAGGGGAGGGGGGCGGGAGCCCACTATAGTCTGCTGACGCACAGTGTTGATGCGCCGCTGTGAGTGGGTGGGGTGAGGACTGACGTCAGGCCTCCTTGGGTTCCCCTGAAGCTGGTTTCTTTTGCCATCCTTCCCAAGAGGGGCTTGGTTTCAGGGCTACTTCACTCTGGTCTTCAATCCAGCTTCCCACCCCTGCGGCAGAGCACCCCCAGGTTCTAATGGGGTTCCTTTGCCCTGCGCAGGCTGCTTCCTTTGGTTGGCTCTGGGTCTCCTTGGGACTCCCAGCTCTCCACCCAGGCCCCTAACCTCTTGGCAGAGAATCAGCACTGTTCTTAATGGCCTCCTGTCGAAAGCCCCCACCCCCAACCCTCACCAGCCCTCAGCGCAAGCTGTAGGGATGCGAACTCCCAAAAGGCTTTTTATATCTCTTACCTCCAGATGTCCTCAAACCACCCGGCGGCAGGGATGGGAAGGAGGTGGTCCAGCGGCACAGCTAGTGGGATGTTAAAGGCATGAGCCCGCCAGGTCTAGGAGGACTAAGCAAGCAGAGGGGCTGAAGGGAAGGAGGCAACCCCCAACTCCCACACAGTTCCCGTGGTGTCTTACATTCCACACAGTGGGGAGGGCAACTGAGTTGGGGCTGCTGTTGAACAGAGGTTGAACTGAAGACAAGATCCAGGACTCAAATATGAATCCTGATTCCCGTCAGATTGCTGTGTGACCTTAGGGCAGGCGTCCTCCCTCTCTGCGTTCCTTTTCCTGCCATGCGGGACAGTTGTACTCTGCTTTTGAGGATACCGACATGGAAACATGGAGAAATTATTAAAAACACAAGGGACAGTGTTATTGTTTGAAGGCAGGAGGCAGGGGGTTCTGAGAGTAGGGTGGTGGCCTGGCCTCGAGACTGGGTTACGCTAGGTTATTCATGGCCCCACACTCGTGCTTGGCTAAGTAGCCAAGCGGTGGCGGCTGCTCATGTGTCTTTGCATTGCCTCAGTGTTTGATAAAGAAGGATGCTGTTGCCTTCTGGGAAGGAATGAGCCCAGTTTCTAAGATCAATTTACAGAGACTTCCATCCTGTCAGGAGTAGGGGGCGTGGAGAGCAGAGGTGGCTACAAGGAGGGGGAGCCATCCACAGTTAGGTGGTTTTGGTGTGTCTGCGCTGTCATGTCCACTTGCAGTAATTGTGTTCATCACCGGTTCATGCATCCACCAAGTCAGCCCGGGAATGTGGTCAGTGTGACTGAGATTGACATGTCTCTGCCACAGTCGGGTAGGCAAGCCTATGGGCAGGAAATGACAAGCGCAGTTCCTGTTGCTATGGAGACGTGGGGGCGGGAGGGGATGGGGATGGGGGCACCTGGCCTGGGATTGGAAGAGGCTCCTTGAGACCATGACATTCTTCAGGCTACAGCCCGAAGAAAGAATGAATGAGTGGAGCCAGGCTTCACGGTGCAAGCCTGTAATCCCAACCTTGAAGAGACAGAGGCAAGAGAGGCACACAGTCCAGACCTCCCATCTCCCTGGCTTCTATGACAGTCACTCTCTGCCTGGCACTGCCCAGGACTCCTGACTGGCTGTATCCTGGGATTTCGGACCACATGATCCTGTGTGTAGATGACACAGCCCCTGGCCCAGAAGCGGTCTCTCCAAGCCCACCTCCTGGCCTGCTCCTTTGCCTTCTTGGCTGGGACGCAAGGGCGGGTGTGGGCGGCAGCCAGGAGGACTCGGGTTACAGTGTAAACACATCAAGTCAATATTTACTTCTGCCTGGAGCCAGAACCTCCCCCTCCCATCTGCTGCCTCTGCAGGTGCTCCAGGAGAACCAAGGCCAAGTAAAGACCCCCCAATTAGACACTCTCCCTTCCCAGGCCTTAGTTTCCCCGCCTGCACAATGACAAAGCTGGAATTGTCAACAGCCATTTTCAGGCTCCTCCTGGAGAGCACTAAGCATAGCGAGCCCAGCCTTGATGTGTCGGCCTGGTTTGCACCTAATCTTACCATTTCCCTGTCGGGGATGGTGGACAGTTTCACATGACCCTTGAACTCCGACTTTGGGCCCTGAGGGGGGGGGTCCCACGGCCCCCGTTTTGGATGGTCAGTGAGAGGACACTCAGCAGAGCTGGCACAGGAAGTGACAGGAGAAATGGTCCTGCCACAGCCCTTTTATTCCAAAGAAATGTTTTGTGATTCTCTGAATCCAGACTCTGGTTTGCGTCACTTGGAAACTGCAGCCGAGGGTGGGGACTCTAACCTCACGGCCTCCCAGTGCTCTGAGGTCAGGACTTGAGTCGGATCCCCCCAGTCATACAGTGGAGCTCCTGATGTGTGGGCTGAGGTCCAGGACTGCAGTGGCCACAGTGATGTGTGGCCGGTGCAGAGGTTGCAGGCAGCTCATGGGGAGGGAGGGAGGACTAATTTCCTAAGCAGTTGTTTTGTAGAAGTGAGTCCATTGAGCACGTGAGTAGGCCAGTCCCCTCCACCCCGAGAAGAGGGACCGCAGGTGGCAGGCTTGAGGGTGAACAGCCCACGAAGGCAAGGCGGGACAGGGCAGGGCACAGCAAAGCAGGGCCCTGGGGACTAACTGAGTCTCGGGAGTTGGTCTGGGAGACTAGGAAACCCAGGATCTAATCTGGTTCCATCACTTTTTTTTAATTGCTTAGTTAATTAATTGAGATACGGTCTCATGTAGCCCAGGCTGGCCTTGATCATTCTGTATAGCCTGGCTCCCTCTGTGTAGCTGAAGGGGACCTTGAACCTCTGCTACTAACTCATGAGTGCTGGGGTTACAGGTACAATCACATCAGGTTTACCCCTGGGGATTAAACCCAGGGCCTCATGCACGCTAAGCAAGCACTCTACCCATTGGGCTATGCCTGCACCCCTTTCCACTGTGTCACTTTCTGCTCTGTGTCTTCTCTATGAGCTTGGTTTCCTCTCCAGTGTGAACCTGCTGGGACGTTTTGGTTCAGTAGTTGCCCAAGTTAGAACACATCTTGTTTCAGGATCTGTGCTGAGGCGTCCAGGGGCTCCACAAAGCCCAGCTCAGTGCTGGGGAGTTTAGGGGTTCCTTGGCGCTTGGCTGCTGTCACTGTCACTGCCTGACTGTGATGCGGTGACACTGGTACACAGATCAGGCACTACCGTAAGTATTGGCAGTGTCCCCAGGGCACACGTATCCTACCCCGCCTGCTTTTGCCAGTGTGGTCTCTGTTTAACATTTGGACCAAGATGGATGACATTCTACAGCCCCCATAATCCAGTCACAGGCGGGTGACATTCTACAGCCCCCATAGGCAGGTGACATTGTACAGTTCCAGAATCTGCTTTTTGTTAAGCTGAGTTGTGTCCTGTTGAGTAGATAAACTTGTAACCATCTGTGACTGACATTTGGGTTGCTCTCAGTTTGGGGCCAGTGTGACATTCTTGTTCATGTCCATACGTGTCTGACTTATGTAGCTGCCCCACCACCCTCTGACGTAGGTGTTCAATTTCGGAGCCTGCCACTGCCCTCCCTGTCACAGCTAGTGCTTAGCCTAGAACACGCTTCCAGGGCCTGATGGTCTCATCCCTTGGCTCCTCTATAGCCCTGCCCTTGCCCTCGGGGCCTGGCAAACCCTGAACTGCATTCTGCCAGCCCTGGATTCCTCAGGTTAAAGAAGAGGTTCCCCCGGCTCTCGAGCATGTCCTGCCACTGATTGGCTATATGGCTTAGGCTTGTACCTTCCACTCCTCCACCCTGAGCACGCCCCCCCCCCCCCCGCAAAGCATCTTGTGGATTGAAGATCCCCATCACTGGCTTCTGGTGGTCTCCTTGTTTGGGGACCACTTGCTCCATCAATAGGGTTTTTCTGCCTCCAGGGTTGGATCAAGATAATCCCTTAGCCCCAGCTACTCTTTCCCTCTACAGAAGACCCTGGGAGAGAAGATGGCTCTTCCTCTCTTGATCCCCTCCCTGATAGCTTCCTTCTGAGTCTGCCCCACCCTAGGAAGATTTAGAAGAGACAGCCTTGGCATCAGGCCAGCCTGGATGTGTGCTTTTTATCACACGCCAAGGCTCTGGCCTTGGGCAATTCACTCCGTCTTCACTTACTGGTCGTAAAAGACAAATGAGGTCCCGACTCATCCAAAGGACAAAAATCTCTGTGGTCATCAAACCCCAGCCTGCAAGAAGCTCAGGTCCAGTGGAGAAAAATCTGGCACCACGTGCAAACCCACCTGCCAGAGACATCATTTCAGAGAGCAGCAAGAAAGCAAAGCTGGGGGGCACGGGAGAATGGCCGTGATGTGGCAGCTCTCGGTGGTGGCCAGAGCGGGAAGGTTGGGGAGAGAGCAGCATGGTAAAGATGTAGAGGAGGGATTTGGGGCAGAAAGAACCGGAAGTACAGAGAGCACAGTATAGAACCATAGGACTTGGCATGCCAAGGTGGAAGATGGCGGGCATGGCTGAGCAGAGGCATCATGGGAAGGTGTCAGAGGAGGTGGACGGGACCGGGGCTAGTCATGAGAGCCACATCTGGAGGGGAAGCGAATTGGCATCCCATTCCCAGAGTGATGTCAAGTCCCTGGAGGTCTTCAATGCGGCAACTCCTTTGGGTTTGTTTTAGAAAGGTATTTATTGGCTGTTGTGTGCGGGATGGACTGAAGAGGGCAGGAGCGAGGCAAAGAGAGGCTGTGTCCAGCGGGAGATGCACCCTGGCCTAAGGGTGTGGCTGTGCTTGTGTCTCCAGAGGCTAGGCTTTAGTTACTTTAGGGATGCAGAGGGTTAGAGGATGGTAGTGCAAAATGCATCCAGACCACCATTCCTGGTAGGAAGGTTCGGTGGTCGTTATTCTCCAGCCAGACAGACTCATCTTTCACCCATGCTTGAACTCAGCCTCGCCATTCTCCCAAGTGAGCCAGTTCTCACCACCAGGCTCCCAGAAACCCAGAGAGCCTGAGCTTGCGTCCCCTGTTTTTACATACCCTGCCTACTGAGAATGAGGGCATGGGTGGCTATGGTTACAAGGACAGCCCTATGCCCTCGGCTATAGCCCTGTTCCGGGCATTCCTGTGGCTTTGTGGTTCCCGAGTGGCGTTTCTTTTTCCTCGAGTGTCTAGGTGGTCAGTGGACTTCTTCCTGGACTTCCAGGAACAGTGAACAGGGTGGGGAGACATGAGAGGGTAGGAGAGTTCACGGAATTCTCTGGAAGTGGGATGTAGGCGTCCTCCAGACTGACTTCCTCTTGGGGAGGCAAAGAATAGAAAGAGGGCTGGGGAAACAGCTCAGTGGATAAGAATGCTTGCTGCCCAAGGCATGAGGGCCTGAATTCAGTCTCCAGTACCACGTAAAAAGATGGGTGTGGCCTCACACTCATTTGGGTTTTTTTTTTGCTTGTTTGTTTGTTTGTTTTGTTGTTGTTGTTGTTTTGAGACAGGGTTTCTCTGTAGCTTTGGGGCCTGTCCTAGAACTAACTCTTGTAGACCAGGCTGGCCTCCAACTCACAGAGATCTGTATGCCTCTACCTCCTGAGTGCTGGGATTAAAGGCGTGCACCACCACCGCCTGGCTCCCTACACTCGTCTGTAACCCCAGTGCTGTGAGGGTCGGAGACGAGGATCACGGGTTTGCTGGCTGCCAGCCCAGCTCCAGGTCCAGTGGGAGATCCTGCCTCAAGGGACTAATGTGAAGCGTGATGGAGCTGGATACCTGATGTCCTCCTTTGACCTCCACACCATACATTGGGAGCTGTACCTGCAAACACATATATGTTCATATACCACACATGTACACCATCAACATCACACTCATGGGCACCAAAAATTTAAAAACAAAGCAAAAAAAAAAAGTTCAGAAAGGACAAGAGTTCTCCCCAGGCCACACAGCAAATTCAGTACTGTGTCTTAGAACCCGATCCAGGGTCTTGATCCTGTGTTCTTCCTGTTCCGAATGTGACTTCTGGAGCCAACAGGCATGGGTTCTGGTTCACTCCTGTCTCTGAGTCCCAGCTGGGTCCTTTGGTGAACAACCATCTCTGGGCCTTGGTCTTCTCTGACATAGGATGGCTAACACCTCCGCTGTGTGGCCTGGCTGAGGACAGATGTCAAGTTCTCAAGCCTGTAGGTGGTTCACACGGAGAGTCTTTAGTAATGGGGGCTGTTGCTGCTGTGATGGTTCTGTCACGATGGTTGTATGGACTCCGTGCTCCACCTGCTGTGGGAACAAAGTCACAGTAGGTCTTCTGAAGTCTCCAGCACAGCTCTGGGATGAGCAGATTCAGACCCCCAGGAAAAGGAATCCAGAACTTCAGACCCTAGCAGATCCAGGGGCTGCCTCGGAGGGAGGAATGGGGATTAGCATAGCTGCATTTAGAAGGGGGAGGAAGGGGACTTACAAGGCAGAAAATGGTGGAACTCAGACAGAACTAACATCTGCTGGGTGCCAGGCATGAGGTATCTGGGCTCATCAGGAAGTGAGAGGCCTGTGGGAGAGCTAGACAAGCCAGCAGGGAAGTTGTTGGATGGTATTGTGTGGGTGTGTGGGCAGCTTTGAAGGACCAGAGGAACGGGCAGCTAACTGGGCTCAGGGATCTGATGTTTGAGCTGGCTCCTGGAGTCTACCAGTCAGGCAGAGCCAGGAGTGGCAAAGCCAGAACCTGGACAGCCTGGCTCCAGACTCCGTGTTCTCACCCACATGGCATGCCAACTAGATGTGACTTGTGTCCTGGTGGCTCCACAGAGCCTCGGACAGCTCACCAGTTGCATTCTCTTTCACCCTCTGCCTCTGTTCTCTGCAGACTCCTGCCCGTCTGCGAGGGAGAGACTCTGCCTTTGAGGATGCTTAGGACTTGGGGAGTCCCCAGCACACACCAATTCCATCCCTGGAGCTGGCAACAGAGGAGTGGTTTCTGTTCTGTTTTGCAGGGACCCTCTGCCCTACGCTCCGCGCCTCCTCTGCTCATAGCAACAAGGCCATTAGCTGTCCTCAGACACAGGGGAGGTGGCTCTTAACTGATGAGCCCAGAGTTCAACGTTACAGGCCTAAGCAAGCGGAAGGACTGGAACCTGCCCCTGGACAGGTCCAACTCTGAGACTCGGGCCATGCTTTTAAGCTACTAGGAACAACCTGGGATGTGATGGGTCCTACACCTTCCTGGCGACACTTGTCAGCTATGCCAGGCTTCTCAGGTTCTGAGCCAAGAGGGATAGTGGCTGCCAGGGCATCTTTACTTTCTTTCCGGAGATCCTGACTCATTAGGTTTTGAGTGAGGTTCCGAAACCTTCAGTTCCAGCAAACTTCCTGACTCTCACCTTGGGGAGTGACAGGTCTCTCTTGGGAAATTCCAACAGTGCTCATGGCCCAGCACTGTCCCCCACTGTTCTGTTTTATCATTTCCACCATTAGAGTATCACTCTGTTGGGGAAATTGATTCAAGGAATTCAGGGAGTCTTGAGAGAGATTACTAACAGTCATGAAGACCTTGGGAATCTTCAGTCAAATGGGGAAATGGTGGCTCGGAGAGTTTGGGCAATTTTCCCAAAGCCAGCTAGAGTGCTGTAGTACTTAATCCTGACTGTCAGCCTGATGAGATGCAGGCTCATCTAGCAGGCAAACCTCTAGACAAGCTGTCAGAGAGTTTCTACATTAGGTTAATTGGGGTTGAGAATAGCTGACCTGAATGTGGACAGCGCCACCCCATGGCCTGGAGGTCGCAGGCTGAATTAAAAAGAGAAGAGAAGCTGAGCAAGTCTTCCTGACCCCAGATTACAGTGTGACTCGCTGCCACGGGCCCCTGACTCTTGCCTTTCTGCTAGGAGTGTGCGTGCGTGCGTGCGTGCGTGCGTGCGTGCGTGCGTGTGTGTGTGCAAGCGCTTGCCCCAGCATGCAGATCCCACAGAAGCCAGAGTTGTTGATTCACCCTGGAGCTGGAGTTACATGTGATTGGCTGCTGCCTTGCTGCCTTGCTGCCTGACATGAGGTCTGGGAGCAGAACCCGGGTCCTTGCTAGAGCAGGGCATTCTTAACCACTGAGCCATCTCAGCTCCTGTATCCCGCCTTAAACTGTGAGCCCCCACTTAAGTTGCTTTTTGTCCAGTATATCATCAAGAAATGTACCTAGTTTAGTGTCTGAGCTGCGATTAAATCTGTAGTAGAGACAGGATCTCCTTTTCAGTCTGCAGTAGAGGTAAGAACTAGGGGCTGGCTGCTCTGCTTCTCTGATCTTTCAGCATTCACCCCGATATCTTTCTCCTGGTTTTTATTATTGAGACCAGTGGTGACAGTGAAGGACAGGCAAAGTTAGCGGGTAAAGGCGCTCGCCACCAAACCTGACAGTTTGAGTTCTGTCCTGGGGATGCACGTGGTGGAAGAAGAGAAATGACTCCCACGCGGCGTGTTCTGAGCTCCACGCGTGCACATGCGCACGTGCACACACACAAATAAATAGATACATGAACAGCAACGGCGCCTGCCAGTATGTGCTAGCCTTAGGCTGACTACTAAAGAGCAGTGTGTGCAGTAATCGTAGTGCCCGAGGAACCATCCCGCCCTCAGGCAGAAGGGTTGTTCCCTGAGGGGAGACACCTGTTTGGAGGACTTGGAAGGATGAATTAAATGTTAACAAGAGATGGCTCACATAGGCTCTGGGCCAAGAGAAGGTTTGTGTGTAAAAGCCCTGCGGTAAGTGACCTATATAGTATTGTTCCATAGAGCTGGAATCAGTAGCAAGGGTGAGATGATCTAAGGTGATCTAAGGTGAGGGCAGGAGGTGGCCAGGGGTTGGGCCCTACACAGCCGTTTAAGCCAGGTAAGAGCTTTGAACTTAGTCCCCAAAGCAGTGAATGCAGAGCCATAAGGCTGTGTAGACGTTCAAGTCACGCTTTCATTTCTTCAATACCAAAGGTCGTATTTAAACCCTGAAAGGGAGAGGTGAAAATCGGTAGCTGGCAGAGTGGAGACTTGCCTTGAATTGGAAGGGTTGCCATCTGGGTAATGACAAGATCCCTCTTGCCTTCTGTCATGCTCATTCTGGCCCTTGGCCGGGGAGGGTCGTGTCTGGGACTGGTGGAAGAATGGAGTTGGCAGGGCATTGCGATTGACGGAGGCAGGGTGAGATCCAGCCCATTGCTTTGACAGGTGACAGTCCAGAGTCTAAAAGGATTGCGTGAGTGACTGGTGCCACAGCTGAAGCAGCAGAGCCCAGATGCTGGGGGGAAGACAGCCCCCCTGCCCAGGCCTTCCAGCCAGACCCTGACTGGGATCCACATTGCTGGCAGCTGTTCTTTGGAGTCCTCCTCCAAGCCTCTGTGGCTCCCCACTGCTCCCCCCCCCCATCCCTGCAGAGCCTGGGGACTTCAAGGCAGGGAGTTCTGTCTTTGAAGCAGCTAACGGGGGAGGGGCAGCACTCTGACCTCCAAATTCTTTCCCTGTGACCTCTCTGACCCTGGAGTGACCCAGGCCCTTGGTATCTGGGAGGTTCACAAGGACCAGGGATGCTGCGAGATCCACAGTGTCCAAAAAGTACCGTGGATGGGGAGGGGTCCCAGGGGTCGGCCATGATGTCTCTGCCACAGAAAGGAGCTGCAGAACAAAGTCTGCTCCCTCATCTGACTCCTGAGCTGGAAGCTCTGGCAGACAGTTCTGTATTTTCCCTTGGTTGGTCCTCTTTGGCCAGTGTTATCTCTAAGAGCTTAGTTACCAGAATGTTCAACTGGGAACCTGCCTCCACCTCCTTCCTTTGGGGCGTTCATTCCTTCCTGGGGGCCACAGTGGGAAATCCCCTGCATCAGCTCTCTCTGGGGTTTCCCCTTTCTTCTCACCTGGTCTTGAGCTGCTGTCCCTCCCTGTCCCTGGACCCAGTTCCCATGCTCTGGGACCCAGTCTTCTGCCTTCATCTCCCCTCCCTCAGTCTCCCAGGGTTCTGTATTCTGACATCAGCCTGATGCTTAATAGGTGCTCAGAAAATGTAACCTCCCAGTCTCTTCTGCCCCTCCACCCCCAAGATTCCCCAGCCTCTCCCACGTGAGAGTACTCTGTTTAGGGAGCTAGGCATGGCGACTCAGTTGGAAAGTAGCTATCGCTGGCTGAGGACATGGGGTGGAAGAAGATGAGGGAGGCTGAGGAACAGGAACAACACTGAAGGGTCCAGGCCCAGTGGCCTCTAGCTTCAGGAGAGGGGAGGCAAGTTTAAGTGGGTCAGGATGCAGCTCTCTTATGGGATCACTGATTGCATCAGGGCATAGGATAGCGAGTTTCCAAAGAGGGTGGACAGTGACAGACCCCTGATGGCTCCTGAAGCCAAGGTGTCCTTAAACCTCACCTGGCACCTGGAGGACAGAAGCCAGGACCCTTAATGCCACTTGTGCTTACTGCCTCGCTGCCTTGTTCCCATTCTCCAGGGAGGAGGAGGTGAAAGCGTGATTTATTAAGCATTAACATGGAGCTGAGCCCCAGGCTAAGTGGCAAATACATTGGCTTGTTTCACACAGAGTCAGCCCAAAGGGACGGCTCCTACCCCTCCTCCCCTGCATACCAAAGGCCTTGCCATGATGCTCGGGATGGTTCTGAACTCCTGAGCTCAAGTAATCCTCCTGCCTCAGCGTCCTGAGTAACTGGGACTCTCTGATTTATGTCCCATTGTTTTACACGGCGAGAGTGGAGCCTAGAGGATGCGGGAACATGTCCAGGGCCTGTCACCGAGAGGTGCCAGCGTTCTCAATGGGTGCTCTGACGGCCCTGGGAAGCATCTCCACTGGTGTTTTGTTTGGATTCAGGAAGGCCGCTGCTGGAAGACTGCCTGGGAGCCAACGGGGGTGGCTGTGAAGGGGTGCAGGCGGGTGCAGGCAGGTTCAGAGCTGAATGAGGACGCAGCCCAGTCTGTCCTAGGGCAATCACACCCTTCCATGGTGACTGGTACTTTTGTCCCCTGGAGGAGACGGAACTTCCCAGGGGTTGCAGCATATGTCCTGGCTCTATGCTTGCATTCAGGAAGGGGCAAACGGAGGGAAGGAGCCCTGGCAGGAGTGTGCCATGTGCAGGTGAACAGTCCTAGGGCTACCTCATATTCACATGGTCACCAGGGAGATATTGCTAAGGGTTCAGTGTTAGCTAATGACAAACGTACAAAATTGCCCTTGGCCATGCAACCTGATTCCTGACTACTGCTCTATCACTTTTTTTAAAAAGAAAAAATTTATTTTATTAATTTGTGTGCGAGTGTTTTGCCTGCATACATATTTATGTATACCATGTATGCCTGGTGCCCATAGGAGGCCAGAAAAGGACACCAGATCCCCTAGGACTACAGTTACAAAAATCATAAATGAAATAAATTTTTTTTTTTTTTGTTTTTCGAGACAGGGTTTCTCTGTGGTTTTGGAGCCTGTCCTGGCACTAGCTCTGTAGAGCAGGCTGGTCTCGAACTCACAGAGATCCGCCTGCCTCTGCCTCACGAGTGCTGGGATTAAAGGCGTGCGCCACCATCGCCCGGTGAAATAAAATTTTTAAGTTTATTTTTTAACTTTATTTTATGTTTATTGGTGTTTTGCTTGCATATATGTATGAGGATGCCAATCCTTGGAACTGGAGTTACAGACAGTTGTGAGCTGACATGTCGGTGCTGGGAGCTGAACCTGGATCCTCTGGAAGAGCAGTTGGAGCTTTTAACCTCCAAGTCATCTCTCCAACCCCAAATAAAGTAATTTTTAAAGTCTTTTAAAAAGCAGTAGACAGGGAACTGTAGAATCGGTTCAGTGGTTAAGAGCACTGGCTGCTCTTGCAGAGGACCTGAGTTCAAGTCCCAACAACCACATGGTGGCTCACAACCATCTGTAATGAGATCTAGTGCCCTCTTCTGGCCCGCAGGCATACATGCAGGCAGAACACTGCATAATAAATAAATTAATCTTGAAAGAAAGGAAAGGAAGGATGGAAGGAAGGAAGGAAAGCAAGCAGAATCCCAAACACAACCTGCACATGTCTGCAGAGGTCTTGGGCCCTCCACCAAGGAGCCTGCAAATCAAGGTGGGCTCTTCTTTCTTTGGTGCCTGTGTCTCTAATCCTGTCTCCGGCTGTCCATGAGTCAGCCACAGAACTCTCCCAGGAAAGTCCAGAGGAATTTTTCTTCTCAGTCAGTTCTAATGGAGCAGTGTGGGCAACACCCAGTGACACATGGGAAACTGCGTAAGGAGAGCGACACAGCACCCTCTCTCTGCATGGCTGCACCTTCCTTTCTGTCTTCCTGGGGCCCAGAGCCATCTCAGCCCCCAGTTAGGTGGAAGATGGGTCTGGTGACCCCGAGGCTCCCCAGCCTGGCTTGCTCTGCCTTGGCCCAAGGAAAATGAGTCATTTTTCTAACGAGGAGATGTTTCACTTCATGTAGGAGGAGGGAGGGGAAAGGGTTGGGTAGGGACAGTCCCCTTTGGTCCCCTTCAGACTCAGTTCTCAGCTCTGAGGAACAAACACTTCAGCCATGTACGGAAGAATAGGGTCAGTGTTCTGTGGAGCAGCCAGAACTGATTATGGCAGTGGTTCCCAACTCTGAGAGCACCAAGTCACCCCTACAGCACTGGGAGGGCTGAGTAGGTAGAGGGTCCCCTTGGTCCCCCACAGATGGTCTCTGTCTTGTGGCCTGGCTATGACTGATAGACCTTTTCTCCTTTCTTCTGCCCACCTCAGGATTTAGCTTGGGGCCATATAGATCCATCCCCTCAAATCCTCTTAAACCTGAATGATCTTAGAAGGCCCACAGTGGGTGTGGAATACCCCTGAACATGCCCCCCATCCGCTCCTCAGTCCTGGTCCCTCCATACTGCGTCTCTCACCCACTGACTGGCCGTAGTCATTGTGGGGCTTTAGGAATCTGGCTTTAGTGAGGGAGACAAGCAAGATGGCCGTCAGGGCAAGCAAGGATGGTTGTTCCAGGTTCTCCAGTGACAAGCTCCGAGGCTTGGTCCAGTCCAGTGCCCGTACGCTGTTCCGGGTGCTTCCTAGGTAACTTGAAATACGCCATTTTATTCGAGTCTCCCTTTTCTTGTCTGTAAGGCACCAGTCCCAGCTGTGAAAACATCTGCACAGCAGCTATTTCCTCCGAGTCTGCACTCGCAGGCCATCTCAGAGAGCCGTTCTCATCCTCGGCCCTCACCTCGCAGCCTCTGTTCCCTTCATGGTGCGTGCGTGCGTGCGTGCGTGCGTGCGTGCGTGCGTGTGTGCGTGCGTGCGTGCGTGTGTGTGCGACCGAGAACGAAACCCAGGCGCTCTTGCATGCTATATAAGTACCGTTGAGCTCCAGCCCCAGCTCTCTTTTACTTTGGATTCTGAGCCAGCGTCTCACCAAGTTGCTTGGTCTGGCCCTGAACTCGCTCTGTCGTTCAGGCAGCCCTCACACTCGCCATACTCCTGCCTTCATCTCCGAGGAGCTAGCATGGGAGGACTGTGCCACAGCCTGACTCCCTTCGCTGTTAGTTGCTCTTTCTGGCATTCGCCAAAATTGGTTGTATTTTCTGTCTTACTCGTTCTGCCTCCGCCTCCTAGCATGGACGTTCCGTGAAGGCACGGGCTGTATTTGCTGTGTCCCCTGCTAAACCCACCCAGCACAGTGCTAACACATAGTTGGCATGCAGGTATTTGCAAAAGCAGTAACTAGGGCACCAGCAAGATGGCTCAGCAGGCAAAGGCGCATGTCCACAAGCCTGACAACCTGAGTTCTGTCCTCGGAACCCGCTGTGGAAGGAGAGACCTGACTCTTGGCAGCTGTCCTCCAGCCTCCATGTGGACGCCATGGCATGTGCACAGGTGTATCTAGTCAGTAAATAAATAAATGTGGCTACAGAAGTGGCTAGAACACTTGTTGCTCTTGCAGAGGACTGGAGTTCGAATCCCACATCCCACACAGTAGCTCACAACCACCCGTGACTCTATCTCAGGTGATATGACTCCCTCTTGTCTCCAAGAGCATCCCCACACACATCTGTGTAAATAAAAAGAGTAATCTTTCGGGGATTAGAAAAATGTCTCGGTGGTTAAGAGCTCTTGTTGCTCTTGCAGTAGACCTAGGTTTGATCCCCAGCACCCACATGGTGGCTCACAGCCATCTGTAGCTCCAGTTCCATGGGCTCCAATGCCCTCTTCTGACCTCTGTGGACACCAGGCACATACATACATGGTATGAATCCATCCAGGAAGGCAAAACACTCATAAAGTAAATACAGTTTTTTAATTAAAAAAATAACCTTTGGACTAGATGTGATGGCGCATGCCTTGAATCCCAGCACTTGTTTGGCAGAGGCAGACAGATCTCTGTGAGTTTGAAGTCAGCCTGGTCTACATAGAGAGTTCCGGAACTACCAGGACTACATAGAGAGACCTTGTCTGAAAATCATCATCATCGTCGTCGTCTTGAAATAAAAGGAGCATTTGGGGGAAGTGAATGTGTAAGTGAGGGGATGAATGTGAGCAGCCAGCAGTGACCAGCCTGGACCGGAGCCAAGTACATTTTGGTCCCTTACCCGCCTGCCCAGCATCAACTGCCCCCGTGAGGTCTCACAGTCGGGCACGAGATTGCCCTGGGGCACCGAGCCGGCACTTTTACGTAAAGTCAGAAGGTACTGTTGGGAGTGGAATGCGGAGTTGGCGTACTTTTTAGACAGAAAGGCAAGTCTGCCAAGGCTCTGCCGAGTCCTCCGGCCCCCAGGCACAGGTCTCACCTCTGTCCCTGGGGCCCCTTGGGAAGGCACAGGAAACCTTGCTTTGGGAAGTGAGCCCAACTCCAGAGTTCCAGAGTCTGCTACTCCTCCAGACCCCAGCCAGGGGTTATCGGTGTGGGATCTGAGATGTTGATGGCCCTTCCTTTTCCTCTGTCTATGGCCCACTCTCCCTCTGTGGCTCCGGCCAGGCCACATGCTCATCTGGATGAAGGTGGAGTCTCCACCTGTACCCCCCTGCTTTCCCTTCTCCTCAGAGTCCCACTGTATCTCTGAAACTTCCATCTAGACAGGTCGGAGTCCTGCCTAAAACCCTCCATGGCTGCCTGTTACCCCAGGAGAGGCTCTGTCCTCCCCACAGAATGCTTGCGTGCCTTGCCAGCCAACCTTTGCCTGTGTACCTTTCCCACCCAGCCTAACAGGAAGTCCTGTAACACAGCTTCCACTTCCTCCCTCCTCCACACCTTTACCTAGGTCATGCCCTTCTCACTTCCTGCCCAGGAACCCTGAATTCCATGAATGTGGGGATCCTACAATAGCATGTCCCTGCAGGACCTTGGATAGGACCTAGAGCATAGTAGGTGTTCCACAAACGCCTCCGATTTAACCCAGCGAAGCAAAAGGAAAGGGTGAGCTTTAGCAGACTGTCACAGGAAGCGCAATGTTACAGCAGTGACAAATGCCTGTTGTCACAGGAGACATGCCCCAGCCTGGGAGCGTAGAGAAGGTTCCCTGCAGAGGAGGTGCTTGACTTGGTGGGAGGGAAGAGCCTTGTGGGGTCAGAAGATAGTGTGTGCAAAGGCCCTGTGGTTTAAGGAAATGTGAAAGGCGTAGGTAGGGAGAGAGAGAGAGATAGAGAGAGAGAGAGAGAGAAAGAAAAGCATGGAGAAAAAGCATTCACTAGGATTAGGATATGGGATCATGAGGGTGGCGCAGCTTGTGAAATGAGGCAGAGCAGGGTGACAAACCTAGAGCCTGGGATCCTTGTAGGCTGTAAACCATAGTTGGGAGTTTTACCCTTATTTTAAGAGCAGTAGGAGGCCACTGAATAGGGTTTGAAGGAGGACGTACCTTAGCTTATAGAGTGCTTGCCGAGCATGCGTAAAGGCCTTGGTCCCCAGTCTCCCCACCCCCCGGCAGGATAGAAAACCAAATGTGAAGGTGCACGCGCGCAGTGCTAGCCCTTGGGAGGTTCTGCAGGAGGGTCAGGAGTTCAAGGCCAGCCTGGGTTGTGTAAGACCCTGTTCAAAAAAAGGTAAACAGATAAAGTGGAGTGGTGCAGATGGAGAAGGGAGGAAAAAGGGATGGAGGGAAAGGGGGGGATCTCCATCTTTTCCTGTGGTGTGGCCTTGGACACCAGGACTGAAGCCTTGGTTTCTGTGTGGCCCCCTGAAAACACTGCCGGATCCCAGGGTCTGTAGGGAACGTGAAGCAAGAGGTGCCATCCCTGGGGCTGCCCGTGTGGATGTTTGATAAATTCCCTTCCTCTCCGACCTCTGCTAAGGCCGCAAGCTGCCAAGGCTCCTGACAAACCCCTATTCCAGGCTAGCCCAGCCTTCTCCTCTCACCTCAGGAACCTGGGTTGTGTCCCTGCTGGCCACCATTGACCTTTGCCCTGGGAGGTAAGGGATCACTTTCTGACTGCCCTGCCCCATCTAACCTGTCCCCACCCAGTGTCATCTGATCGGTGGTGTGCTGAGATCCCCATGGCCTGCCCTTCCTAGTCCTACTTGGACCAATGGGCTTTAAGAGAGCAGCTCCGTGGCCTGGCTGCATCACTAGGCGGGGCGAGAGTGTTCATTCTCACAATATATAGCAAGCCGACCGCAGCTCTCCTGACTTCCTCTCGAGGCAGCATGTGGCTCGCTCTGGGTGAACTGTGCTCCCGTCCCCAAGCACTGTGTCCATGTTCCATATCTGTGACCTTGTTTGAGCCACCAGCTGTTATATAAACCACAAATCATGCTTCCCTTTTTGAAGATGAGAAGTGAGCCCAGAGAGATTCCCGTCTGCTGGACTTGAAGATGAAGCACACAAAGAGGGTTCTCTGAGGTTACCAACTGTTTCTTTGTTTCTTTTTGAAGCAGGGTCTTATGGAGCCCAGGCTGGCCTCAAACTTGTTACATAGCGCAGGAAAACTATTCCCGATCTTCCTACCTCCACATTTCAGATGCTGGCATTGTTGGTGTGTGCCACCACACCTGGCTTTGTGCCTGTGCTTTTCTGTCCTGCTCACCTGGGTAGCTCTTTAGATCAACTCCTGACAACTGGGGCCCCAAATGACACCACATTCTTCCTAGTTCATTGGTCCCAGACCAACTAGAGCCTGCCATCTTTGTCACAAGTCCTGGGGCTTTGGGATGAGGCATATGGAAGGGCCCTGGCACAGCCCTAGTTTATGCCCTTGCTGCTTTATGTACTGGCTCTGTGAGAGAGGTTGACCTGTTGCTTCCCTTAGGAACATCTTTTGGTATTTCTATGGCAACTGTGCAGCCAAGATGGATGCTTTGCTTCAGCTTGCAAAGGACCATCAAATCCTCCTTGCAGCCAGGCAGTGGTGGCGCACACCTTTAATCCCAGCACTCGGGAGGCAGGGGCAGGTGGATCTCTGTGAGTTCAAGGCCAGCCTGGTCTACAAAGCTAGGACAGCTAGGGATGTTATACAGATAAACCCTGTCTCAGAAAAAAAAAATCCTTCTTTCTGGGGGTCCATGTCATAGAGAGAGGAGTCTCTGTCAAGAGATAGATATGGGGGGAGGGCTGTCACTGAGTCATCCACACTGTTAGCTTGGAGCACGCCCTGGATTGTAGGGGGAGGCATATTCACACACACCTTCCCTGTACCCATCATGGAAGACTGCCCTGAGACTGTTCTCCAAGTTTCTGTTTCCTTCTGTTTAAGATGGGGCAACGTGTCAGGATCTAGAATTACTTAGGAGGTAGGCCTATCTGTGAGAGAGTTTCCGGACTAGATTGACTGAGGTAGGAAGGCCCTCCCCGAATGTGGGCAGCAACATCCCCTGGGCTGGTGTCCCAACAGAAAGTGAGCCGAGTACCCAGAATCCATCTTTCTCTGCTTTCTTCCTGTGGATGCGGTGTGACTGGTGGCCCACACTCCTGTGACCCCACTTTCCCCACCATGATAGAGGGTACCCTCAAACTGGATAGACCGCATCCACAAACTGTGGCCCAGAATAAACCTCCCTCCTTATGTCGCTTTTGTCTGGCATTTGCTCACAATAATGTGGAAAGTGACTGACGCGGGCAGCTGACCCTGACCTCAGATATTGTCCCAGCTGCCTGGGAGTCACAGGAGCCACAGTCAGGGGTCTTCAGAGAGAGGAGGAAGGTGGCCAGCGACACGAGGGTCATTAAGACCTTCCATTCTCTCAAGTGGAATTCTGCAGCAGGCCTGCTGGAGAATGGACTGGGCTAATAGCTGGCCCAGCTAATCCATGCCTGCGGGCAGTCTCTTCTCAGGAAGGTGCTGTCTATATATGGTTGTTCAGGGAAAGGATTTCTGGGGTCTCCCAGCAGATTCTGGGTCTGTCCGAGGGGCCCTCCTCCCAGTGGGGAGACCCTTTGTGTATGCTGTACAGATTCTTCAGGAGCCCGTACTGTGTGTGTCCCACCCTCCTAGCTGGAAGGCCTTATCATTTATGTGATGGTGTCTATGTCCTTATCCTTTCTCGCCTAAGAGACGTGTAAGCCTGTTGGGTAAGCTGTGTGAGTTGCTGTCCTGCTCACTTAGTGGCTGTGAACCTTAGGTGAGGTCTCCCGGACCCTCATTTTCTTCCTCTGTGAAAGGGACCAATAACACCTGTTGCCTTGGGTGGCCATAAGGGCCATGGAGATGTCTCAGTGAGGTACTTGGATAATGAAGTCCCTCCTCCTCTTTCCAAACCAAGAGGCCTGTCAGTGGCAGCCCTCAGGCAGTGGGCAAACATGGCCTGACAGCTGAGCCCAGGGTCTCAGGAAGCTCCCCTTGCCCAGATGGCTTCGCAGCGGTTCTCAACCTTCCTAACGCTGCGACCCTTTAATACAGCTCCTCATGTTGTGGTGACCTCAACCACAAAATTATTTTGTTGCTGCTTCATAACTGTAACTTTGCTACTGCTATAAACTGTAGTGTAATATCTATGTTTTCTGATTGTCATTTGGCCCGCAAAGAGGTTGCAACCCACAGTTGAGAACCACTGGCTTAGACTCAGTGGGACCACCTTGGTAGCTTCCCAGAATGAGGAGAGACATGGAGAGGGAAACCCAGAAACAAGTCTCTGTAGGGTCATGATGTGGTGGGGCTGTGTGACCCCAGCTAAGTGACCTGGCCTCTCTGAGACTTGCTTCCTTTTATAAATGTTGGGCAGTGATGTAGCTTCTGAGGTTGTTGTAAGTGGTTCGTAAATGAACATAAGGAAATCGCTGGCACAGTCTATCTGGGAGTTTATTTGTACTTAGGATGTGTTCTCAGTGTCTCACTGACTTCTTGGCCATGCTCTAACCAGGAAACAATAATACGTTTTGTTCAGCCTTATCCTTCTGGTTCCTTCCTCGAGTCGGGCACTGTTTGGAGTGTTTTTGCCACATTGCATCACTTCATGGTCATCACATTCTGGCTCTATTGTTTCCACATTTATATTTATTATTTATCTGCACTTGATCTAGCAGAACTCGGCTCTCTCAGTTGATCCTTGTCTGCGGTGGGTGTGGACCTGGTCAGGACGTCTCGCAGGTGCCAGCGGGACACAGCAAACAGCCATAGGCAGAGCATCAAAATGAGGCCAACCCAGAGGTGGGCAGTGTGTGTGTTCCTGGGAAGCCCGTGGCAGGCACCGTGGGACTGCATGTGTTTATACAGCCTGTCCTGGACAGGCAGGGGCCCCTGACCATCTAGTGTAAACATCCGGACGCTTGTCAGCTCACTGGCGGACAGAGGCAAACCAGGGACCAGCTGCTAGCGCCGACCTGCACCTCACTTGGTGCCGGGGCATCCTGGTAGATGGATGAGGGGTGCCACGGATCTGACATTTACTGCCCACTTGGCATGTGCCAGGCCATTTCCAGACAGTGTCTTAGTCTGGTTTATTATTTTTACTTAGCTAATGTAGAAACTGAACCATAGGAGTTGTACAAATCTAATTCCTTTGAAAACCACAAAGTTTGGTATTCCGGGAGGGTGTCCTGGTCTATTTTTTGTTGCCATAACAAAATAACCAAGGCTAGGTCATTTTTAAAGAGCAGAGGTTTATTTGTCCTGGAGGCTGGAACGCTCAAGAACACAGTGCTTGTATCTGTGAGGCCCTCCCTGCCATTTTATACACGATCCAGAGCATTGTATGCAGCAGGGTGAGAACATAGCATTTTGGGTCTCGCTGTGTAGCCCAGGCTGGCCTGGAACTTTCTATGTAGACCAGGCTGGCCTTGAACTCACAGAGATCTGCCTACCTCTGCCTCCCTAGGTTTCAAGATGTGGGCTACCACACCTACCTCTCTCATTCCCTTCTTATAAAGCAGTAAAATCCCCACCCTTCCGGCCACATCCATCCCCAGTGACCTCCAAAGACCACACATCCACTCACGCTAATGGGAGTCTAGAGCGTACATTTCTACCACAGAGACTTTGGGAGACACATTACAACACGGCAGAGGATGGGTAGATGGAAGTGTGGCTTGGACAGTATACCTGAACCTGCCTCAGTGTTTCCCAGGAAACAGATCCAACCCTTATTCAGCACTGTCAGCCTCCACCTCAGAGATACCACCATCTGCCTACTCAGATTCTTGCTGTAGACTCCTGGGTTTATTGTCCCCCCCCCCCAAAAAAAAGAGTGAAATTTGTTTCGATCGTTTATTTAAGCATTGGGCTGAAGCCCAGGGCTTTGTGTGTACCAGACCAGTGTGTGTTCTGCCACAGAACTTCACCTCAAGCTTTCTCCGTCACAGGGTGAGGGACAGACCCAGTTGGGGTGGCTTAGATGCAGTGGTCCCTCTGTAGTTTCTGGTGGTCTCTTTCTCCCCACCGGGAAAAAGATCTCCTCAGCTCTGGAAGCCTAGGCCTGTGTACTGGGTCTTAGACAGGCTCACTAATTTGATGTCCACAAAAAGGGAGTTTCAGCCATCATCCTAACCCCTGGTTCTGAAGGGGGCAGCGATGAGTTTGAGACTGTGTTGTGCTACAGTGTGTGACCCTGTCATAAAAGGAGAAGAAGAGCAGTGGGTGGACTTCAGTACCACCTCCCCCATCACATGGAGTAGGGGAAAAGCCGCCCCCTAGAGAGTCACAAAGAATAGTTAAGGCGAGCCGGGCGATGGTGGCGCACGCCTTTAATCCCAGCACTCGGGAGGCAGAGGCAGGCGGATCTCTGTGGGTTCGAGACCAGCCTGGTCTACAAGA
>NC_022016.1:46948226-46982327 GCF_000317375.1 Microtus ochrogaster | reverse complement strand
CCAAGAAGGAGCCTAAGGCCAAATTTCCCTGTGTTGATGGCATGGGGCAGAGTCAGGAAAGGACAGAGATGAAGCCCATAGATCCCCAGATGCCATGACCCAAAACCATTTGTCACACTACTCTGCTGCCATAGAGCCGAGCCCTGGTATAGCCCTAGAGTGCTCAGGAACTTGGATAAAGCCCCTCACATGGGCCACAGCATGGCTTCTCTAGTGGTTCAGGCGCTCAGCACCTCCATGGGGGCCTTCTGCGCTCTACTTCCCAGCCCTGAGACATAAACTACTCTCAGACACTTCCCCTAGCTGCAGTCAACTTCCAGCCAAACAGAGAGCCCACCAGGGCTATGGCAGAGCTGGGGACCACCCTGGTGCCTTCAAGGAAACACCTCAAGTTGAGGAGATGACACTGGCTCCAATTTGGTTGGAGAATATTAGGGTCCCATCCGAGTCTGTCTCTGAGCCAGGAGATAGAAAGTTGCACTGTACATTTGAATAGTCCTGCTATAGCAGGAATTTGGTTTTTTTGTTTTGTTTTGTTTATATATTTTTTTATTGTTTTTTATTGAGCTCTGCATTTTTCTCTGCTCCCCTTCCTGCCTCTCCCCTCCCCTTCAACCCTCTCCCATGGTCCACATACTTCCAGTTTAATCAGGAAATCTTGTCTTTTTCTACTTCCCATGTAGATTAGATCCATGTATGTCTCTCTTAGAGTCTTCATTGTTGTCTAGGTTCTCTGGGATTGTGATTTGTAGGCTGGTTTTCTTTGATTTATGTTTAAAAATCACTTATGAGTGAGTACATGTGATAATTGTCTTTCTGTGTCTGGGTTACCTCACTCAAAATGATGTTTTCTAGCTCCATCCATTTGCCTGAAAATTTCAAGATATCATTATTTTTTCTGCTGTGTAGTACTCCATTGTGTAAATGTACCACATTTTCCTCATCCATTCTTCAGTCAAGGGGCATTTAGGTTGTTTCCAGGTTCTGGCTATGACAAACAATGCTGCCTTGAACATAGTTGAGCACGTGTCCTTGTGGCACGATTGAGCATCCTTTGGATATATACCCAAAAGTGGTATTTATAGCAGGGATTTGTAAATGTGACCAGGAGGTTGATTTTGGTCCAGGCTAGGTACCTTTCCAGAATGGGACAGAGTCTCAGGAGGGCCAGAGTAGGGAGTACATCAGGTGAGAGGAAGGGACCGTGTGACATGAACCCTCCTCCTCAGGCAAGGAACAGAAGTTTAAAATGTCATAGGGAGGAGTCTAGCCAGTGCAGACCCACGGTGGAGAGGTCAAGACTGCCTGATACCCTGAGGCCTGGCATGCCAGCAACTGAGCAGCACTGTAGGCTGGGACTGGCCTGGTGACAAGTGGGCCCTTCGTCTGAGGCCTGAGGACCAATTCTCACCCTCTGTGCATTTCAGGGTCCCCCACATCTGTCTCCCTCCAAAGCCCAGGCCTTTTGTGGTATGCAGCAAGGTACTTCAGATCTATCAAAAGCACAGATCTGAGGGGCTGAAGAGATGGCTCAGCAGTTAAGAGCACTGGCTGCTCTTCTAGAAGATCCAGGTTCAATCCCAGCCCTCACACAGTGGCTCACATCTGTGTGTAACTCTGATTCCAGAGGATCAACACCCTCATACCCCTCACATAGACACATGTGCAGGCAAAACCCCATATGAAAAAAAAAAAAAAAAGAAAAGGAAAAGCACAGGCCTCAGTGAAAATACGCATGGCAGACAAGCCATCCAGCCTCTGAAATAGAACATTCTGAGTACAGTGGGCCACACCCCTGTGGTCTGGGGTCCCATGGCTTGTCACTCCCTCTTCTGGGGAATCTCCTGTCCTGGGTGGCTGTGCTCCAGTGATACACAGCATGGCTTGGTGCCCTAAACAGGAATCACATGAATCACAGACCACAGACTATTCACTTCTGCTGCTTGGCTGCTCCCTAACTGTTGGGTCTGAGTTATGTCCACTTGGTGTCCTGGGGTCCATCCAGGCCCTGGGTGACTGCTTCCCTGCTGTCACCAGTGTTCTGATACTTCCGTCGTTGGTTCCTGGTTACCACAGTAGCTTCCAAGGGGATGCATGTCGCTGGGTATATACAGCTATACATTAGAAAGGGGAACAGGGGAAGGCTCCTGATCAGCCAGTGATGAGCAGTGCCCAGAACGGTGTCTGGTCCATGCAGGTATCTGGTTATTGATTGAGTTGTACCAGGTGCTGGGGGCTTGCCTAATCCTTTTTGAGGAGGGTCTTTCCTACCTCAGAGAACAGTTAATCATGTGCCTCCCCCGCCCCCCCCCCAGTCCTGTTACAGCACCCAGGCCAGCTGTTTCTCTCCTGAAGCTGTTGTGTACACTGGGAACACGGGAATGAGGGAGGTTTTGGATGCCTGGTGGCCTAGACGTCGGTATGCAGGGCTTTCCAAGGTATCCTGGCAGCTGTTAGATTGAGCGGAACCAGCTGGCTGGTCACCTTTAGCCTAGGAGACCATCGGGGACTGGTTGAAGAGGCTCTTGTGTCTGACACTGACCTGTGGGGAAGTGCAGAGGTTGGATCTGGGCCAGCGACTAGCTGACGTCCAGCGTGAGCTGCCCTGTTTGCTAGTTGTGTTTCTCCATGAGAATATGGACGAAGCGACTGGTGGGTGGAGAATTAGCAAGTATAAAGGTAACTCTGGGCAACGTGCCTAGGTAGTCGTGACCGTGGGACAGGCCAGGTGTCACCAACCTGATGGCATTGGAGTGGTAAGCATCACAGGAAAGCCACAGTCCAGCCTTGTCAGGATGTCTTCCTAGAGGGGAGACAGGAGGCAGATGAGGACAGGGGAGGGAGCAGGGGGTATGGGACAGACAGTACACTCAAGTCCCGATTTATCCAGGAGAAGGGCTGTCTGTCTTGACAGGGATCAGGGGACAGGCTTCCTGGGTCCTCTCTGCTCTGTCTCTGCCATCAGGCCGACTGCTCCCTTGGAAGAGGAGAAAGCTTGTCCCTAATTGTCCATTATGCAATTGCAAATTGGCTCTAGAGCTGGGCTGAGCAGAGCCAAGCCCTAGAGGGGAGGGGAACCCCAGGCTGGGTGACTACAGAGTCAGCATTTCGGGGACCCAAGAGGGGGTTTGGGAATGTCGTCTGTGTGAGTCTCCCAGCAGAGACACCCTTTCCAGACACTCCATCTGGCATTGTGGCATGGCACTAAGAACAGCGGAGACCCTCTTGCCAGCTGTGTGACCTGGGGCTGCATTCACCCTCTCTGTGCCTCTCTGGTTCACATCTCTAACATGGGGTTGCTGGCTTGGCTACCTTAGAACCTGCATGGCCCCAACTGAGTCACCCCTCCGGGAAGAGGCTTTTGTTCTGTCGCAGATGCCATTGCTGGTTACTGCAAGCAGCAGCAAGCATCAACAGCGGCCCCAGAGTCCTCGGGTTGAACCCGGAGTATATTCCAACTTTCTGTTCCGTGCTCTTGTGGCCAGGACATTCCTGTGTGGTCACAGTAGCACGCAGCATCACGCCAGGTGTCTGGGAGTGCCTCTCTTGATTGTGATGTGTCCTTTCCTGCATCCTCACCTTCCTTCTATCCAGGGCCAGCGAGGTCGACTTTCATGTGTGTTTCACACGTACTCAGCGTGGTGAGAGACCACTTGTGTAGAGCCACACAGCGCCGATCACAGAGACCCACGGCACAGTCCACAGCCTCCCATCTTGGCTCTTCCGCCTCCAAGACTGGGGGAGCAGTTGGTTCTCAAGGGCTCAGAGCCTGGTGCTCACTCCCAGTCTGCTTACGCTGAACCTAGACCTTCCCCAAAGCCCCTCAAATCTACCTTATACCTGGGGACAACCCTGAGCCAAGACTGTGTCCTCTGAGCCAGTATAACTCTCCCTTCCCTTCCAAGGCCTCTCCTGGGCTCTTCCCACCCCAAGATGATCACGTGTGGTGGTGGTGGGTGGAGTGTTGGGGACCTGGTGGGAAGCTGAGCCTGGGTGGGCTTCCTGAGGCAGAGACATTCCTGGTCACCAAGGCAACTGCAGCTCAGGAGCCTGTTTGACTGAGGATCCACTCTGATTGGCTGGGGCTGACAGTGTGGAGCCTTGGTATCCCAAGAGGCCTGGGCATTGTGTGGGGTGAGGACCAGCCCTTTATGCTGGCAGGGAAACTTGGTATCATGGATGGGATGGTGGAGATAAGGAGGCTGTGCAGCAAGAGCAGGTTTCACATCTGCAAAGTTGGGGGACACTGCCAGCACCTATTCTGAGGTGTAAGGGGCTCAAATGAACAGCATCATAGAACTGTTTGCACTGTTCTATTCTCATTGGAAACCGAGACCCTGGGATTCTGGGTCTGTTTGTTGTTGTTTTGCTTTTTTTGTCTTTCTTTTTTTTGTTTTTCTTTTTTTTTTAAAGATTTATTTATTTATTGTGTATACAGTATTCTGCCTACATGCATGCTTGCAGGCCAGAAGAGGGCACCAGATCTCATTACAGATGGTTGTAAGCCACCATGTGGTTGCTGGGAATTGAACTAAGGACCTTTAGACGAGCAGGCGGTGTTCTTAAACACTGAGCCATCTCTCCAGCCCTTTTTTGGTTTGTCAAGACAGGGTTTCTATGTGTGTCCTTGGCTGTCCTGGAACTCACTCTGTAGACCAGGCTGGCCTCGAACTCACAGAGATCCACCTGCCTCTGCCTCCCGAGTGCTGGGGTTAAAGGTGTGCACCACCACCGCCCGACTGACCCTTGGAATTCTTTTCTCTGGTTAATAAAGAAGCTTACGGGCTGTGGCCATAACTATTTGGTAGAATACTTGCCTTGCATGGGCAAAGCCCTGGGCTCCATCCCTAGAACCACATAAAATGGTCCTGGTGACACACACACCAGTAATCTTGGGAGGTAGAGGAAGGAGGATCAGAAGTTCAAGATCTTGGACTACCTAGTCTCGAGAAAAAAGACCAAGCTAGTGGCTTATGCGTGGGAGATGAAGGCAAGATGATCAATGTGGGTTTGAGAAACACCTGGACCTCGTGTGGGGTAAGGAAATCTGTTTTGAGTATAGATCTTGTTTCTTCCATGGGTCACAGTGGCCCTTCTCCTGTTCCCTGAGGGATGACATCACCATCTTCTTATCACGTGGGGTTTCTGGAGTGACGTTACTGAGTGGGGATATATCTCCAGGGCTTGGGAGAGCCCAAGCTCAGATCTTCTGCTGAATTGGATGTGTGGGACCAAAGTGACCAGAGCCTGGGCCTTCAAGACTCCATGTTCGGGTAGCAGATGGGTCCCCAGAGCCATCCCTAGCAGTACCATGGTGTCTGCTGCATGGCTGTACAGACAAGGAGAACATGCAGACATAGCCCAGGCCTGGCCAACCTGAGTTCTCTCCTGGACTTCATCAGTCAGACCAGACAGGGAGAATGTTTTTAGGCTTGCACACAGTGTGCGTGACTGGCTCCCCTACTGGGAAGGATGTCTGGTCTCAGGGGGTGGGAGTGAGTGTGGGTAGCACGTGGGGAGGGCACTGCCTGCATGGGGGGCATTCCCAGCAGCACGTCTGAAGGTCTGGATCAAGTCCTGCCTGGCAGAAACCCAGCCGGAGTTGAGGTTATATCATTCACAAACCCGAGGGTCCCGATTAAGGAAGCGTCTCAGAGATCCTGTGTGGGAAGGGCTCTTGTGGAGCAGTGGCAAAGACAGCGGGTGGGAGGGTCATGATAGCGGTCCTAAGAGGATGCTGGGCAACAGAGCTTGAGCACGTGACACACTCATCCGCTCACCCGTGCATTCAGGCAGAACCAGGCCGCCTTCCAGACACTTTATAAAGAGCTGATTCTCTTCCCAAGGAGCAGGATGGTGGATGCCGTTATTTCGACACTTTATAGGTATGAGAACAGGCACAGAGGCTTCAGTTGCTCACTTAGGGTCACACAGCTAAATTTGTACTCCATTCTGTCAGCACCTGAGTTTCTCTTCTTAAACCCAACCCAAACCGGGGCTCTGTCCCTAGCCTAGTGGGGATGAGGCTAAAGTGTCCATAGCTGGAATGTGGCCCTGGAACTCTGGAGCCCCAGTGTGGCCCAGGAGATAGGGAAGAAAGACTCTCGGAGGACAGGAAGGTGGGGTGCTGCTGTCCTAGCCATTTCCCAGCCCAGGCGGACGTGGGGCTGGTGCCAGGCTCCTGCCAGGCACCCTGCCATTCTGCAAGCTGTGATGTGATAATCTCCAGCGGTGAGTGATGGGCTTTGGCTAGGCCCTGCTGAGCCCTCGGCGGGAAGCTGGTGACTTTAAGAAGCCCTGGCTGGTAGCCTAGTCCTGGGGAGTTGCAGTGACTGCAGCCAGAGAAGCCCTGAGTAGGCAGGAGGAGGAGTGTGCACTGAATGCCGCAAGCGGGAAAACAGAGGAGCCCCTCCCGCCCCCCCCATCCTGAGGACCTTCTGCAACAGCCAGGCTTCAGCTTGCCCTCCTCCATACCCAGGCTCCTCCCTCTTGCTTTTCTCATTCAAAGGTGAAAGCCCTGTTTACAAGGGAGAGGTGGAGGCTCAGCCAGAACAAAAAACTTTTTTGAGGTCACACAGCCCGTGTGCTGGGCTCTGTGCACCCTTGTGGACTTCGCCTCGTTGGCCTGTCTTTGAGTAATAGCCACTTTGCTCTGTAACAGAAGAGACCCAGCAGAGGCCCAACCTTGGGAGTTAGGATTTGCTAACAACAGAGCCAGAGAGAGGTGACAGGGACAACTTCAGTGCTGATCTGGATCCTAAGGGGATGGTGTATCATTCCCACATCAGGGGGCTTGGTCATGGCTCCTTGCCAAGAGCAGGCCAGCCAGGTTTCTTCAAAGTGACTGTTCTAGACTTCCTGGTGACACAAATGGGACCCACTGTCGGTTTAAGAAAGCAGTGAGTGGGGCTGGAGAGATGGCTCAGCAGTTAAGAGCACTGGCTGCTCTAGAGGACCCAGGTTCGATTCCCAGCACCCACATGGCAGCTCACAACTGTCTGTAAATCTAGTTCCAGGGGATCCATTGCACCAGGCATGTATGTGGTGCACATATCTGTGCATGCTGGCAACATTGCCATACATATAAAATAAATAAATCTTTGAAAGAAAGCAAGAAAAGAAGAAAACAGTGAGCACACAGAGGGATGCTGGAGGCCAGATCCCACCCTGAGCAGAGCAGACCTCTCCTCTGCTAGGCACCTCCACGCTAGAGGCTTGCCCATCTCCTCCCACTTCCTGTCTAGAGCCCAGTGCTCAGAGCAGCTGTCGGCGTGGGCACAAGTGCTTCTCTCTCTTGGCTGTCGAGTCTGAGCTCCCCACTTCCTGCCTTTGGTTATTTTGCTGAGGTATGAAGAATCCATAGCCCCAAGCCTGGGGGGCAGGTAACCAGGATGTCCTCTGGGGTGCATGATAAGGTCTCCCCAGTGTTCTTGTGCAGCTGGAGTCATTGCATCAACTATGCCAGTTTAAACCTTGTTTTTCTGGAGGCTTCAAAGCCAGCCACTGTGTGTGGTACCTTACCCAAGGAGTCCTCTCCCTCAGAATCCCTGTGAGGAAGAAACTGCTGCCCTCCTGTATACAGGGAGAAACTGAGGTTCTGAGAGGTGGCAAGACACTGTCAGTATGACATGGTCCCTAAGTAGCTAAGTCAGAAGTCAACCTTCTTGTCATATTACAGTGTGACCCAACATCCAACCACAGAGAGTACTCACCCCATGCAGGAATGCTAAAACTGGTAGTCAACATCACACAGCCCTGCCCGGGACAGTGTTGAGGGAGGCCCACACTGCTCAGTGCGGAGGGTAAGGAGGTTTGGGTGGAGGTTTAAAAGGCAGATTTGTCTGACTGTGAGCTCTGAGCCCTGCTGACTCTATTCCCAGCAGTCCCAATGGCCAGCTAGCCGTTTCTACCATCCCGATGGGGTCCATACCCCCCCCCCCCAGGCAGAGGAACCTTTCTGGAGATGGGTGTGGCTCCCTTTTGCACCAGTGTGACCACAGTAGTGTCTGTTCAGTGCTGTTCCCGGATCCTAGGCCAACCATGGACATGGGGGCCAGTGGGAGTTTTTCCCTGTGCTCAGCAACTCTTCTTCCCAGGCCCGCAGCATTGAGTCCAGCCTGTTTTATCTCCCTGCCCACTCATTTTCCACACTGTCACAGATGGAAAGCCCTCTCCTGCCCCCCCCCGCGTTGCTCCCATGCCCCCCCCACTCTAGAATTTCAGGGTGGGCCCCTGACACAGCAGTTCTCCTGCAAGCTCGTCCTGGCCCCTAGTGTTCTGTGTGCCCTAGAAACATGACTGAATGTACCCACTCTTAAGAGGGAAGGGGAGGTATAATGTTACCCCTACACACAGGTCAGAGTCTTAGGGACAGGACTGCTGGATGCCCTATAGCGGTGAGGGCCAGGAATGGCTTTACCCCCAGGTGTGCTAGGGCAGTTCACAACTATTTGTAACTCCAGCTCCAGGGAATCTAAAAATCTAAATTATATTTTTAAAAAATTAGCCAGGCAGTGATGGCACACACTTCTAATCCCAGCAGTAAAGAGGCAGAGGCAGGCAGATCTCTACGAGTGAGTTCCAGGACCTACGGCTCTTATACAGAGCTCTAGACTCTGTCTCAAAAAACCAAAACTAATTAGTTAAAAAAAGTTTGATACAGGGCTGGCCTTGAACTCACTATTAAAGCTGAGTGTGCTTCCTGCCCCTACCTTCTGAGTGCACCCCCCTCCCCAGTTTCCATGGGGCTAGAGTTGGAATTCAGGGACATCTGCGTGCTACACAGAGCACTTTATGAGCTTGGTTACATCCCCAGCCCCAGTTCAACCCATAGGTTGTCACATGCAGCTGATGGCTTCTGTTTTGGACACCATGGGTCTGTACAGTGTTCTTCATCCACTTATAGCTTTAAACTCTGGATTTCAGCCTCTGATGTGGCCGGCATTGTGCAAGGAGAACAGACTGGTTGCTGTTGTCTCTGGTCTCTGCCACATTAAAAGGCCTCATCCTCACAGCCAGAGGAGTCAGACCCGGTCTGGACCTCGACCCCAACCCCCACGTTTCGGTTTCCATTTCTTTCCTGTCTAGGTGTCCCTTGCATAGAATAAAGCACACAGGCGGCAGCTACACGTGTTTTGACAAACACACACATGTAGGCAACCACAGTGAAATCAAGATGGGACCCTTCCAAAATGTCCCTATTTCCCAGCCTTGCTCCATTCTAGGAAGTCTGTCTTCTGAGGTCACCTCCCTCTGGTCTGTCACCATTGCTTAGTTGGTCTAGCTTAAATCATTTCCCCACATTTGACTGAGGAGCCTCCTAGCGGGAGGCATCTTTTCTCTTTGTTGCACGTCATGGCGCCAGCGTGGTGAAAAGGACCTGCCAAGCCTGGGCCTCAGAGAGAGGAGTGAGGCTGGGCTGTGATGCCCTGGAGAGTTGTGATCTGTCCACTGGGGGCATCTGTCTTCCCTCCAGCTATTTGAGAATGTGGACCTAGCAGCATTCGTGCGTTTTTGTTTTATTTGCTTTTACAAAGGAGACTTAAAAATGCTGATTTTCACGTAAAATCCTTACCGTGCTGGTATTTTAAAGACTTTGACACATCTTTTGGCCAGATCTGACCAGCCAACAGTGGGAGTGGGAGCCTGCAGACAGCAGTGACGGGAGCAGCTGATGCTTGGTCCAGCCCTCCCTTTGTTGCAGGTCCTTGTCCTGAGAAGCCATCTAATCATTGTAATGATTTTTAATAAACCCATCTCATAGTTGAGCAAGCTGAGCCGCAGACAGGGATTGAGTGCCGGCTCCAGGATGAGCAGAGATTTGAACATAGCCATTTCCAGGGACTGGGTTCCTAACCATTACCCATGCTCCTCCAGGGTTCAGGGAAGATGAGGCTGCTTGGCATGGCGATGCCACCTGAGGTGCAGCTTTGCCAGCCAGTGAGGTGCTTTTTCCCTGAACAGGCCTGGGAGGACCTAGCCCTGCCCACTGAGACTGCCCTGGTATGGACCACTTTCACGTCTGGGTGTTTTTCTTTGCATCTGGGTGATGGGATCCCAACTTTAGTAATGCTGGCATGGCAGCGAGGGGAGGAGGCGGCTAGGAACCTAGCAAATGCCTGATAAGGACTTGTGGGAGGTGAGAAGTGGGGCCCAGCTCAGGAAGACGAGGGTGAAATCTGACAGGGCTAGGACATGTTGCTGCCTCAGGGGTGCTAGGGGCTGGACACCCCCACTTCCTGAGGATGTGTCCTAACAGGCCTGCTATCTGGAGAAGCGGAGGATAAGGATCACTGGCAGGGCAACCTTTTGCTTCCCAGGGAAGAGGCTGGGGAGCTCAGCTGAACGCCCATCCCGACTCTCATTCCGGGATCCTTGTTGCATCCTCAGGACCCACTCTGGGGAGAAAAGCATCTGCAATCTCTAGTGTTTGAAGAAAATGGCATAAAAGGGCCTGCAGACCTGTCTAGACTCTCCCCTGTGGCTGTAGCCTGCCTGCAAATCCCTCAGTGGGTGTAGAGTTGGTGCTAAATAAACATTTGCTGTTTTTTTTTAAATCCCGCTTTTGAGATGTGTTATGTTATTTACTATTATTATTATTATTATTATTATAC
Source organism: Microtus ochrogaster (assembly GCF_000317375.1). Lineage (NCBI taxonomy): Eukaryota > Metazoa > Chordata > Mammalia > Rodentia > Cricetidae > Microtus > Microtus ochrogaster. Next base: position 46,971,714 of record NC_022016.1, on the reverse strand, counting down.
TATTATTTATCTATTTTCAAAGGCAGGGTTTCTCTATGTTGCCCTGCCTGTCCTGGAACTCTCATTGTTGACCAGACTGGCCCCAAACCCAGAAATTCGCCTGCCTCTACTTCCCGCGTGCTGGGATTAAATGTGTGTGCCACCACACTTGACTTCTCTCCCCAGAGTTCTCAGAGGTGCACAGCCACAAGGCTAGAGGGGGTGGCAGGGTGGGAAGAGGCACGGGCTGGAGTCTGGGCACAGGACTCCTCGCAGGCGGCTTGTTCCCCTCGACCCAATGCTGGGTCGTGGGGAAAACCCATGCTGCCTGTGTCCCCTCACTCTGAAGTTCCTGAAGCCTTAGTTTCTCAGTCTGTGAAATGGGAAGAGTTGTGAGGAAAGCCTGGCTTAAATCCATGCTCTCAGGACCTCTGTGAGGCGGCTGTGAACCAGCATTGGCCTTTTAAGGACAGGGACAGACAGGTTCCCAGTTTAGCCCAATGCACCTTAATCTACAAGGCCAGAATTCCCCATAAAAGAGACCCTCAGCCTCATTGGACCTTTTCGTTTGTTTCAGACAGGGTGTCGTATAGCTAATCCAGGCCGACTTCTAGCTCTGTGTAACTGAGGGCGGCACTCAGGTTTTCATTCTTCTGTGCCACCATTTCTGGTTCGACTTAGGTTACCTTTGTATTTTGGGTGCTGGGCTGAATCTTGTTTTAAATTGCTTTAAGTATATGAGTGTTTTTTCTGTGTGTACCTGTGTACCACATGTATGCCAAGTGCCTGTAGATGACAGAGGGCTTCACATGTATGCCAAGTGCCTGTAGATCCTCTAGAGCTGGAGGTGCAGATGGTTGTGAGCCACCATGTGTGTGTTGGGGTTCAAATCTGGCTCCTCTAAGAGAATAGCCATTGTTCCCAATCACTGAACCATCTCTCCAGCCCTGGATTTTTTTGTTGCTGTTGTTTTCTTTCTTTAAAAGAATTTTTTTTAAGATAGAATCTCATAAGTTCTCTAGCCTCCAGCTCACTATGGAGCTGAGGACAGCCTTGAACTTCTGATCCTCCTGCCTCCTCCTTCCAGATGCTGGAATCACAAATGTGCACTGCCACGTCCCACAGATGTGGTTCAGGGTGTTGGACCAGGGCTTCATGTGTGTTGGGCCCTGTATCAACTGGGCTACACCCTAGGCCGTTCCAGCATCTCTCTGTGTGTTAAGGGCAAGTGGATGTCAGATCTGTTACGTAACCCTCCTGTCCCCCACCCCTTCCCCTACTGACTTCCTGCTGCCCAAGGAAATAAGAAACCTATGTGAACCCTGGCTGTCATGTGACAAGGGAATGGACCTTTCTGGGTTAATTTTCTCAACCTTCAGAAAGATTTATCATGGCCACCTTGGACCTCAACGAGGGCTGGATAGGATTGTCCACATAAGTTGGTTGACTTGGGGTTCATGAATCTGGGGTGCGTCTAAGCTTCCTGTCCCATCTGTTTCTTCTTCTCCCCAGCCACCGCCTGCCCACCAGGGGTAACACAAATACTAATTACCGCCACTTCACAAGCTGCTTCCTGGGTGAACCTAATTACCAAGCAGGTCAGGCACGTTATAAATATCATTAAACCAGACAGATTCGCTTTGTCCTGTGTTTTTACACGATTAGGTCAGCGAATTGTTCCGGCACCCCTGGCCTCTTCAGCCTGGGACTTACCCAGCTGGGTTATTCCTCACAAGGGTGCTGGAGCATCAAGGTGCAGGCATCTGCTGGTGGCTCCGGATTCAGGGCCAGCTCACTGGTCTGCTTTGTACGCAGTGCACTGAGAAGACCCAGGGAGCGATGCCCGAGGCAGACAGTACCAGACAGGTGAGAGGTGGGAAGGTAGGAGATGGTGGCTGCTCTTGTCATGGTAGAACTATCTGCCGTGGGCTGGAACCCCCAGGGAGGGGACCCAGACTCTGGCTTTCCAGGTGTGTGACTGTCGGGCATGTGTGAACACCCTCTGCCAACCTCCGATTTTCACGTGTGGGTCCTCCTCCCTCCTGAAAAACTGGCACTTTCTCAGTCTACTACATGCAAGAGGACAGTGACTGGATGTCACTTCCCTGCCTGGTTGGCACCGAGCTAAGGAGCCTATGTGCCTTGCTTCGCCCAGAACCTATAAAGACCCCACATGCTGGGTACTCTTGCCATCCCCATGAGATGGGGGGGAGGATCAAAGCACAGAAGGAACTGAGATGTCAAAGCCGTGTTGTGCTTAGAGTGTGATACTTAGCGAAGGCCTGTTTGAGAGGAGAGCGGAAGGGTCCTGGTGAAGTCCTGGAAAGTTGCCTGGAGGAAGATATCTGAGCTGAGAAGTTTACTTGTCAAGAAATCCGAGGGCATATAAAGGCTTGGGAGCAGGAAACCCGTGCTTAGGGGACCCGACCCTGTGTTCCACTGTGGTTCCAATGTGCATGGGTGGGGATACTAAGCAAGAGAGATATTAAGTTCGATCCTTGGGCGGAGAGAAGATGGGGGTGCCAGCCAGCAGTTTTCATTGTGTAGCCCCAGGAAGTCAGTCTGTTAGCAGGAGACAGGCTGGATCTTGTCAGGTAATTTGCATCTTTGTACCCAGAGTTCAGTAGGAGATGAGCCACCGGGAGAGCCAGGGACTCGGAATCTAATAAGTTAAGGCTTCCTGGAGGAGCTGAGCCTCTGAGGCTGTTCATGGAGGCCAGAGGTGACTGGTGGGGATACCAGGCAAGGGGAAAGCGAGTACATTGGGTCACCCATACACTAGGGAAGAAGGGGAGATGACCTGCCAGGCATGGACCACTTCTACCATAGGAACCAAAACAACAACACTCCTCAGGGTGTAGATACACAAATCACAATGGGCCAAGTGGGCATCTGTAGACAGAGTCTCCGTTATACTGGAGACCGATCATAGTGACCCATTCCTAGGAGGGCTGCCATGTGTCTCAAAGGAAGCTGCCAGCAACCTGATCTCCCCTCTTTATTGTAACTTACGGTAATTCCTTGAACCTCGGCTTTAGCCCTTCACTGCCTTCCACCTCTCGCCCAATATCCCCTTTCCCTGCTAGGCCAGTGCCATCAGAATGGTTAGTGGCCCAAAGCCAAGTCCCTTTCCCTCACCTACCAAGTTCTAGCCCTCTATTCCCACAGCTCAGATGGAGTGGCCTGTGGTCTCCAAAGAGCCCTGCCCAAGTGCCAGGCCCTGTTGTGGGGAGCAACAAGAAAAGGGGAAATGAAAGAGGATGAAGAAAATCTGAGATCAAGTTTTAGTTGTGTTAACTGGCAGGCCTCAAACCTGTGCAATAAGAGTCTCAGGATTGGTTCCACAAGATGATCATAGACATGAATAAGATAAGGGCATAAAAGAGCCTGTCGAGAGTCAGCAGCGTGGGGGGGGGTGGCCAGTTATTACATTATTACTACTACTACTACTACTACTACTACTACTACTACTACTACTACTACTACTACTACTACTACTTAGTGCTTGCTCGGACTCAAGGCCTTGGGCATGCAAGCAGGTTGCTAGCCTTAGCCAGTTACATTTATTTTTATTTATTGTTTTATTTAAGACAGTCTTATATAGTCAGAATGGCCTTCTATCCCCATTCTGATACTGACATCTCTTTTTTTCCTCCCTTCTGTCCTCCCTTCTCCTTCCCTCCTTCCTTCCTTGCTTGGTATATGTGGAGCAGGGTCTCTATCTTCCAGGGTGGCCTTGGATTTACTATGTAGTCAAGAATAGCCTTGCGGGGCTGGAGAGATGGCTCAGTGGTTAAGAGCATTGCCTGCTCTTCCAAAGGTCCTGAGTTCAATTCCCAGCAACCACATGGTGGCTCGCAGCCATCTGTAATCCGTCTTCTGGCCTGCAGGCATACACACAAACAGAATGTTGTATACATAATAAGTAAATAAATAAATATTAAAAAAAAAGAATAGCCGGGCAGTGGTGGCGCACGCCTTTAATCCCAGCACTCGGGGGCTGGAGAGATGGCTCAGTGGTTAAGAGCATTGCCTGCTCTTCCAAAGGTCCTGAGTTCAATTCCCAGCAACCACATGGTGGCTCACAACCATCTGTAATGAGGTCTGGTGCCCTCTTCTGGCCTGCAGGCATACACACAAACAGAATGTTGTATACATAATAAGTAAATAAATAAATATTAAAAAAAAAGAATAGCCTTGAACTCCTGATCATCCTGCCCTACCTCCTGAGTCCTGGGATTACAGGTGTGTGCCACCATACCCACTTTGTGACTGGACCCAGGGCTTCATGCTCATCTGCTGAGCTACGTCCCCAGCCCTGTGTTTCATTGCAGGGATCAATTGACAGTGTGAGAACCTTGTTTTAGAAGTAACAGCAGTAGCTATGGGGGGGGGGGAGTGATCAGTCAGTAAAATGCTTGCCATCCAGTCAGGAAGACCTCCATTCAGTCCCCAGAGCCCACATAAAAAGCCAAATGTTGGGACTGGAGAGATGGCTCAGCAGTTGAGAGCACTGGCTGCTGCTTTTGCAAAGGACCCAGGTTCAATTCCCAGCACCCATGTGGCATCTCACAACTATCTGTAACTCCAGGAGATCTTTAAGTTCCAGGAGATCAGATACCCTCACACAGACATACACACAGGTAAAACACCAAAGAACATAAAATAGAATATATACACACATATACATATATACATGTATATATGTATATGTGTGTATATATATTAAAGCCAAGTGTAGAGGTAGGGGCTTGTTATCCCAGAGCTGGGGAGGTAGAAACAGAAGACTCCTTGGGATTCTCTGGCCAGCCGGTCCGTCCTGCTCAGGGAGTTACAGCCACGTGAGAGACCCTGTCTCAGTGAAAAAGGCAGCCGTGCCTGTGGGACCCCGCTCAAGGTTGTCCTCTGGCCTGCGGGCACACACACACACACACACACACACACACACACACACACACACACTATCTGATAATGGTAGGAATACCACGGGCACTTGCTGTGGACTTGGCACTTCCATGCATCTGGGAAGTGGCAGAATGGGTTAGCAGACTGAAGTTTCAGTGAGAGCTTTCGCTAGCTCCATCTTCATGCCTGTTGAGTGTGTACCGGGTGACACGTAGCTTCTCCCAGATCCCAGCCTGTTGCTGGTGGACACATGATGGGTGCTTGGCCTCGAGAGTGGACCCCTAAGCAGTGGAGACGTAGCTTGTGAAAACAGCTCAGGGTGTGGCTTCTCGGCCCAGGCGCAAAATGCCACCCTTTGCCAACTCCTGACCCACTCCAAGATTCCCAGAAGATCTCTGCCTTGGGCAAACCAACCGTGAGGGTCATCTGAGTGAGGAAAGCCTTGTCATCAGAAACATGGAAGCATCTTTGGGTCTCGCTTGTGCTCATTCCAGACCCACGATGGCCGCTGTAGGGCAGGCTTCCAGGTCGGGCACATCCTCCTCATCTGGTTTTCATCACTTTCCCCAGGGGCATTGGGGACCCCAGACCTGCGTTCCGCAGGGAGCTGCCGTTCCCACTTCACCTTTCTTGGTCTCAGCCAAGCAGTTCTGTGCGTACCAGGCCCAGATGCAGCCCAGATTTCTGGGTGGGGGGGTCCCCACAAAGCAGCAGTTCTGCTTTCCCAAGGGCAGGGTGTGGTGCCCATGTAACCACAAATGAGGCCATTAAAGCAAGCCTTGGTTGTTCCGCCAGCCCAGGGTCTAGTCTTCCCAGGGCTTCCAGACTCAGGAGGTCCCCACCGGAAGTAGTCTTGCCTTGCACAAAGAACATAGGCCCTGGTATCCAGGGCCCTGGGCTTGTGACCTGACTCTGGTACTGACTGACTTGCTACGTGGCCTGGCCTCCTTGAGACAACTTAATGAAGCCAGTATGGGTGAGTTTACAGGAAGGTAAAAAAGCTTGTGTCCTAGCTACCTCATGGTTCATCCAGGGCACTGGAGGGTGAATCCTCCCGACCCTCACTCAACTGTTTGTGAAGTGGAGATAAGGATGTTGCCTGAGAGGTTTGAAGTACTGAGTGAGACCAATGGGACACTTAAGACATCTTAAGTGATACCCAGGAGGTGTAGGGTCCGGCCACCACCTCACCTTCCTCCCTCTATAAATGGAAAACGCACCTGCTGAGCCAGCCCAGGTAGCTGTGGGAACCTGTCGTCGTCTGTGGAGTACTTGGCAGGCCCAGAGAGAGGACAACCATTGCTGGATGTCCCCCACTCAGCCATAACAGGCTCCCCACTGAGGAGAGGTGGGATAAGATGCTCCAGACCTCCGAGGTAGGTGAAGTTTCACTTCAGGCCTCAACTGACATTACAAAAATGGGGCGGGGCTTTTGTGAGCTGAGAAACCCACAGCTTTTTGCAATGCTTATTTCTCTTGAGAGGTATATGAGCCTCATGTCGTCTAGTCACTAGATAGACGTCCCATTGGGATGGATGGGACATGGTGGTCCACCCACCCACCCGTAAGCACCTTTGCTCAAACATCTAGAGGCTGTAGCCCCAGACCAGGCCCCTGAGGAAACGGGCCGTACTCTGTCTTTAGCCCCCACTCCTATCTTGAGATATCTGCTCTGAGGAGGCAGCACGGGGGTTGGAGGGCCTGGGAGGACACCTCTGGACTAGATGCTGTCAGTGGTCAGGAGGTTTCCCAGAAGGGGAGGTCTCTGAAATGAACTGAAGTGGGAGGAGCCATTGCTTAACCTGCCTACCCACAAGCTACTTCCCTTAGCTTCGGTTTCAGTCTGCATAAAAGGGGCCGAGGAAACACAGCAAAGGGAAAGGACACCAGACTGAGAGTAGAAACTGTTAGCGCTCTGCCCTCCCAGGTCCCAGGGCAGTGTTGGGGGACCAGTGCTCTTTTTCCGGGGGGGGGCTTTCCTCAGGTGATTAGCGCCTGTCACTTAATGCAGCAAAATCTCTTGGTTTTGAGGGGACCTCATGAGTCTGGATGCCTGGGAAGGTGCCTTCCTCTCCCGGAGTGAGGTAATAGGAAATCTTCCACCCAGTGAAAGAGAGGCAGACGTGGCAAGAATTTGATTTGCTTCCATACCCCCAAGGTGGGGCTGCAGAGATGAATCGGGAGTTAAGAGCAGAGCACTGACTGCTCTTGCAGAGGACCCAAGTTCAGTTCCCAGCACCCACATGGCAGCTCCCACCTATCTGTGTTTCCAGTTCCAGAGACTCAGAGCCCTCTTCTGGGCACCAGTTTTCCATACATACATATGTGCAAGCAAAACACTTATATGCATGAACTAAGAGTGTGTAAATCTTTTTTTTCTCCAATGGTTTTTACTGTAGCCCTGGCTGTCCTGGAACTCATTTTTTAAACCAGACTGGCCTTGAACTCGGATCCACCTGCCTCTACTTTCTGAGTGCTGGGATTAAAGGTGTGTGTCACTACACCCAGAGGCAAATCTTTTTTAAAATTTTATTTCATGTTTGCAGGGTTTTTTTTTGTTTTGTTTTAACATTTTACTTAACATATAAAGTGCACCACATGCGTGCAGTGCCTGTTGAGGCCACAAGAGGGCATCTGATCCTCGAACTGGATCAGATAGTTGTGACTGCCATGTGGGGTACTAGGAACTGAACCTGGGTTCTCTGGGAGAGCAGCAAGTGCTTTTAACCACTGAGCCATCTCTGAAGCCCCCGTATAAATGAATCTTTAGAAAGAGATGCTTCCCCTCCACACATACCTTGCTTTCCCCAGGACCGGTGTCCCTTGGCTGTCTTTCTGTGTTCTGTGTGCTCTCGGGTAGTACATTAGACACTGAGGCTTTCGTGAGAATTCGAAGGCACCGCGACTTGCTCCACCATTCAGCTGAAGAACTCTTCCTGGGGATGGCAAGTCTCCCACAGGAGCCCCGCTGCTGTAGGCAAAGCTCACGGGTCTAGGGGGAGAGGGGGGAAGAGCAGCAGGTAGTCAGCACATAAAAACAGAGACAAAATGTTAGCCGAGAGCTGGTGGGTGTATGTGGAGGTGCACACCTCTGATCCCAGTACTGGGGAGGTAGAGGCAAGAGGATCGTGAGTTCCAGGCTTGTCTAGGCCTCGTAATAAACCCCTATCTCCCAAAACAAAGCAAATGTAACAGACCGCAATCACGTCTATAAGGAAAGGAAGAGGCTTCTGTAAGAGAATGTGAGCAGCTACCTAGGGTGTTTTGGACATTTGAGCAGGTGGCATTTAGTCTGAGACTGGAGCTGCCTGTGGGAGGAGCAAAAGCCAGAAAAGAATGTTCCAGATGGAGGGAGCAGCAGCTACAAAGGACTTGGCTGAAAAGGAGCAGCCTAGGTATTTGCAGATCTGAACAAAAGCCAGGGGAGAGATCTGGGGCCTTGGTGGGTGGTAACTGAAGAGGAGGGTCAGGGAGGGGCAGCCCTGAGCCTGGCAAAAGGTTGGGGAACACAGAGGACATTGAAGCAAGTGTAGTGTAATGAGTATGTCGTTTACAATGGCGGGCTGACTCTGGCAGTTGAGTGGGCTGTCACAGGGAGGGTCCTAGGGATGAACTCTAGTGGCTGGCCTTGGCGGCAATCACCTTTACCTGTTTGCGCCATCTTGCTGGCCCATAAAGCCTGGGAAACCCCAGGACCCACCTTCCTCACTAACCCCTCCCCTACCTTAGACAGCCACCTCACCCCCCCATACACACTGGTTCACCTGTATACATACCCAACATGTGGTGCTTTGGAGGGATGGCTCGGTGGTTAAGAACATTGGCTGCTCTTCTGGATGACCTAGGTTCAGTTCCCTGCACCCACACTGGGGCTCAGAACCATCCATAACTCCAGTCCTGAAATCCAGTCCACCATTCTGACCTTCACAGTCACGGATGCGGTACACATACAAACAGACAGACAAAACACTCATACACATTTTTTTTTTCAAGACAGGGTTTCTCTATGTAGCCTTGGCTGTCCTGGAATTCACTTTGTACACTGGGCTGGCCTCAAACTCACAGAGATCTGCCTGCTTCTGTCTCCAAGTGCTGGGATTAAAGGCATTTGCCATCACTGCCTGACTTTCATACACCTTTAAAAAAATAATTTATTTTTGTTTATGTGAATTGGTGTTTTGCCTGCATGGGGAGGAGGGGGGAAGAGGAGAGAGAGAGAGAGAGAGAGAGAGAGAGAGAGAGAGAGAGAGAGAGAGAGATATGGGTCTTTGGAAGGCAGAAACCTCCAGAGTCACTCAGCAGTCAGGGGACTTTCTTAGATTTGTGTGAACTTCACTCAGAACTATGGCTTTAAAACTCCCGAATTAGAGGGGAAAGGAACTGAGATGTGAGGGGGATTCCTGCCTCCATCTCCACCCCTCACTCCCACCCCCACCCTGCAAGCCTTTCTAGCTAGACGGAAGACCCCTTGTCTCACCTAAGGGCCAATGGCGAAGCAATGTGTCTTGACCCGTCTAGCCTTTGCTGACCTTGCCTCTTGGTCTCTGCCATGGGGGGGGGGGGGTCCCATTATGAATGAAGCCTCTATGGGGCTCTGTCCTGCCAGCTATGATCAGGGGCTGGGCATGTGAAGAAAGAGGTCCCCATCCTGAACGCGGAAGACCGGGGAGAGACCTGTGTCCAACAGGCCACGCCCACTTCCCAGCGGGCCCCGCCCCCGGCAGCCAGCGTGTGGAGATACCAGGGGATCCGATCCGTTCTGGGCAACTTGGGGCACAGCATGCGGAGCGTATGGCCGCCGCTGGCCGCCGCTCTGTCCTCTCTGGGGGTGAGGCGGGTGTGGTGCGCAGGGAGGGCCAGCCATCCGTGGGCTGATCTCGGGTGGCAGGGGTGGGGCGGGGCGCCGGGGCCCGCTTCCCCATTTGGCTATGGAGACGCTGAGGGAGTCCGTACTGCACTTGGCATTGCAGATGTCATCCTACAAGCGGGCCACGCTGGACGAAGAGGACCTGGTGGACTCACTCTCTGAGGGCGAGGTGTACCCCAATGGCTTACAGGTAGGAACTCTGACCTTTGCTAGTTCAGCTGTGTCCCGCCCCCACTTAGCCGGGAGGGGAAGAAGGTGGGCCGTGCACCCCGCAGCTCTGGGCCCCCCCAAGAAGCGCACTCAGAGGCTGGCTTCCATCCCACCTACAGTTCCATTCTTCCCGAGATCCTCCAGGTCACAGAACAGCGGGGGTGGTGGCGATGGTGGTGGGGAGCCCGCCCCGGTAACAGGGGCCCAGCTCCCAGCACCGACAATCTAAAGCTGTCTTAGCTTCTGCATGGCGTGTCCTGCCTCCCTAGAGCACTGTCTGTGAAGGGTGACCTCTTTATTTCTCTCTCTCCTCCCTGACTACCTGTATTAACTGGAGAAAGGAATGACCCAACCCCCATTCATTCCCCCACCTCTGCCCTTTGCCAGCTTACTCCGGAAGCCTGGTTCCTTCCTTCTAGGGTCTGCCCCTGTGGGAATTTCACAGAGACTCCATATCGCCTCCTGGCTTGACAGTGTCTTGAATGAGGGTTGTTGCCTGGCTCTCTCCTCTCCTCTGCCCCGGGGCAGACCTTTATGGCCAAACCCTCTCTGTGGGTAGGGTTTAGACATGGGTAGGTAAACTGAGTTTTGAATAGGAACACCCAGGGCAGTTCTGGGATCCGGTTCTTGAGAAATCATCCCCGAGAGAGCCAGGACCAAGAAGATTTCTGTTGTGCGGGCCAAGGGAGGGACAGAAAAGAGTCTCGGGTACCTTGTGAAGGACACCTAATCAAAACTTATCTCACAGAAGGAGTGTAGGCTCAGCCTGCCAGGCCTGCCTCGCTCTCCTCTGGTTAGTGATGTAAGCCCCATTGGTCTCTTCTGGAGACTCCATGCTCCTTCTTCCCAGTGTCTCCGCTCACTGGGATGGCCCCCTCCCTGCAGCATCCCACACAACCTTCAGGACTTCCTCTAAGCTGTAGGGTTACTTCCCCTACCTGCACTGGGAGAGACCTGGGAAGACTTACAGCTCACCTCAGGACACCTCAGGACAGTCATGCCCTGCCTGTCTGGGACCTCTTTCCTGTGGACTCCTCATGAGGGGCCAAGCAACCCTCTCCCATCCGCCGTCTCTTTCAGTCTGACTTTTCCTAGAAGGTGTTAAGTGTGTCAGCGTGAAAGCAACTCTGAATTCACAGGGAAATAATACGCTATCTGCAGCAGTTCACCCAGGTGTGTGTAGATGGATAGCTTTCCACATCAGCCATGTGCTCATCTGAGCGCTGTTCCCCTGGAGCACAGAGAACTCTCTGTCTCTGTCTCTGTCTCTCTCCCTCTCTGAAGCCAGGGGCCTGACTGTGAATTCTGACTCCACTGGAGACTCTGAGCAAGCCGTAGAGTCTCTTCCAGCCCACATCTGTAAGACAGGACAAGAGAAAATAGAGTGACCTGTGTCACCGCTAGGATCACTGTTATGTGACCCACGAGGTAAGGGCTGGTAGGCCACACGGTAGCCATATCGTAGGCGCTGAGACTGAGTGAGGCACAGCACAGGTATGAAGGCATCCTTGTGTAGGTTGACCCTCACTCTTGGTGTCTCCACAGCAAGTTGCCTGTGTAGGTGAATCTCCTGATTCTCTCAGAAAGGTTGCTGAGAATTTGGAGCCGTTTCTCTAGGTGCCCTGCAAGTCTTGCTTCGAGCCTCCATGACATCCCCAGAGTAAACCCAAGTCAGTCAGTGCTGTGGACCAAACCTGGGGCTTCCTGTTTCTTCAGCTCCATGCCCCAGCACTCTAAGGACAAGTTTAAAGCCATGCAGCCCTGTCTGTCTGTCATCTGTCTGTCATCGGCTTTAGAAACCTAAAAGAACCTTACTCATACAGCTTTCTTAACAAGATGGGTTATTGTTGGCCATCCACCTCTTAGAGCCAAGATTCAAATGAGGCAATATTGGTTTTTTAAGAAAAAATGTCATGCCCGGTGCTTTGAAAATGAGTCTAGCTGTTGCAGAAACGTAACGTGCCTGATACCTCTGGGATACCCTGTGAGGGTAGCATTTTCCTTCAAATCTCTGCTTTGTAAATGCCAGCTACCTCCTCCCCCCATATCTCTCTCTCTCTCTCTCTCTTACACGAGGGTGCACACACACACACCCCGATTGCAGTTGGTTGAAGGAAAATAGTTGAGGGGCCTGGCCACAGCTGCCTACCAAAACCTTTGAAAAACATCCAGTTACTTCTGGGAAAAAATAAGAAAAGGGAAACTGAGATATGAACATCCCAGAACCGTGACATACCTCTGCATAGGGATGTCTTAGGAAAGTGATATAAAGGACAGACCCACTTAAGACTCTCAGACAACTTTCCTCTTGTCGGGAGGGACCTGCAGCTCTGTCCACCAGTTACAGCGTAAGACTGTTGGCCGGCAGGTTCTACAATCTGACATGGTCACACCTGGGGACTTCACCCCAGCTTCCTAGTATTAGAGCTGGGAGACAGGCCCAGAGGCTGCCTTGGCACACTCCCAGGGTCCTGCCTCCCATCATTTCCCTCATGCTGGAGAGCTGCCTATTCCTTCTGGGAACACACACATTTCCTGAGTCTGCGATTCCTCTTAAAGGTTGATTTTTCTGAAGTCCACTCCCACAGGAGAGGTATTTAGGTGTCACCAGTCTCTCCAAGGTCAGGCCTTTAGAGGAGCCTTTTGGCAGGTGGTGCTCGGGCAGAGTTGGGAAGGCATCAGAGTTCTGCTCAGAACTGACCTCAGTGGCCTCAGCCGGAAGTCTACCTCATGGAAACTTTACTGGAAGTAACTTCCCCAGATGATCTCTCCACAGAGGCAGGGCCCCTCTGTGAGGCTGAGCTGTCATGGTCCGCTTGCTCTGAAAGACTTGAGTCTGTGACAGAGAGCCTGGTCCCCCTGCCAGCCATCACGACGCTGGGCCTCTGGGCTGTGAGGAGTAGGCTCCCTGCCAGCACTTTGGCAGGCAACCCCTGTTTGCTGCTCTCTGAAGCCAGGTTGCTGGGGGCCCTTAGACTCTGAAAGCAGGCTTAGCCCAGTTCCCACCCCTGCACTGCTGGCTCTTCTCCTGGGCCCTGGGGCAGACACCCTTCCTCACCTGTAGAACTCGTTCTTGCTACAAGCCTAGGTGAGCCAGGCACTCAACTTCTGTAACCAAATATTTATCCCCGCTTCTAATAGGCTTTGTTCCCGTGCTCTGCAAACCCTGGGAACACCAGGGGCTACACACCTATGCTTTCTCCCTCCCACCTCGAGCTCCTTCCCTCTCCCTGTTCCTCATCTCCCTCCCCTTCTCTCTTGGGAGGGCATCCTTCTGTCTCTACCTCACAGTGTCAAATAGGATGCTAAGCCTGCCAGTGGGCTGAGAGTCCAGTGACTTTAATCTGTCTTCGAGGTGTCAGCTCTGTGACTTGGACAATGGCCACTTCCCAGTCACCTCTCCCAAAATGGATTGGGCTGCTTGCCACTAATCCAGGTGGCCATAGCGTGATCTCCTGTGATTGACATGCCCTCGTTACTGAAAGAAAGCATGAAAACACTTAACATAGTTCCTTGTTCTCTTTCTCATCTCATGGAATCCACTTCCGGACACATGGATTGGAGGCTCAGAGAAAAGGGACAGAGTTTTACCCTAAAACCATCCAGACCTGTCTACCATACCACCATTTACCCAGCTTCCCCTGCTCCCAACCCAGAACTTCCAGGTGACTCTTTATCCCCAGGAACTGCTCTGAATTCCCTCTGCCTTCAGAGGCAAGACTTGTCCAGAAACCTAGAAGTGCTTGGCCCAGCCTTGAAAGACAGCAATAAGCATGACAAAAGCTAATGACCCTATTTTCAAATCCCGTTCGCTGGTCTTACTTGGAACTGTGGCTTTTTAATTCAATTCTGAGTTAATTCTAATTTAATTCACAGTGGATGCCATCTGTTTAGATTAAACACTTAGCTTGACGTGGAGCAACGAAGTCCCAGCCTTCCTGTCTTCTGGTAGGGGAGGTGGCAGGGCCTCATGGACAAGACTGCATGATCTCTATAGAGAGATGGTTCTTGGTTTGCCCTCCCGTGTCCGTCCCTTAACCCCCCACTAGCTGTGTCTCCTCTAGAGCTCCCACTGGTACCTGTTCCTGGGAGCTCCCCCACCAGTCAACAAGACAGAACAAATGGGTGCTAGGTGCCCAAAGGTCAGCGCTCAAGTGTTCCTAAGTTGCTATCCGTTGTCTTATCTGCCGTCTCTTCGGTCCTCTCTCATCTCCCTGATGTCTCTGCACCTAGCTGTCTCCTCGTTCCCCTTACCACAGCCCTTTGGTGTCCCGATGAGGTGGTTCCCCTGCTTTTCCCCAAGCTGAACAGTCTGTCCCACCAGCTCCCCAGAGTTGGCACCAAGCAGAGGAGGCCTCTTAAACCAAGGTCCCCCTGTGTTCATGCTCTGTCAACTGAGCCATGACCGTAGGGCCGGAGAGGCTACGAGATGGAAGAGGAAGGTTGGGACAAGTCCTGGAGCAGACCATCCAGGTGACGGGTCACTGATGTCAGTGTCCCCGGGGAAAGGCTGCACCTGGCTGAAGACCTTGGGGCCTCTATGTACCAGAACCTGAGATAAACCTGAGTGAGGTAAGATGGCCAAAAGGTGCCGTGCACACGGGAGCACACGCCCCAGGCTGTCTCCGAGCAGGTGAGAGTGCCCTGGTCAGAAGCCTGTTTGAGAAAGATGAGAGGATCTCTTCAAGCGGCCCCGCCACCACCTGGCCACCCCACTACCAGCTGGCTACCGCCATGGGGTGCACGCCTCCTGGATGGTCACAGAGTGTCCCAGTTCTTGGTGTCCCCTTTTCAGTTTTAGATCCCAGTTTTTCTTCCATAAGAGGTCCCTGTGTTCCTCTTTCTCTCTTAGCACCTAGGGGGTACCCCAGGATGACTAAGATGCCCTTCCCTAGGGTGCCCCACCTAGATCTTGTGTGCAGTGGGGCAGCCCCTGCACAGCTGTGTGGGGAGTCAGAGAGACGGAATCAGGTATCGCTAGGTTCCCTGGCATGCCAGGGACGTCTTTGGGACTCGTGTTGTTCCTCTTCTGTTCCCTGCGAGCATCACTCCCTGCTCCTTGTTCACCCTAAAGGGCAGGTGTAGCGACATCTCTCGCCAGTCCGGTGGAGGAAGTTCCTGTTCTTTCTCAGAGCCATGCCTTGCACCCCCGGCCGGCTTATCTCCACCTCCAACCCAGACACCACCTCCTCCAGGAAGCTTTCCATGCCCGCCCATCTGTTCGTTATCTGTCTCCCATCTTGGCTGTAAGCGGTTGATGAAAACAGAGGAATCCAGTTCTTCCCCTTTGAATCGGTGCCCAGCTGTTCGTCCAGGGTGACGTCACTGAACAGCCCCACCTTCTGGGGACTCTTCCTGGCTTTGCCCCTCCTGACTTTTGCAGGAAGTACCTCTTGGAACAGAAGAGACCTCCCCACCCCCTCACTCCCCCTAGCTGACTTTGGGTGTGAAGAAGAGCATGG
Source organism: Microtus ochrogaster (assembly GCF_000317375.1). NCBI lineage: Eukaryota > Metazoa > Chordata > Mammalia > Rodentia > Cricetidae > Microtus > Microtus ochrogaster. The sequence continues at coordinate 46,956,291 of NC_022016.1, read as the reverse complement.
GTTGAGGGTCCTGAGTGCTGTTGGCAGGCATGTCCCTCCTCAAGTACCCTGCCCCCAAGGGCCTGCCACACCCTCCACTTCCCCCCATTGTGCCTCCTTTCCTGTTTAGCCAGACGATGGGGGCCTGGCACATTTTTCTCCCTTCGAAGATCTGCCCAAACGAAGCTATTTCTTGTCTTGTCTTCCCTGGCCATTTTCTGAGGCCCATGTCTCTGGCCCGTTAGTGGGCTCTGGATCTATAGACCACCTCAGATCTCAGAGCTGCCCATTCAGCTATGTGACAGGAGACCCTCAGTTTCCTCCTTTGTAAAAAGAGAAGTAAAGAGGCAGGCAGCCCTGATCGGATTAGAAAGGCTTGAGAAGCCGAATGTGTCCCCACTTGTAGGAAGCAAGAGCTGTGATCGGTCATGTCTTGCTCGTCTCTGGCTCTGTAGATGTGGGAGCTCCAAGGAGGGCCCAGCTGGCCGCCCTCTGAATGCCTTCGAGTCCAAACATCCTGTTCTTTTTTTGAGCTCCTTACTGGAGAAATGGGAACACTGTAGATTTTTTTCATCTACCGGTATCGGGTGTCACAGAAAACACAAGCCCTCCTGGGCTGAGCTGCTAGTTCTGACTTCTGAGCGCAAATCTAAGCTACTGACCAGGGTGGCGGTTCTGTTCCTGGATTAAGGCAGCCTCTGTGGAAACTGGCTCACCCCTGAGACAGACTGGCAGCCTGATGCCTCCCCAGGGTCTGGGCCTGCAGCAGAACCCCTTCCCCTTGGAGAAGGGGGGCTTGGGGCTCACAGTCTTGCCACCCCTCTTGTCTCCTTCCCTGCAGGTGAACTTTCGAAGTCCCCGGAGCGGCCAGAGGTGCTGGGCAGCTCGGACCTCGGTGGAGAAGCGACTGGTGGTGCTGGTGGCACTTCTGGCGGCAGGGCTGGTGGCCTGCCTGGCAGCCCTGGGTATCCAGTACCGAACAAGTAGGTGCAACTATTATTTGTGGTAGGCGTAACCATCCTTTCCGCCTGTCACTCGGTGCAAGGCTGGGGTCTTTCTGTTCAAGCTGGGAATGACCTCCAAAGCCAAGGAGACAGATGCCTAGGGGCTCGGGGTTCAGACAGGTGGGTGGAAGGGGTACTGTAAAGGTTTTGAAGTCAGAAGGACAAATTTGGGTGTGATGGCTCGTGCCTATAATCTCGACACTTTGCTAGGTTGAGGCAGGTGGATAAGGATTTTAAGGTTAGCCTGGACCATTTAGTGAGTTCAAAGCCTTTCTAGGCTACATTAGACCCTGCCTCAAGGCCACACAATGAAAAGGGTGTGTGCTCACACCCTGGTCCAGCAACTTAATGGCTGAACAAACCTCTTCATTTCCAAAATTACGTGGGTATTTTTTTTCCCTCTTCTCTAAATGGGGCCAAGGGATGCCAGTTTGAGGGATGACTCTGATGACGTGTATCTGGTGTCCCCGAGGACTTTTTCAGTTAGCTTTGGCTCTGTGACTTCCTGCCATTCCAAGTCTCAGTAGAAGGTCAGTCATGGCTTCTGTTTACCGGTGCTTCCCATGGACCCTCTCTTCACACGCGCAACCTATTTCCTCCTCCCCGGAGCCCTGTGAGGTGTGGCGGAGGCACTGAGACCAACTCAGCCAAGGCTGCAGGCCAGGGGGATTGAGTGGGAGCCTGGGTTTGCTCGCCAGTTTCCAGGTTTCAGAGGAATCCAGAGCCAGGGCCCCACCTCTCTTTGTAATCACAGTGTACTCCAGGGCAGGCAGCTTCTTCGGAAAGGCCCCAGGGCGTTTGTGTGTCTCTGTGCACACATGACTCTCCTCCACACTGAATGGACACATGATGGCTCCTCCTGACCTGTCATGGTGGGTCTCCCTGACCCCACCGTCAGGCTGGGTCCCTCTGATCCCTCCATCACGGTGGGTCCCTCTGACAGCACTGTCATGGTGGGTCCCTCTGACCCCGCTATCGGGATGGGCCCAGAACTGTCTGCTCACTCTTGGCCGAGAAATGACAAGCAGGCTGGGCCTCAGCAAGTATGCTGCCCTGGGACTCCCCTTAGGAACCCCCCAACAGGTTTCTTCAGTACTCAGAGAGAGCTCCCAAAGGACAACTCCTAGATAAGAAGTATGGTGGGGCTGACAGGATAACTCAGGGGGTAGAGTGCTTACTACCAAGACCGACAGCCTGAGTTTGGTACCCAGACCTCACACAGCTGTTGTTGTGCCAGGTGGGGCTCCTGGGGAGGAGTCTAGTGTCTGCCTCGATCCATTCCTCTCTCTGCCTCCAAGCCTGGACAAGGGATGGAATGGCCCTCTCGCCTTAGGGTGGAACTGGGCTAAGGCTCGGGAAATCTGTGCAGCACTGAGAAAGCAGCAGCCACCTCGGGGCTTGGCAGAACCCTCATTGTACATCAGCAGGCTCTGACTTTGGCCACATCTGAGCAAACAGCCAGGCCAGGCAAAGCAGCTCCTCAGACGATTCTGGAAGCCTAACCTCTCTGCAGTGTCTGGGCCCCTGAGGACATTCTGACCCATTTCACTGCTTCGGAAGCCTCCTTTCCAGAGACATGGAGCCGCTTTCCAAATGGCAACAAAACCAACGCAAGGTTCTTCTGGGAATTTTTTAAAAATACTTTTAATTTTTTATTTATTTTATTTATCTGTCTGAGCATTTTGCCTATGTGTTTGCGCACCTCATGCATGCTTGGTACCTGCAGAGGTCAGAAGCAGATACTGGAAATTAGAATCCAGAGTTACAGACAGTTGGGAGCTGCCTTGTGGGTGCTGGGAACTGAACCCGGGTCCTTTGGAAGAGGAGCAGGTGTTCTTTAACCACCAATCCATCTCTTTATTGGGAAGTTTTGTTGTTGGTTTTTTGATTGTGGAGTGTGTGTGTGTTTGAAGAGGCCAGGCAACCCTTGGATGTCATCCTTAGGGACACCATTCATCATGATAGTGACCCTCACTAGCCTGGAGCTCACCTGTTACGCTTGACCAGCTTGCCAACAAACCCATGGATGCTCATGTCTCCAGTACCTGGCATTGGGATTGCAAGTGTGTGCCATCACTCCTGGCATTTGTACATGGGTTCTGGGATTACTGACTAACCTGGTTCCCTAACCCTGTTCCGCAGAGCACTTTAAAGCATCTTGAGGGCCAGATAGATGACTAAGAGGGTAAAGGCACTTGCTGTCAACCTAATGACCTGAGTTTAATCCCCAGAGCCTACATGGTAGACGGAGGAGAGCCCTGGTGCCTGGAACTTATCCTCTGACCTCTGCGCACATGTTGTGGCACACAATCTCACAGTACACTCACACATACACACATTCACACGTGAGCTTACACACATTCTCACACAATAAATATGTGGTTCTTTTTAAACTTTTATTTATTTATTTATTTAACTTTATTATTATGTTCATTGGTGTGAAGGTGTCAGATCTCATGGAACTGCATTTTCAGACAGTTGTGAGCTGCCATATGGGTGCTGGGAATCAAACCCGGGTCCTCTGGAAGAGCAGTCAGTGCTCTTAACCGCTGAGCCATCTCTCCAGCCCTTAAATATGTGTTTCTAAAGAATTAAAACACCTTGAATGGCATGGAGGCCAGGTGCTGTCTGATGAGTAAATTGCGTCTGAGCTGGTTTCTGACTTCTCGGCTGATTGTGTGTGTCCCAAAAGAAAGGAATATTTGTCTCCTCTCCAGCAGGTGACCAGGTCTTCAAACACTTTCACTCAGTAGGTCATTTCATTCGTGCCACAAACATCCACTGAACAGCAGTGGATGCCCAGCACGGGGCTGGACAAAGGCTGTGTGAGAACAAGTTCATACCCTTGCCGGGAGGTTGACAAAGATGTGGCTGCGGTGTTATCACAGTCCATGGAAGGACGGCAGGTGCAAAGGCAGGAAAAAGGAACACAGCACAAAACGGCCTGGAAAGGTTTCTGAGGAACAGCGAACTTAGATGAGAGGACCCCAAATATCAGTTGGTCAGATGGGGACCCCCAAACCATTCATTAGTCAGTTAGATAGACGTTAAGTTCCTGATGGACCAGGGATGTTTTGGTTTTTTGTTGTTGTTGTTTCAGTTTCTCAAGACAGTTTCTCTGTGTAGCCTTGGCTGATCTACGTAGCCCTGGCTGTCCTGGACCTCACTCTGTAGACCAGGCTGGCCCGCCTGCCTCTGCCTCCCAAGTGCTGGGATTAAAGGCGTGCGTCACCAGCATCACCACTGCTCGACTTCTCATGTTGTTGTCTTCTGGGTATTCCCAGCTAGGATCTTGTCAGGCTAGACTTCCTGCAGTTGGCTGAGTGAAACAATGGGTATTATTTTGCCAGTACGAAGTTATGCCATAATAGCGAATAGCCCTTTTCAAATGCGCACACGTTCCCTTTCCCCCCAAGTGCTGGTCTTCCTCGTGGCCGGGAACTGGAGTGTATTACTCCAGTATTACTGTAAGTGACATTGTCACCCCTGCCACAGAACGCCTTTCCATGGGCTGTGACTCAGTGGTAGAACACGTATCTACCATGTGCAAGAAAGGCCCTGCCCTTGAAGATTCTATTCAACTCGGATGCCAACAGCCCAATAATTTTGTTTTGTTTTTGTTTTGAGGTAGGGTCTCATATACCTCAGGCTGGTTTCTCACAACTCTTTGTAGCTGAGGGTGACTTTGAACTTCTGATCCTCTTGCCTCTACCTCCCAAATGTTAGGATGAAAATCCTGTGCCACCATGTTCTGTTTTATGTGGTACTGGGGACTGAACCCAGGGTTCTACTAACTGAGCTACATTTTCTGCCCTAATTGTGTGCATGCATGTGTGTGTTTGTTTGTGCATGTGTGTATGTATACATGTGTGCATATGTATGGTGTATGAACACACGTGTGTATGACATGTACATTGCATAATATTCTCTCTCTCTCTCTCTCTCTCTCTCTCTCTCTCTCTCTCACACACACACACACACACACACACACACACATGCACAGAGAGAGAGAGAACCTGGAAGACATTCATTGTTAATTGTATTGAAAAGTCAAATGAATTTGTTGGCATCAAGATCAAAAGTCTTTGCGGAGAAAAGATTGCTAAGAGAAAATCGGCTTAGCTCCGAGCTCTTTGAAACCACGGAAGGGAGTTTACTCGGCTAACAGAGGTTTTATTCTAAGCGCCAGGAGACGCTAAATCTGCCGAGTTTGTATCTCGTAGGGAATCTAGTAGCTGCCCAGTTAGGTCCGGACCTGGTGGGGCTTATGGCCCCTGGGACTCTGGGCTCCAGGTTACCCGCACTGCTCACCTCTCCTTGGCCTCTTGTCCTTGACCCGCAGAAACACCCCCAGTATGTCTGAGTGAGGCCTGCGTCTCAGTGACCAGCTCCATCCTAAACTCCATGGACCCCACGGTAGACCCCTGCCAGGACTTCTTCAGCTACGCCTGTGGGGGCTGGATCAAGGCCAACCCCGTGCCCGATGGACATTCACGCTGGGGGACCTTCAGCAACCTCTGGGAACACAATCAAGCCATCATCAAGCATCTGCTGGGTAAGAACCAGGGGGACCAACCACGGGGCTGAGGAGGGTGATGTCCCTCGCCATGCGAGCCCGAGTAAGCTGGTTAACACTGAGCTTTAGTCTCTTCGTCTATGACGTGAGATCAGTCGCAAGCACAGTTCACAGCACTGAGAGCGTGTGTGAGGCCGCTGGCACTGAGCAGGCACAGAGCTTCTCGCCGAAGCTTTCAAGGCGCAGCGCAGCGCCTGGCTCGCACTAGCTCTGAGCTCTTTGAAACAGACTCAGTCTGCAGTGTTGTGAGTGAAAGGAATGGAGGCGAGATGCTCCAGATCAGACTACATTTTGATCAGTGGTGGTGTCCCAGAGGGCGGGGCATATAGCTCAGTTGCTAGAATGTTTGCCTGGCATGCACAGGGCCACGGGTTCAATCCCCAGCTCATGTTGAACCTGGTGTGGCATCTGCACACGCCTGCAATCCCAGCACTCGGGAGGTGAGGTGGGGAGATCTAAAGTTCAATTTAAAGTCAACCTGGGGGCTGCAGAGATGGCTCAGCAGTTAAGAGCACTGACGGTTCTTCCAGAGGTCCCAGGTTCAATCCCCAGTGCCCAAATGGCAGTTCATACCTGTCTGTAACCCCCAAGATCTGATACCCTCACACAGACATACATGCAGGCAAAACATCTATGCACATAAAATAAAATTAAATAAATTAAAGTCAACCTGGACTTCATGCATGAGACCCTGTCTTAAAAAGAAAATACAGGAAAAAATGTATACTAACAGATTATCAGAGTTCATCACTCCATAGGTAAGAGTCACCTGGGCTGCTGGCTGTCATCAGCCTTGAAGGAACCTGACTATCCAAAGTCCCTTTGACCGTGGAGTCCCTGGTTAGACCCCAGGTCCGTGTTGTTTGTGCTATTTTCCGGATTGATATATAAGACCGTGCCCACCCACTGCCTCCTCTCCCAGCAGTCCCACTGTGTGTTAGACCATGTGGTTTGTGTTAGACCACATGCGTTGACCTCAAGCAATCCTTTCCAGCTCCGTCTCTTGCTGACCTCTGCCCTCTTGAGGGGGAGGGGGCTCCCAAAACTGGGGAAGGGCCAGATAGTGAAACATCTATTACTCCATGTGTCAGTGACACAGTTTAGCCTCATGAAAACTTAACTGTGTCTTGGCAGTTGTTCGGATTTTTGAGACAGGGTCTCCCTGTATACTCCGGACTGGCCTTGGATTTGAAACAATCCTCCGGTCTTCACCTCCCAGGGCTGGGATGACGGGTGAGCCACCGCACCCGGCTTGTCTTCAACGTACTGGGGAATAGGTGACACAGAAGGAGCTGCTTAAAAGAGGACAGGTCCTCTCCAAGCGACGAAAGTCCTCTCAGGAGATAGGGAGTGATTCCGATTTAACAGCTGGTTTTTAGGCAGCCATGTCCTTCAGACGCAAGTAGGTTAAGGACACTTTCCCTTTCTTTCCCACCCCCAGCCTCAGACCAGGGCTGTTGTTGCCCAGCTGCCTACCCAGCCTCTCCCCCACCATCCCCAGCAGCTCCTCAGGTCACAGGACCCTTCAGGCCATCGCTTTACCCACTAAGTTGTCAGGGTTCACAGGGTGTGACCTCCATCCAGTTCTGGGCTATGACTTTCTATCCACTCTGCCCCTCGGGGTCAAGTCGATGGAAGGGATCTGCTCTGTGCAGTGTTAAGACCTGGGGAACAGCAGGGCCTGGCGGTATTGGGACCACACTGTAGAGTTCTGAAGCCAGGTATGCTCCCTGCAGACCAAGCTGGCGGCTCACGCAGGGCTCTAATCTATGCCACAGTTCCAAACCCCCTGAAACATGGCTCTCAGTGCCAGTAGACAGGGAAGGCTGCGGTGAGTATTGCCCTTTATGCAGCAGTTCAGAGGCAGAACATGGGGCCTGCGTGGTCCCTGAAGTGCTCAGCAAAGCATAGCTTTGTGTGAATTCCAAACAGACTCTTGCCTAGCGAACTGCATGACTGTAGAGGGGGCTCCAGGTTCTTGACTCCTCCATAGCGTGGAATCTCACACAGATCACTGGTAAGGATGTGGCGAGGGATCAGAGTACGGCAAAATCCTAGACTGTCTTATTTCTCAGCGTGATGTGGTCCAGTTATCAGGGAAGGTGGTCCTGGGTGTTTCTGTAAGGTGCTAAGTTTTTAATTGTTTTTTTGCGATGCATCTGCAGAGGTCCAGGCCTGTGACTCTATTGCAAATGACACTCAGAGGTAAAAATGGGTTTCCTAGGAAATGGTGGAGCTAGGGGTTCAGACTGAGAGCCGTGGAGACTCAGTCTGTGCTGTCTCATTCCTGGCTCTCTTTAAACCACATCTACTCTGGAGAGGCCTGGTTTTGCTTGGGAGAGAGGCCTGTGGCAAGCCCTGGGTCCCACATCACTGAGGACACCCACACCCACATACACACTCCCAAGGCATGTCCTAGGGTCACCTTCCCCAGCCAAGTGGCTCTTCAGCTATGTCTTTTTTTTTTTTTTTTTTTTTGGTTTTTTGAGACAGGGTTTCTCTGTGG
>NC_022016.1:46940227-46948026 GCF_000317375.1 Microtus ochrogaster | reverse complement strand
CTAAGACAAAGGGTCGGCCCTCAGACCTCAGGAGGAGCCAGGGCTAACAGCTGGCAGGCACTGGAACACGGGGTGCTTAGCACCTCCAGGGTAACCAGGGGCTGGCTCTCGGGAGCTAGGAAGACAAAGTGAGGCATTTGGGGTGTCAAGTGAGGAGTGTGCTCCTGGCCCAACAGTGCCGGTGTTAGCATGAACACGAAGTGTAGCCTTGACCAGACCATGTCTTCTGAAGGAGTCATGCCTTCCTTTCTCCCTCCTTCCCTCAGGGTCCCTGGCGCATGCTAGCCTTGAGCTCCGTAGGAAGCCAAGGATGATTTTCAGTTTCTTAGCCTCCGTGTTTACTTCCTAAGTGCTGGGATTACTGGGACTGGATTCTGTCAGCCCTTAGACTTGGCCATGCCTTTGGCTTTAGCTCATACTATTTTACCATCTAGACAGCCTGCCCCACAAACCCACCAGACTGATAGCTGTCTTGTACAGTTGTGTTTGTTTGGGGTGTGTGTGTGTGTGTGTGTGTGCGCGCGCGCTTGCCTGTGCACATCTGTGTTCAGGCCAGATGTCAAGACTGAATATCTTTCTCAGTTACTCCTCTAACCTTACGTTTTTGAAACAGGGTCTCTTCCTGAAACTAGATCTCACTCTTAGTGCTAGACTGGTTGACCAGCGAGGCCTGGAGTTGACCTGTCTCCATCCCCCAGCTTTGGGGTGACAAGCCTGTGCTGCCACACCCAGCCTCTATGTGGGTGCTGGCGTTCCAGACTTAGATCCTCATGTTTCTAGGACACTGAGCCATCTCCTAAGCCCTTTTAAACTCTCTTAAGCCTATTTGCCTGTTATGTCTTCTATCAAAGGGCCTCCTGGGGCCTGCACCACACTGACGGCTGTCCCTTTCAGACTGACAACATCTTATAAGATGAGAACATAAAGCTGGGCATGTGCTGCATTCCTCTAACCCTGGCATTCTGCAGGCAGAGGTGGGAAGATCAGGAATTCAGGGCCATCCTTTGCTATATATTGAGTTCAAGGTCAGCCTGGGTTATGAGATCCAGACTCAAAAGCAAAACAAGGATAGATACTTAAAATATTTATCACAGATTTGTTGTGACGATTGAAGCCGCACAGACGCCGTAAAGAACAATCGGCTGTCGAGACTAGGGAGGCAGCTCAGGGGGAGAGTGCTGGCCTGGCATACACAGCCCCTGGGTCCACCCCCAATACCAGGGCGGGGGGGGCGAATGGGCGGGGGTAGGAGGGAGATAGTTATCTCCCTTCCTCTCCTATATCCCTGATACCAGCCACTCTGAGAGCACAGAACATTCCAGTCTCATGATGAGTGCATGTTGGTGACTTGGCACGGATTCTATCATCTCGTTTTCATTTTGGTTATGTTTTCCCAGTGCTTACTGTCTCACTCAGTTTCCTCTTCCTGTCCTCTGTTTGCTGTGCAAAGGCTTCCCCTGGTGTAGTGTCTGCAGCAGTTGGCGGACTTTCATTGCAGAATGGTTTTGGTGGATTTGATGATTCAGGCGGAGAGGTGGGTGCGGACTTCTCAGGGGTGGGCGAGCAGTGGCCTGATTTTTCAGCATACTGACTGGCAAGAAGGAACAAGCTAACAGAAAGACTGGGACGCCCGGCCTGGCCTCAGCCACTTATGTGACGTAGGACGAGACGTAGGACGAGTTCCCAGTTATTTGGCTCTAGATTGGGTGTGATCCAAGTAAGAGCCACTTGTGGGAAGTGTTATGACTAGTTGCACACATGGCCACACCCACGTGCGAAGAGGCAGTCCGCTTTCTCAGGGAGACTTAAGAATGCCTGGGTTCAAATTCCAGGAGGCTCATTAATGGATTAGCCTTTGTTGGCAGGCTCCTTCACCTTCCTGGCCTCCTTTTCCTTCCCTTTGGCTGATAACACCACATCCATCCCTGTGTCGTGTGGTGATGAGACACAGGCCTGGCCCGGCCTGCACTCGGCACCAGGAAATACCCATGGTATTGTCACAAAGAGCTGGCCTCCTCTTTATCAGTCCCTCTTCTCCCCTCCAGTATGGAGCTCTTGAGGCCTGGAGCTGTCTGAACTGAGTCTGTGGTGTTATCTAAAACAAACACTGGCCTTACCCTGATGGAGACTCCAGGCCCCACATGCTTCTGCCCAGACAATGCCGTGGCTGTCAGGGAGACCTTGGAATTCACAGGCACCCTGTTCCTGCAGCCCACCTCGACCCCCTGCCTGCCTGGCTGCCTGGGCGTTTGCTTCCTAAGCCCAGCACTGATACGAGAAAGGGATCCAAGAAAAACTCCCAGAGGAAAGAGAGGGCCAATTAAACAGTGTGCTGTCTTTCCTCTCTGGGACTTTGGGGAAGTGACTGTGGAAGTTTCTGGAACATGAAGTCCCTGGAAGGAAGTACCTAGGCAATTGGAAACTCTGTTGTCTGGCCCCATGCTGCCAGATGATTTCCACCCCACTGGAGCTCTGGAGGTCTCCTTTCTCCCCGATTTCTCCTTCCGAAGAAGTCGAGCCCACTGCTCAGTCTTTCCTTAAACGTCCCAAGAGCTTCCCACCCTGCCTCTGCCACCCTCTGGCCCAAGACCTACCTTTGTTACCTGGTCTAGGGAAGTACCTCTCATGCAACCATCATTTGTGTTCTCCCACAGGTGTGTGTGTGTGTGTGTGTGTGTGTGTGTGTGTGTGTGTGTGTGTGTGTGTGCGCGTGTGCATTTGGAGGCCAGAGAGCAAGGGCAGGTGTTTTCCTCCATTGCTCTCTACTGTTTTTTGTTTTGTTTTGTTTTGTTTTTTTGACTGGATCCTCTCACTGAGCCTGGAGCTCACTGATTCAGCTAGATTGACTGACCCATGAGCTCCAGGAATCCACCTGTGTCTCCATGTCCCCACCACCACCCTCCAGCCTTGGGGTTACAAGTGTGTGCAGCTATACCCAGCTCTTACGTGGGTTCTGGGGATCTGAACCCAGGTCCTCCTGCTTGCATAGCGCACTTTACCAACCAAGCCAATCCCCCCAGCTCGATATGGCTAACTTGATTCAGTTCGGGTCCCCCTGGAGCTTACAAGGTGGTAGTTGCTCCCGAATGAGGAGTGAGGGGAAGGGGAGGCCGCTGAGCCTCAGGCTGACCCTGAACTTTGGCCCCACCCAGGTCTTCATTGGCGCACAGGTGAGATACAGCGGAGATATGAATGCCCATCCCCCATTGCGCCCACACATCCTGCCTACCTTCCTCTTTTGATAGATCTCAACCTGTCACTGGCCTTATTGTAGGGGATGGGGGGCCTCTTGGAGTCAGTACAGGGCATACCCAGACAGCAGTTTTTCTCAGCAGAAAGGAGATTTATTACCCAGGGGTAGGGGGCTGCCTCTGGATCAGACAAAAGCAGGCAGCAAGAAGCAGCAGCAGGTGGTTTTTGTTTGTTTTTGTGGTTTTTGCAGGAGTGACTTTTCAGGAGAAAAGGGGAAGTCTCTGCTAGAGGGAGTTGGAAAGTCCTAATCAGACAGGTCAGCCAGTGTAGCCGAATAATGAAGTTTGATAGTTGGACCTTGGTGTTTAGTCTCAGGAAGTAGTCAGAGGCCAAATAAGGGAATGGACCTTGGGGGCTAACTTTAGGAGTGCAATCTAATGGTTCAGCAAGGGAGCGGGCAAGACCTGCCAGGGCCATAGTGCCGTGCTTGCCGTGCTCGGGCCTGCTAGAGAGCCTTACCATCCTGCTCTTCCAGATAGGATGTTCTGCCTTATTCTCCATGAACTGAGCTCTGCTCTTGTAACACGTGTGACTGAGGGCCTACTGTGTGCCTGGTTCTAGGGACACAAATGACTGAGATACAGGCCATGAGGCCCAGGCAGGCTAGACTGCCAGTATGTAGTCAGATGTCTCGCCACTGCTTGGTGGCTGGATCCCTGCCCATGCATCCGTTACACCTAGCCCAGCCACTGCCAACCCTGGGAACTGAGTGATTTGCTGTGGGAGCCAGGAGCATGGCCACAGAGCCACAGAAACCAAACTTGGTCAGGAAAGCCTCACAGGAAAGGTGAAAGGTTGGCCGTTTGCGAAGCAAGTGTTCTCTCTCCCTCCAGATGCTGGGGTGGGGATGGAGGGGTGTCGGGTCAGTGGCCTCCAGCTGGAACTCAGAACACACTGTGATGAGCACAGCCAGGCTGTCCCTGGGGAGCCGGTCTTTAGGTCTCTTATCTCCGTGGCCTTGGGGCCCGGGGAAAGCAGATGCCAAGGCTTGTTTCTGAGCACAGCGTTCTGCCTCTGATGCTGGCGCTGACCTCTTAGGGTCATGACCAGAACCAGGTGTAGATGGAACAGCACCTGGTGCTCCTGCTTTCCCTTCTAAGAGCTGAGCTGGTGGGAGTGTTGCCATGGAGATGAGGCCCTGGGGTGTGGGGCACTCCCCCTTCCCATCCCTGCTTTGCCTATCAAGCCTGAGACACTGGCTCTCCTGTTTCCACCCTCCCTCTAAGAGAGGCCTTGTCCCATCACTCCCATGGGGACTGCTGATCCATTTCTGGTGAGGATGGGTAATGGGACTCTCTGGAGAGATGCAGCTGCTGATTAAAACGTCCCACGAGGGGCTGAAGAGTCAGCTCAGCAGTTAGAGCTGTTAAGAGTTGCTCTTCTGGAGGACCCAGGTTCAATTCCCAGCACCCACATGCCTACTCACAACTGTCTGTAACTCCAGTTTCAGGGTACCTGACACCCTCATACAGACAGACATACATGCAGACAAACCATCAACACACATAAATTAGAGAGAGAGAGAGAGAATTCCCAGGAAGTAACATCACTTGCCTGTGACAAAGGGCTCTCTCTTCCACAGGTTTGTCCTTTTCTGCTCCTCTCCTTGGTTCTCTGCTGTCCTGCCCCCCTCAAGAGCCCTTCCCCCATCCTGTGAACCCCTTTAATCTTTGAGACTCCACTCACACAGAACATCATCTGGAGCTGGGGCTGTACTTAGTTGGTAGCGTGCTTGCCCAGCATTGCCCAGCATTGCCGGGTCCTGGGGGTGGCACCAGCACTGGATGATCTGACCATGGTGGCACCTGAGGTCATCCCAGCTTGAAGCCAGAGCCATCGCCTTCTTTAAATCATTTTATCCCCTGCAGGCTTTTCTCTGCACATTCCCATCCCTTTCTGGAGTCAGAGAGCAGGTCCCATGTCTGTCTGTAAAACTTCATGCTCAACCTAGTGTCCGGCATCCAGGCCTTGTCCAGTGTGCTGAAGGCTTAGAATAAACAAGCTTCTGAGGAGACCTGGGAGCTGAGCCTGGCTTCCACAGGATTTTGTGCAGAAACTCCATGGGACAGGGGCCTTGCCTTTGGTCTCCCAGTGGTTACCTGGTGTGTGGCCCAGAGTGAACCTCTGATGTCTGCCCGGTGAATGGAGGCAGATGTGTTCAGGATGAGGAAGGGCTGGGGAGGTCTTGGAAGGAGGCAAAGAAAAGGCTTACAGGTCAGAAACTGATGTGAGAGGAAGAAAAGATGGTCTCAGCATCTCAGAGTGGCCCACTCTGAAGCTGGACTCTGGTGTTTGTGTGTGCATGTGTGTGTACATGCGTGTGTGCGCGTGTGCATGCATGTGTGCTTGCTCAGAGGCAGGAGCTCTAGTGCACAGTAGACCCCTTGAGAACCTGAGCAGTGTCCAGTGGTGTGACTACCTTGGGAGCTACAGGGACCTTCCAGGCCTCACATGTGCAGGCGTTTGGCCTTCAGCAGGTGGCAGGTAGCACAGGAGAGGGGGAGGGAGTCTCCTGGGTGCCCAGCCCACCCCCAGTGGGATGAGATACAGCCACAGCCTGGGCCCCCAGGGTGGGACGTGGAAAACAACCCCGTGAGCCCTCTGTAAACCTGGCAAACATAATCTAGCCCTCCCAGGAGGAAGCGGGAAGTCAGTTCCTAATGAATGAAGCCTTTCAAGCCTTATCCAGTTCCTGCCTTTCTCCCAGGCAAGGTCATCTGGGATCTAAAAACCATGGCAGGATGCCCACCTTTCAGGCAGAGATGCAGGGCCATGTGCTGGCTGTAGGAAAACCAACCATCTGTTGGGTGGGCACACATATTTTAGTTAGGGTTACCACTGCTGTGATGAAGCACAATGACCAAAAGCAAGTCGGAGAGGAAAGGGTTTATCTGGCTTACGCTTCTACTTTGTAACCCATCGCTGAAGAAAGTCAGGACAGGAACTCAAACAGGGCTGGAACCTGGAGGCAGGAGATGATGCGGAGGCCGTGGAGGGGAGCTGCTTACTGGCTTGTGCTTGTGGCTTGCTCAGCCTGCTTTCTTATAAAACCCAGGACCACGTGCCTAGGGGTGTATATATTCCCAATGGGCTGGGCCCTCCCCCTTCCCCATCAATCACTAATTAAGAAAAAGCTCTACAGGCTTGCCTACAGCCTGATCTTTTGAAGGCATTTTCTTAATTAACATCCCTCCTCACAGATGACTCGAGCCTGTGTCAAGTTGACATAATACTGTCCGACACATCACACATTGCCATCCCAGTGACATATCCGTAAGGCCGTCTTGCAGAGAAGGAAAACATCAGCCAAGATTCAGGGGTACCTAGTCTTGTCAGCTCTGCCCAGAGGCCCTCATTTACAGCCCCAGGACAAGGCTTCTCCTCCGTGGACAGTAATTGCCGTGTGCTTTTGTACAGTCCAGAGTGCTGAGAACCCGGGAAGGACTCACCCAGTTGGGACACAACTCTGTTATTTCTTGACGTTCTAGAAAATTCCACGGCCAGCGTGAGTGAGGCAGAGAGGAAGGCCCAAGTATACTACCGTGCGTGTATGAACGAAACTAGGATTGAGGAGCTGCGGGCCAAGCCCCTGATGGAGCTGATTGAGAAGGTGGGTGCTCAGGTGGACGTCCACTGCCTCCCTCTGCTCAGCCTCCTGCCAGGCCCTCCGGCTTCTGCCCCAGCTCTCAGCCAGCCCACACCTCCAGCTACCCCACCCAGGTGGAGCTCGGTGCCCATCTGTCTGCTGTGGGTGTTGGGGTTGCCTGAGCATGTGTGTGCATGGCTCCATGTGGGTGGATCTGTCTGTGTGGATGCTATAGGGTGTGTATCAACATCTGGGGGGAGAGGAATGTGTATGTCTAGGTGGAGACAAGGTATCAGGATCAAAATCTTCCTCTCTGTTGCTGCTGCGGCCCTGTGTATACGATGTTAAGCTCTCTGCAGGAGGAGGACCTGCTGGTTACTACTAAGTCACCCAACCATTTCTTCTTTACTTTGTTGTTTTTTCTTTTGTTTTTTGTTTTGTTTTGATTTTTAGAAACAGAGTCACGTAGCCCAGGCTGGCCTCAAACTTGCTGTGTAGCCAAGGATGCCCTTGAACTTTTGATCTTGCTGCCTTGACCTCCTGAGGGCTGAGATTACAGGCATGCACCATCGTGCCTGGTTTTGTGTAGCGCTGGAGATTGAACCCAGGCCGTTGTGCACATTAGATATATACTCTGCCAGCTGAGCTATATCGCTGTCTCCCGCCCCAATCAGTTCATTCTGGGCACATTTGCAGTCTCAAGTGGCCTCCAGGGAGGGCTGCCCAAAGCTAGCCAGACTTCCGGTGCAGGAAGAGGTGGCTGGAAATGTTTTCTAGACACCCCTGCTTCCTCATGGACTTTGCCTCTCAGCTCACCTTAAGGAAGGTCTTGCATGGGATTAGTGACTGTGGGGCAGTATCTGTCCCTCCTCTCTTACACAGGTTCCATGGGGCAGCTAGGGGGGAACTGAAGGTAGTGTGTGTGTGTGTGTGTGTGTGTGTGTGTGTGTGTGTGTGTGTG
>NC_022016.1:46937764-46940127 GCF_000317375.1 Microtus ochrogaster | reverse complement strand
TGGAGGCAGAGGAGGGCATTGGTGTCCTGCTCTGTCACTCTCTTCCTTACTGCCCTAAGATCGGGTCTCCTCACTGAACATGGAGCTGGGGGATAGCCAGAAAGCCCCAGCGATCCTTCCATTCCTGCAAGAAGCTGTACCCAGCTTTTATTGTGGGTGCTAAGAATTTCAACTTGGATTCCCGTATTTGTGGAGCAAGCGCTCATCACCAGTTTGCAAGACAAGACCACTGTGACTTCTCAGACTTTTCCCAATATATTGGAATTATGTTTTAATACCACTGTGTCTGTGTGACTCAAGAAACTGTGTCCATGGCAGAATCCCAACCCACCTCCCTCCCAGCCATGCGGGAGCAACAGCCTCGTGTGCTCTTAGCACACTTAAGTGTTGGCACACACTTTTAATCCCAGTATTGTAGAAGTGAAGGCATGGGATCTCTCTGAGTTTGAGGCCAGCCTGGTCTACATAGTGAGTTCCAGGACAGTCAGGGCTGTCTGTAAAAGAGAATCTAAAAACCCAAGATGAATGGTGCCCTAAGTACCAAGACTTGCAGACACAAAGATGCACAGAACCCCTCAGTGAGCATCACCCTGTTCGTTGGCTTAAAGGGGAAGATGATTGGACTGCTTCAGGGTGATAGAACATGTGACTCTGATCTGCATAGTGTGCTCACACCAGTTCACCACAGGCACACACCTGTGCGCACACACACCACCCCGTCTGCTCTCTCCCCACAGCTTGGAGGCTGGAATATCACAGGACCCTGGGCCAAGGATAACTTCCAGGACACGCTGCAGGTGGTCACAGCCCACTACCGCACCTCGCCCTTCTTCTCTGTCTACGTCAGTGCCGACTCTAAGAACTCCAACAGCAATGTGATCCAGGTGGGCCAAGCCTAGGAAGTGACATTAACTCCTGGGCAGGACTGATGACACCCTCTGCTCCCCTGCCTCGGCCCCTGGGCTTTGTGGCTCTGCTTGGAATGGGTTAGAGTCCATTTCTCCGTGCTTTCACCCGACCCATCCATACATCACACTTGCTGTGTGATCGTAGGCAAGTGGTTCAGTCTCTCTGAACGGTAGTTTCCTTGTTGAGCAGACTATCATGACTCCTGCCTGAGATGAGGTATGCCACGATGGGGACCAAAAGGCTTCCATGACAGCTCTCTAGAATGCTCCTCTCCTCTCTGCCCGACTCATGGCCACCATTGTCTCCACAAGTTCCCACTCCAGTTCCACAGGGTAGCTGCCATTCCCCTTAGTTTCTAGAGGAAGAACCAAAGGATCAGGAAGGTTTGGTCACCTCACCACAACCACATAGCTTGGGGTGGCTCGAACCACATGGACAGTGTTTGGTGAAACAGAGTGTTTGCCTAGGCCAGGGGTGATTTAAAGAGGCTTGTCTAGCCCTTTGGAAGAAACCAAGTCCCTCAGATAGGTGGGAATGTGCACGTCCCATCCCTGGTCCCTGGGTGGATGTGTCAGTGAGGGCTAGCAGCTCCTCCCGTTCCTGCTGGGACTTGCCCCAGGGAGGGTGATAGCCATGCAGGGAGCCTCCCTCTCACCTTGCGTCCCTCTGCAGGTGGACCAGTCTGGCCTGGGCTTGCCCTCTAGGGACTACTACCTGAACAAGACAGAAAACGAGAAGGTGAGCTTGCCCAGCCTACCCCGCTGCGCACACCCAGCGCAACTGAGCTTCGGCGGAGGGCTCAGTCTCCTGGGGGTTGACAGGCAGCCCTGGGTTGGGGAGGGGTGTCCCCCATCCTCCGACATCACAGTCAGGCATGGCAGGCACAAGGGCATCATTTGTCCCTTCCCTAAAGAAGACAGTGGTGACAGCCGCCACCGTTTGTAGGCACCAGGCCTTTGTGGGCATCACCGCTGTCAAGCTGATGGGCCTTTTACCTTGCCTTTAACTCGGGGACTCTCGGGGACTGCTCAGTTTGTACACGCAAGCCAGCTCCTCCAGAACCTTCTGTGCCTGTAATGCCCTCAGGGACACCTGGTCAGAGGTTCACACCAGTGTCCTTCCATTATCCCAGCTGCACCTATTCGGTGCCCAGTGCTCGGGAGGTGGTCCCCAGGGACCTCGAGGTCTAGCAGAGGCAAGCCTCGCTTGGCTGATGACCCAGCTAGAGGCCCAGCCTTGTGTGGAGAGACAGCTGGGGAAATGTAGTGCGGGGACTTGACTCAGATCAGAAGACACACAGTGCCAGGTGGTTCAGAGCAGGCGCATTAAAGGAGTGAAAATTGGGCCAGTGAGATGGCTTAGCGGGCAGAGAGGCTTGCCACACAAACCTGGCAACATGAGCTCCAGAACCCTTGTAAAGGTGGAAAGGGAGAACTGAGCCCCGAAGCCTGTCC
>NC_022016.1:46933662-46937390 GCF_000317375.1 Microtus ochrogaster | reverse complement strand
ACACACACACACACACACACACACACACACACAGTGTAAAACTAAAACTAAAAATGGAAAAGATAGATCAACTCTGGAATGAGCCCAGAGAGATAGGGCCAGGGCAGCAGGGTCTCCCAGGGCCTTCCTGGAACCTGTGGAAGCACTTCACCTCAATCCTGAGGGCTGTGGGAGCCAGTGGACAGACACAGCATCAAAATCATTCTTGAAGCTGTGTTTCAGAAGCTGGACTTGGTGGCACATGCCTGTAGTCCCAGCACTTGGGAGACTGAGGCAGGAGGATTGCCATGAGTTCCGGGCCTGTCTGGGCTACAGAGTAAAACCTTGTCTCAAAAATAGGAAAACAAGGGCTGGAGAGATGGCTCAGTGATTGAGAGCACTGGCTGTTCTTCCAGAGGTCCTGAGTTCAATTCCCAGCACCCACATGGTGGTTCACAGCCATCTGCAATGAGATCTAGCTCCCTCTTCTGGTCTATAGGCATACATGCAGACAGAACACTGTATACATAATAAATAAATCTTTAAAAAAAAATAGGAAAACAAGCCAAGCATATACCTTTAGAGGAGGGGCAGGTGGATCTGTGAATTCAGTGCCAGCCTGGTCTACATAGTGAGTTCCTTGGCTATAAGTACTGGGCTGTAGTCTGTCCTGCCCTCCTCTAGCTCAGAGGGCAGCAGGTGGCTGCCACCAACAGTTTTGGGGTGCTGGATCCCACAGGTGCTGACTGGCTACCTGAACTACATGGTCCAGCTGGGGAAACTGCTGGGCGGTGGGGACGAGGACTCCATCCGGCCCCAGATGCAGCAGATCCTGGACTTTGAGACAGCGCTGGCCAATATCACCATCCCCCAGGAGAAGCGCCGTGATGAGGAGCTCATCTACCACAAAGTGACAGCTGCTGAGCTGCAGGTGGGTTAAAGAGTGCCCGTGCATCGGGCGGGGGCGGGGCATCCGTGAAGGCGCTGGGCACGGGCACTTCGGACCCACCTAACCAGGTCCTGATCAAGGAAGGAGGGTGTTGATCCATCCGCTCAGGGAGGGAACCTTACCCAGTAAAGACCACGAGGGTAGGAAGGGGTGCCAGGGTGAGGCTGCTTTCTGAGATGTTTCCCCGGAGACCATGGTGGTGATGGCAGCTCCCACGGGTGGAATGGGTGCATCCTTTCGTGTACCGTGTGTCCCGTGCTTGGCGATGGAGCACCGCAGAGTTGGTGGGATGTAGTTTGTCCCTTTTCTTTTTTATGAAAAACTCCTACAAAGCTCAGTGCACTTCATTCTTTTGTAACTGGGTATTACATATCGTGGGCTGACTTTGAACTCACAGGTAGCCAAGGAAAACCTTGAACTTCGGATCCTCCTGCCTCTATCTCTAACAAGAGCCAGGATTACAGATGGGCAACACTATACTGTGTTTTGTTTTGTTTTGTTTTGTTTTGTTTTGTTTTTCTTGAGACAGGATTTCTCTGTGTAGCCTGGCTGTCCTGGAACTCACTCTGTAGACCAGGCTGGCCTCTAACTCTCAGAACTCCACCTGCCTCTGCCCTTCTCCCTACTGAACTATACCCCCAGCCTTTTCTGAGCTGGTCAGCCAAGTAGCATGGTTAGTGCCCAGAGGCTCGGCTCCTATGCTGGGACTCAGGCTTGGCTTCCTAGAGCTCCGCTCTTGATTGTGACCCATCCTTGAGCTGTCACTGCCTGCTGGACCTGTAGTTACTCTGGCGTGACCAGAATAGAGGCTTGCTAGAGGCCTGCGGTGGCCTCTTTAGTCGGGCCTGTCCTCGGCTGCCCCCTGCTGGCTGGCTGGACCTCAGACCTGCTCAGTTGGTGGCCTGCTGGATCCTCCTTTGTGGTCTGTCTTGCTGTTCAACCTTCTCTTAGGTCCCAAGGGGAGAGGGCCTTCCATCAGGTGACACTGTTGACTGAGCCTTGCTTTTGCCCCAGGAAGGACACCATGTCTGTTTCATGGACCCATAGTTTCACCACCGTGTCCTCCCATCTCACCCAGCCTGCTTTTGTCTGTCTGTCCCTTCCCTCAGACAGTACACTATGTTTACCCTCTTTTCTTCCTTCTGGTGCATATGGGCTTGCTCTCCTGTGCCCTGGAGCTAGCCTGCCCTAGGAAACAGTCTGTATGTCTCTGCTAACAGCTTTGGAGGAGGGGAAGCTGGGCCCTGACCTGGGCAGGGAAGGCCAGGGACTCAAGTTTAATGATTGTCACACTTAAGCCAGGCGGTAAGAGTTCCAGGAGGAGCCAGAGCCCACTCAGGCCTCCGGTAGCTGCCAGCTGCCTGCAGGTTCCCAGGGGACGTGGCACCAAGTGGGTTGTTATGGAGACAGGTAGTCTGTGCTGGGCACCATCTGGCACTGTTTTCCACTCCGTGGCTAAAAGGTTGAGGGAGATGTTGTTTGCTTTGTGTAATTCGGTTTGCTCCAGCCCCACAGGGCTTACCATGCTGAAACTGATGCCCAGAATGGTATAAGGAACAACTGTGGTCAGCCAGTGGTCACTGGAGTCTGGACCCTACCTCCTCTGCCCCTAACTTATGAGCTATTTGTCCCCAGAATAAAGGGGAGAAAAGATGGATGATTGGTTCTACCTAGCCTGCTCCTCAGTGCTCAGATGGGACAGTCCCTTCAGAGGCAGCAGCCTACAAGGGCTAGCCTGGGCTTGGGGTCAGAACATGGCACTGCCCTACTCCATCTCAAACTGTGTGAGTTGAGGCAGGTCACATGGCTCAACCCCTTGAGCTTCAGTCCCCTTCCAGGTGAAGTAACACATGACCCATTCTCTGAGCTTGCTCTGGGTCAGAACACCAAGGTAAATGGGACACAGTCCCTGCCTGCCCAAGCGCCAGCAGTTTTCCGCCTTTACTCTCGGGGTCTTTGGAAAACGGCTGCCAGGGGATGTTAGCCAGGAGCACTGGGCAGATGTGCAGGTACCCTGTACCCCATAAGGCTGGCTAGGCCTGGCTCCCCACCTGTGCATGGGGTATGATGAGGCAGAGAGGGGTGAACATGAGCACTGCTGATGGTTGTTCTTTGTGACTGGCAGTGCTACCTGGGTCCCCAGCACTAAAATAGCTGCAAGTAATTTAGCACAGGACATCTTTTCTGATTGCCAGAGACTTTCTTTCCAGACTCTGGGTAGATAAAGGCACAGCCAGCTTCATGGTGGGTCTCTGCTAGCCCTGCTGCAGATGTATCAGATGGCTTCAGGCTAGCCCAGAGTAAAGGCTGAATTCAGGCCCACGAATCAAACATCCTGCATCCCTTCTCTAGACACTTGTCCGTTCCTTCGTAGGAGCTTCTGTGTCAAAGGTTGTTGGAGGCGAGGCTCCCTTCTCTGCCTGTTTTCTCCACTGGGAGAGGAATCTTAGGGTGTCAATTCTTCCCTTTGTTCCCATTTTATTTACAGTGTTGGGAACTGAACCTGCACATTTAGACAACTGGTCTACCACTGAGCCGCATCCCAGTCTTAGCTTGGTTTTCAGAGATTTATTTTTATTATTTTTAAATTGTCTGTATATGTGTATGTCCCTTGAATGTACACATGAGTGCAAACGCCCACCGAGTTCAGAAGAGGGTGTTGGACCCTCTAGAGCTGGAGTTACGGACAGTTGTTAGCCGCCTGACATGGGTGTTATATACCAAACTTGGGTCTTCTCCAAAAGCGTTCTGTGCTGTTACCCACTGAGACATATATACCACTCTCCAGACATGTGTGTGT
>NC_022016.1:46928281-46933352 GCF_000317375.1 Microtus ochrogaster | reverse complement strand
ACCTTAAATTCACAGCTAACACCTGTTTCTGCCTCCCAAGTGTTAGGCTTATACTCACGTGCCACCATACCCAGCTAGCTATACAATGTATTTTGGCCAAATTCACCTTCTCCTCTTCTTCTACCTAATTCCTCCCAGATTCCACCCCACACCCAATTTCATGCCTCCTCCTCCTCTTCCTCCTCCTCCTCCTCCTTCTTCACCTTCTCCTTCTCCTTCTTCTTCATAACTACCAAGTTGTTTTGTGCTGCCCTTGTATCATGGGCATGGTGCCATCCGCTGGACATGGTCCACCTACCAAGGATCACATCCTTAATGAAAGGTGACTCATCTTCCAGGAGCATCAATGTCAGCAGCTCCCCGGCTGGGGTGGGAGTTTGGGGAACCCTCTCACTCCATGCTGGAATGCTGACTGGTTTGATCCCAAGCAAGTAGCCACAGCTGCTATGAGTACAGTGCCCCCATTGTGTCCCAGAAGACACTGCTTTGCCCCTGCACAAGGTCAGGCCATCAGTGAGATGTCCATATCACACCCCAGCCTTGGGAATTTTGAGTCAGCGTCTTCTATAGTACAGGCTGGCCTCAAACTAGTGATCCTCCTGTCTCTGCCTCCCCAGTGCCAGGACTGTAGATGTGTGCCACTCTGCTGGTCTCTCTAACTCCCCAAGCCTCTTTGGTTGGTACTCAGCAGGGCTCCTTGGCTTCAGGAATGGAAAATAGAGCTCATCGGTGTCCTCAGGGGGACTGAGTCACAGGAGAATGTCCCAGTTGACTAAAACAGCAATCTCCATGGAAACATGTTAAGTTAAGAATCACCGAAGCAATCGAGGCTGGAAATTTGAAAGTTCTAGTGTTCCCCCATGGCTCCTTACTTCAGAGCCAAGGAGCTTCCCACTGGGAACATCTGCTGGCCCCACAGGGACAGGTTGTGTAGATTCCGCGGTGATTTTCACCATCCATATCTCTGTCAGCGAGTCCCAGTGACTCCTGGTTCTCACAAATTATGTGAGCAGTGACATTTGAAAGTGTATCTGTTTCCCCGGGTCTTTGCCAGAGGATCTTGCCAGCAGGTGGCTTTAATGACTGAGTCCTATTTGAAGATCTCACGAGTGCACCTCTCAGCCTCCTAGCCTCCCAGAGCCGGAGGATCTGCCAGGAGGAGGGCAGGGAGGACGAGCCAGGAGACAAGGATGCTTGGTACAGGGCAGGCCATTTCCAGAGGACAGAGCAGACCGCGCTGGCAGCTGAGGGAGTTGTCTCCATGTTAGAGAAAGGCTGTGAAGTGGCTCTGAACCCCTGAACTGGTTCCTGCCGGGGACTCCATCAGCTTTGCTCACATCTCCCGTGCAGCAGGGATGTATTGTGGCCCACTGGCTCCCTGCCCGCTGTGTTGTTCAGTCTCCAGCCCGGTACAGTCACCATCAATGGCACAAATCAACCCCTTGCTGGAAGCTGACTTGTAGCTTTAACAGGCTCACCAGTGCCTTTGGGAGCCAGGCACAGCCTCAGCTTCATGTCCGTCCTTCCAGCTCTCTGTACTGCGATAGCTGAAATGCCCTTTGAAGCCCAGAAATGGTGTCCTATGGGTGTAGCCCACGGGCTTAGCTTTTGGGAGGCCAAGTTCAGTTCCCAACACTGCCAACAAGCAAATAAACCCAGTGGTGACTGAACCTGATTTGTAGCCCTGCACAGGCGTCAGCTGACACGAGACCTCAGGAAGGTCACTTTTCACCGTGCAGTCACCTGTTAAATAGAGAGTCTTAGGGCTGACCTCCACTCTCCTTGAGGACAGGCTGTGTGCTGTTCTGATCTTACAGATGAACTTTGTGGCATTTCCTGGTTTTTCCCATGTGAAGGGCTTTTACAGCGGAGGTGTCACTCCTGCCTTTGTTTATCTGACATTTTTTATTTCCTCAAGGAAGTGAGAACGGAATTTGAAATTCCCCAGGGCCAGGGCCGCTTGGGACAGAACTTGAACAATGATCAGAATGACTGCCATTGACGGCTGGCTTGCTAAGAGCCTGGTGTCCGCGGTGCGTTCTGCAGATGGTCATTTGCACCCAAGCTCAGTCTCGGTTGCCCTGAAAGACCGCACGTTCTGAAAGGTGGCACACTAAAAATAACAGGACATGTGGGTGACACGGGGCTGGGGCTGATGGTTCCAAAGTTGTGCAACTCTGCTCAGGGACACTGTGCTAAGTGAAACCAGCCAGCTACAAAAGAGCAAACTTCGGGGGGTTGGGAGATGGAGGGGCAGCTCCGTGGAAGAGCATTGACCTTGTGTGCAAAGCCCCAGGTTCAAGCATCAGAAGGAAAAAATATACAAGAGCAGTCTGTCTTCGCCTTCACTTAGCTGAGGCTCTTGGTGTAGATTTGGTAGAGACAGAAAACAGAGTGGATGATTCCACTTTCTGGGGACCTGAGAAGTTGGCAGTAGACATCTTCAGTCTGGCAAGATGCTAAGAACCTGAGGCTGGGGAGGGGACGGGGTAATGGTGGCAAAACAGTGAATGACTAATACCACTCAACTGGGCTCAGTTGTGTCTAAGATGAGCCTGGCATGATGGTGCAGTCCCAGCAGCGGGAGGCGGAGGCAAGAGGATCACTGCAAGTTCAAGGCTAACCTGGTCGACATAATGAAACTTTGTTGGGGGAAAAAGTTGAGATGATACAGAGCTGGCGAGATGGCTCAGCAAGTGAAGGGCACCTGTGCCAAGCCGACCTGAGCTGGATCCATGACTCTCAGACAGTGGGAGAAGAGAAGTGGCTCCCTTGAGCTGTTCGCTACACCACAGGCATGCTGTGTTGTGCACACATACGCAGATACACAATTGTAGTTTTTAAATGGGGCTAGCCAGATGTGGTGATGCGGGCCTCTCATCCCAACAGGCCATATGAGGCTCTTGTTATTTTTTGAAGGGGAACTTCATCAAAATGAAGGAAGACGGAGATGTAGCTGCCATCATCCACCAAGCCCCACACACATGGCACGTGCACTGGAAAAGCTACATGCCTGTTACTCCTAGTCCTTAGGAGAGCCCAAGGGGAAGACAAAATTACACACATGCTCTCACTTTTTTCAAGTTGTTGATTTATTTATTTGGTTTTTCAGGACAAGGTTTCTCTGTGTAGCAGCCCTGGCTGTCCTGGAACTTGCTCTGTAGATAAGGCTGACCTCAAACTCACAGAGATCTGCCTGCTTCTGCTTCCCAGGTGCTGGGATTAAAGGCATGTGCCACCACCGACCAGCTATCCCCATTTTTAAAATATTTAATTATTTTGAGACAAGATCTCACCATGTAGCCCTGTTTGGCCTGAAACTTGCTATATAGACCAGGCTGACCTCAAACTCACAGAGATCTGTCTGCCCCTGTCTTCTCAGTGCTGGCTTCAGCTACACCAGCTCTCGAGTGAGGTCTACTTTTAATTTTTATTTATTTATTTATATGTATGGGTGTTTTGCCAGGGATGTGTATATGTGTGCAGGTACCTACAGACTCCAGAGGAAGGGGTTGGATCTCCTGGGACTGGAGTTATAGGTGGTTGTAAGCCTCTTGTCATGGGTGCTAGGAACCAAACTTGCAGACAGGAGCAGCAAGCACTCTTAAACCCCCAGTCACTTCGCCAACCCCTCACACGAGGTCTTGTCACCTGGCTCCTTAGGCTGCTTCCAACAGAAACTGGCCGGCCAGCCCTGACTCTGCCCTGTGCCCTGGCAGACAGCATCATACTCTTCCATGTCGTGATGATGCCCTCTTCTGAGGAATGGCCTAGAGACCTGGGTTGAGGGGGATGTGGCCTGGCCACCCTCACACTGACCTTTGCCCTTGCAGACCTTGGCCCCCGCCATCAACTGGTTGCCCTTCCTCAACACCATTTTTTACCCGGTGGAGATCAATGAATCGGAGCCCATCGTGGTCTATGACAAGGAGTACCTGGGACAAGTCTCCACCCTCATCAACAACACTGACAAATGGTAACAGCGGCACACAGGTGTTGAAGGGACACATGGTCGGGGACAGCTCCTTGGCTGGCAGCCCCGCCCTCAGGCCTGGTGGAGACTCAGGAAAGGGGCCCTGGGTGGGCTTCTGTGTAATGCTTCTGGTTGTGAGTGCAGGTTCTAATCCCAGCCCCTCTTCTCATAGCTTTGTAACTTTGGGGCAGGTCTCATCCTTCCCTGGGGTCCTCCCCCCAGCCAGGCTGTGGAGAGGGAGAGCTAAGGGAAGCTAGCGCTGACAAGTACTTCAGTCCAGTACATGCTATGTACTAGTTCCAGCTGATACTCAGATAACCTTTAGGATTTTACAGACAGAAATGTTGAAAGGTGTAGGGAAAAGGGAGTTCCCAGGATGTGTGTCTGTTTGTTCATGTGTGCTCACAGAGAAAGAAAGGTTTCCTGATACATGGTACTTCTCCATCATCAGGACCAGATGCTTTTCCCATGGCCTTTGTCATCTTCCCTAATAATGTCCCAGCTCTCGGTCAGAGTCTTCCTGGCTGCATAGTGTCCCATCATATGCATGAGTTTGCTTGGCTACATACGTTTGTCAGGCTTTCAGCTTAAACAGACATCTTTGTGCTAAGGTGGCTCCTTTACAAGTGTGGTTGGCAGGTTTCCTATACCCTGGAGATGGATCAGAGGGAGCTACCAATGATGGAACCTTGAGTCTGACAGGTCGTGGGCCCCTTCGTTCTAGCCCAGATGGAGTAATCAAGCCATGGCGGTTATTGAGTACTAGCCGCATCCGAGTGATTGCATTAGACCCCAGGGGTTTCTGTGGTAGAGGAGCAAAGCTTTACCATGAGGAGCTTATGTTTCCTGTGTGTAGAGGGTGGTAAACAGCCATGGGGGCAGGCTGGAGAAGAGCTGAGGTCAGAAACTGAGTTGAAATGCTGCCTGGGGTCTCTGAGCTCTCCCTGGCCCTTTGCCACAGCCTCCTCAACAACTACATGATGTGGAACCTGGTGAGGAAAACGAGCTCCTTTCTGGATCAGCGCTTTCAGGACGCCGATGAGAAGTTCATGGAGGTCATGTACGGGACCAAGAAGGTGAGCGCGCTGCTCTACACAC
>NC_022016.1:46919896-46927970 GCF_000317375.1 Microtus ochrogaster | reverse complement strand
CTGTGGCTGTGGCTGTGGGCTCAGGTCCCAGGGAGACGTGGGTCCCGCTGCGGCTGTGGCTGTGGGCTCAGGTCTCAGGGAGACGTGGTTCTGCTGCGTACTGGGGTGAGCACTCCATCGCTGAGCTATACCCCTAGGCCTGTGTCTCCCTGGTTCAGTGCCTTGAGAAGCCCCTACTGGGTCAAAAAAGGTGTCTCTCTGAAGCTCCGGAAGGAAGCACAGGCCCCTGGTGGCACCGCTTCCTGGAAGGAAGGGGTCGGGAGGAACGATTGAGCCCCTGACACCCACACATGTGTTTTCCAGACCTGCCTGCCCCGCTGGAAGTTTTGCGTGAGTGACACGGAAAACAATCTGGGCTTTGCCTTGGGCCCCATGTTTGTGAAAGCCACCTTTGCCGAAGACAGCAAGAACATCGTAAGTTCCTCTTGTGGTTAGGGGCGCTGAGGTGTGAACCCTGTGCATGCCAGGCGAACATTCTAGTGACCGAGCCGCGTCCCTAGCCTTTGTTGCCAATAGTGCCAACTGCAGTCGGTGGTTAACATCCGGACTCCTTGGGAGTCAAGGGCTCTCTGCCTTCAAACCCCACCCTTCCTGTTGCTGGACAGTGCCACGGTCCTCTAGAATCTTCCACCTGTCTTTGGCCTCCTGGTCTAGCCATGAGAGAGTTACCTTCCAGGGCTACTGTTTGTCTCTGGAGTGATTGCAACCTTTTGGGAACTGTCCCTCAGAAGCAAATTCTCTAGAATTCCAAGCTCATTCCATTAAAAATGGTTTCTTTGCTCGGGTCAGTGTGGGAGAGGCCACTTCCTTCTCTGAAGGAATCTCAGTGTACTGGTTCATGTTGAAGACTCTGAGAATGTCCTGCAACGGAAGCTTTCCCAACTTCCCCAAAGCCAGCCTCATCTTACTTGACCCTAGTCATGAGAGCAAGAGGCCTGTCGGGAGAGGACTCGTGGGAAACCGGGTTCCTCCCTGACCTAGCACCAGAGAGTAGCCTTTGGCTGGCAGCATCCTTCTGCACAGGGCTCCTGTTGCGTTTCGGTGATGTCATAGCCCAGCCCTTACTGTCGTGGCGTCTGTCCCCTCAGGCCAGCGAGATAATCTCGGAGATCAAGAAGGCCTTTGAGGAGAGTCTGAGTACCCTGAAGTGGATGGATGAAGACACCCGGAGATCAGCCAAGGAAAAGGTGAGGCTGCCTGGAAGTTCAGAGGGCACTAGGCTGCCGGGACAGAGCTGGTGGAGGAGGGAGCGGGTGGGAGAGATTCTGTCCAGTCAAGATGCGCACAGATGCCATTGTGCCCCGCGACTCCATCAGGACCCTTGGTACCCTGAAGCCCACATTGGCGTGAGATATCCAGAGATTTCCCATAGCAGAGGCGGGAAGGGACTGGATCAACCCTTTCATAAGAGCCAGCTAACGCCTGTGATGGTTAACCTCCCTCCCCTCTCATTCCTGCAACCGTGGCGGCATCCACGAGGGCCAAGGAAGGCTGTATGATGTGGTCGGCTTTCCTCTTATCTGTTCCACGTGGGATGCAGTTACAGTGCATCGGCTCTGGGGGCATACATCCAAACCATAATGGCTCTCTTGGGGGAAGTGGCATTTCATCAGAATTTACCAGACTTGTTCCAGAAAAAGATGGAGAAGCCCTAAGGAAGCTGGATGCTAGCCCTGGCTCTCCTTGACGTACACCCTGAGCCCCGGACCCCACAGAGCCAGGGCAGGCTTGGCCAACATCACTTGGCACTGACTTACTCCATCCCTTTTGTCCAGGCGGATGCCATCTACAATATGATAGGCTACCCCAACTTCATCATGGACCCCAAGGAGCTGGACAAAGTCTTCAATGACGTAAGTGGCTTCCACCTGCCTCGCAAACTCCCTTATGCTCACGTGAGAAAGTTCAGGTTTGGTCTGATTTAGATGCCGGAGATAACATGGTTATCAGCCTGTATCAAAGTGACCTAGAATGGGGTTTGGGGATATGGGCCTGAGGCCGGCTTTCCCTGTTCCTTTGGGTGATGGGTCAGTGGGCATTTCTGTCTGCCCAGAGCCACCCTCAGCCATTGCTCAGTGGTTGTTACTGGAGCACAAGCTGTGTGCTCCACTAGAAACGGCCAGCTCCAGGGAGCAAGTGGGAAAGTACAGGAGAATGGCCAGGGCAGGGTGGCTCAGTGGTGGAGCATGAACTTAGAGCGTGTGAGGCAGTAGGTTCCGTCCCCAACACCCACAAAATAGAAAAAAGGAATAGGGGAATAACCAGATGTGGCTACACGCGTCTCTAATCCTAGCTCTCCAAAAGCTTGGACAGGAGGAGCTGGGGTTCAAGGCCATCTTTGGCTACCTGGCAAGTTCAAGGCCAGCCTGGACTACAGGGTAGAACGTATATCAAACAAACTATGGAAAGAGTGAGGGAGGAGCTGGAGAGCTGGTTCAGTGCCTAAGAGCACACACTGCTCCTGCAGACGACCTGGGTTGGGTTCTCAGCACACATGTTGGGCAGCTTATAACTGCCTGCAACTCCAGCTCTAGGGGATCTGACTCCTTCTGGCTCCATGGTCTCTCGTGCACACACAGGTGTACACACATACACACACACAAGTTTTTTAAATTATTACTTTGAAGAAACGAAGGAAGAAAGCAGACCTTCAAAGGCACAGTGAGAATTAGTGAGCCGAAAGCATCCGAGTGGGCCCCCACCCCTGCTGCTCTTCACCGTCATCCTCCTGCCCCAGGTCCTCTCTTCCTTCCTCAGATGATTGAACTTTTGACTTTGACCTTGAAACAACAACAGAAAGAGGAAACGCACACCCCAAACGCATTTTAAAGCTTCCTTCAGGCAGCAAGGGGTAATTGCCCTTCCCTGCGCTTGGAGCCCTCAGCCAATCAGCTGCCTTGAGCAGGCTGCTGTTCTCCAGTTTCTGTGATTGGTCCGTGCTCTCGTGGTTTAGAGTTGTGAGCTGGGGCGCTTGTGACATTACAGTAGCCTCATCTTGTGGTTACATTTAAACCCTGAATCTGTTAAAATTACCTCTGAGGATGTGAGACTCTTGTCCGTAGCCCGATTCCTTGAGAATCATTTAAAGTGGCCCTGGGTATCAGGCTGTCAGAACCAAGGACTCGTGGAGGCCACCAGGTGCTGCCCCAGGTCAGGGCCTGACTCCTTGGCTGTTTCCAGTAGCTAGAAAGATCTAGAATATATCTAAGCTAGAACTCTGCATTTGGCTGGGACAGAATCCAGGCTGCTGGTTGAGGGATATATGAGGAGGTGCAGCTGGTGTTGAAGGGCGGCATATGAGGGAGTGTGCCCACCCCTCCGCTTCTGAGATAGAGTCTCCGGTCATTAGGTCTGTGCTGCCCACAGGGACCTATGTAACAATTCATTTCTATCTCATTTAGTGACTCAGAGCCAGGGTCTTACATAGTCCAGGCTAGCCTTGAACTCTGTGTGGGCAAGGGTAATCTTGAACTTCTGATCCTCCTGCCTCGCCTCCCAAGTGCTGGGGTCCCAGGCGGGCACCACCATGTCCAGTGTATGAAGGTGGGGATTGCACCCCCAGGGCTTCGCTCCTGGTAAACAAGCACTCGCCCAGCTGAGCACGCGCCCAACCCAATTAAAATAAAGTGTAGAAGCCAGACAAGTCCATTTAAAGTTCTTCGCAGTCAGTGTTTGCCGTATTGGCTGGGACAGGCATAGGCTATGTCTGCCATGCTGGGCATATTCGGGCACCTCGGGCACCCCTGGGTGAAGCTTTTAGTGTCTTTAGAGAGGAAGGTCAAGGCCGAAAGAGGCTCTGGGCCTACAGCCCTGCGCCCTCCATCCTGTCCCTGGCCTGAAGACTAATGGGTTGGTTTTGTGGGGGCTCGGTTCCCTTGCGCATGCGCTGATCTTTCGTTCCACTTTGCTTCCGCAGTACACGGCAGTTCCTGATCTCTACTTTGAGAATGCCATGCGATTTTTTAACTTCTCGTGGAGGGTCACAGCCGACCAGCTCAGGAAAGCCCCCAACAGAGATCAGTGAGTTCCCCCGAAGTGTGGGTTCCTTGAACGCGGGGAGACCCAGAGTGATCTGTGTTGGGTGGAGTGTGGCTTCATCACTGGCTCGCCATAAGCCAGATACAGTGGTCGTGAGCGCTGTCTAAGGAATGGAGACAGTGGTGCTCACACTGGCAGATACAGAGACCGAAAGCCAGAGTGATCCTGCCTGGGGGCTGGGACTTCAGCATCCTCCCCGGCCTGCTGGGGAGTGGGTGGAGCTGACTGGAGCTAAATTCCGGTCCTGTCTCTGCTGACTCAGCAGCTTTCAGAGGAAGAAGCTCACTCTTGGGCCCTGGTGACAGTGAAGTAATAGACGTCTTGGGGAGGGGCAGGCCCCACGGGTGGTCCCTCCATTCCTCATGAACAAAAGTGGTGACTTCCCCGTAGGGGCTTGTGGAAGGTTCTGGAGGGGTTCCAACCTCTGTAACTGTTGAACCATACCTCTCCATAGCAGCAGCATCTGGGGAACTTTTTCATCAACACAACCTTCTGGACTGGAATGTGGCCCAGTGGTAGAGTGCTTGCCTGGCAAATGCAAGGATCTGAGTTCAAATTCCCAGCAAACAAACCCCAGAGCTTCTTAAATCAGAAATACCTGGAGCGAGACCGGTGTCTGTCTTTTACTGTTTTGAGATTGGGATTTCAGTATGTTGTCCAGGCTGGCCTTGAACTCCTGAGCTCCACTGACTCCGCATCCCCAATTGCCCAAACAACAGGCACGTGCTACTGCATATACAACTATTTTTTAAGTGTTTGCTGTAGAGGTGTAAGGGCGCTGTGTGTCTGTCACCTTCCCTCAGTGCAGGCAGAGAAGACAAAAGGACCCCTGGGCACATCCCACCCGCCAGTCTAGCCAAATCTGCAGGCTTCAGGTTCCCTGGTGTGCATACAATCTTGGGTTCTATCCCCAGGTCACAAAACAAAATAAAATAAATGAAGTCTCTTTAGAAAAGTCAGGCACCCTCTCAGCTCAGTCCTCTTCCTGTGATATCCTTTCTCCGTGCCAAAAGCATCCTGCAGAATTCCTCACCTCGCTACTGACGCCTCTTTGCCTCTGGCGCCCTCTTGTGGACAAGAGGCGCAGAACTCTGTTTCCTCTGAAGTCTTCACCAGTACTTCCTACAGCTTGAGAAGGGCTTTTAAGCATCAAAGTATAATAGCGCAGGCATGGCTGCCAGTTCATCTGATCGTAAATTTAACTTGGTCTTTCACCTAAATTCTGTTATGCACCCACGAATATTTCGGTGGTTATTTGGATATAGATGTGATGTGGGAAAGCTCTCGATATCTTTACGTGGCTTAATGACTCCCGGCAGAATACCTCTGTGGTGCTCGCTGGGAGCAAACAGAACAACTGGGCCCATGTGAAAAATGCCCTTTCTCTTTTCCCATTCTTTGTTGGCTCTCCCCGCTGCGCCAGGAAAACGCTGAAATGCCAGCTATCTGGTTCACTTTATGTGGTTAGTTACCGCCTTTTTGGTCTTAGGGTGTTTCCATATGTGTCCCCAGCTCTGCAGGTGTCACTCAGACGATGGAACGCTTGCCTGGCATTCTTGATCCTTGGCACCTCATAAAAAATAGGGTGATGTACACAGCTGCAGTTTCAGAACTTAGGTGAACGGAGGAAGGAGAAACAGGAGAGTGAGGTCACCCCTGCAACATAACAAATTCCAGTCCAGCCTCGCATACATGAAACGTGATCTAAAACAATGCAGACATCTGGAAAGCTCTTAAAACATGCATTCTCTGGTTTTATGAAAAGTTTATGAAGTGAATATTTTCCCAGAAATGTTTTATGTGTAGAGTATGGTAGCATGTTCCTATAATCCAAACACTCATGAAGCAGAGGCAGGAAAATCTCAGCAGTAAAGAACATATTCTGTAGCCAAGTGTGCTAGTATACACCTTTAATCCAAGCACTCAGGAGGCATAGGCCAGCCTGGTCTACAGAGAGAGTTCCAGGACGGCCAGGGCTACAGAGAGAAACCCTGTCTCGAAAATAAAACAAAGACAAAAAAACTGAAAACATACCCTACTTTTCTAGGGACCCGAATACAGTTCCCAGCACCTCTGGTCTCCCTGGACCCTTGCCCGTACCCACAGATAGGCACACATGCACACATAAAAAACGCGGTTTTTAGATTTGTTTAATCACATATATGAGTGTCTTGCCTGCTTGTCTTGCTGTGTACCGTGGGTATGCTTGGTGTCCAGAGAGATCAGAAGATAGGACAGAGTCTCTGGGACTGGAGCCACAGGTAACCATGAGCCGCCACATGGTGGTGAGAACCAAACCCACACCTTCTGTAAGAACAGGTGCTCTTAACTGACCAGCCATCTCATGGCCCCTGAAACGCAAATCTTCATAGGGTGTACATGTGTGTGTGAGTGCGGGGGGTGGGGGAGGAAGGAGAGAGGCAGAAGTATTGTACATTTCTTTTCAGAACATATTCTAGGGGTAGAATCAGGGCCTTCCCCTACCGCTGAGATATACCCCAGCCTCTTCAGATTTCTTTAATTAACAGAAGGCAGCTGGGTTCTCATGTCTGCCTCAGCATCCTCTCCTCTCACAAGTTATTTTGAAGTAGAGATAGAAAAGCCAGCCTCGGGGCTGGAGAGATGGCTCAGAGGTTAAGAGCATTGCCTGCTCTTCCAAAGGTGCTGAGTTCAATTCCCAGCAACCACATGGTGGCTCACAACCACCTGTAATGAGGTCTGGTGCCCTCTTCTGGCCTGCAGGCATACACACAGAACATTGTATACATAATAAATAAATATTAAAAAAAAAAAAAGAAAGAAAAGCCAGCCTCACACAGACATATGGTTAGGAAGGGAGAAGATTTATTTTTATTATTTTTGTGGGGTTTTTTTTGTTTTGTTTTTTTAGGCAGGATCTCTCTACATAGCCCTGGCTGTCCTGGAACTTGCTCTGTAAACCAGGCTGGCTTCAAACTCACAGATCTCCACCTGCCTCTGCCTCCTGAGTGCTAGGATTAAAGATACGCGCCACCACACACACCCCACCCAAGATTATACATTTTTATCACCTTCTTTAGTTTTTTTTAGATTATAATATAACTATATAATTTCTCTCATCCCTTTCAAAATTTTACTCATTTTGTGTTTTGCCTATGTATGTTTGTACCGCATGCATGCAGTACCTGTGGTGGCCAGAAGAGGGCATCAAATCCCCTGGAACTGGATGTACAGGCCCTTGTGAGCTGACCTATGGCAGCTGGGAACTGAATGAATGGACCCAGATCCTCCGGAAGAGTAGCCAGTGCTCTTAACCACTGAGTCATCTCTAGCCCACCCAAAACTTATTTTGAAGCCTCACATTCTTGTCATGGGTAAACAGATGACATCAGTTGTTTTCCCAGAGATTGTGAACTTGCTTTGCCTATTTGCAAGAAAGCATCCAGTATCCAAGGTTACTGTGGTTTGTCAGCCACCCTGAAAGAAACGCCAGAAACAGCATCAAGAAGGCTAGAGTGCTTCGTGGGTGATCCCACAGAAAATTAAGAGGCTCCTATGGGGAGGGGTTTAATGGACTCAGCAGTTATAATACCTCTCAAGGGCATTCAGAGAGCGAGGGTGACTTGATGGGCTGGGCTTGGGGCGTTGTTTCTCTTTTCTTTTTGATTGTGGATTTTTCTGGCTTGTTTTTGGTGTTTGCATGTGTGTGTGCACCTCTGAAGTCACACAGGGAAAATGTGAGTGTCTTCCTCAGTTGGTCTCCACTCCTCTGTTGAGGAAGGGCCTCCTTCTAGCTCTAACACATTCGTTCTGAGATTCTCTGTCTGTGCCTTCCAAGTGCTAGAATTGCAGGCCAGCCACCTTGTGTATGACACCTGGTATTTACACGGCTGCTGGGACCTGATCTTGAGTCTTCATACTTAATATAGCCAGCTCTTCACCAGGGAACCATCTCCCCAGTCTCCTCCCCCACCCCACCTCGGCCCCGTTTGTTTTTTTGTTTTGTTTTTTGAGACAGGGTTTCTCTGTAGCTTTGGTGCCCATCCTGGAACTAGCT
>NC_022016.1:46914752-46919786 GCF_000317375.1 Microtus ochrogaster | reverse complement strand
CCAGACCCCATTACAGATGGTTGTGAGCCACCATGTGGTTGCTGGGAATTGAACTCAGGACCTTTGGAAGAGCAGGCAGTGCTCTTAACCTCTGAGCCATCTCTCCAGCCCCTTTTTAGGTGTTTTTGAAACAGGATTTCATTGTCACCCTAGTTGGCCTTGACCTCACATCAGCTGAAAATGACTTCGGATTCCTGCTCTCATCCTCCTGCCTCCACACCTTGAGTGCTGGGATTTCAGGCGTATCCCATCATTCCCAGCTGTGTTGTGTATCTCGAATTCTAATTGTTCTTAATAATAAAAACTCGGAGTCAGCTACCAGGGCGTGAAAGATGAAGGATCAGAGAAGCAGAGCAGTCAGCCACTAGAGTTCTTACCTCTACCAGTGCTCAGACCAAAGGGGCGATCCTGTCCTCAGACTGTATCTCAGACTACTCTGAGCTCCTGTCTCCATCTCCCTAGTGCTGGGATCACCTTTGTTCGGGTTCCATTTCTCTTTTAGATTGGATCAATTTCGTGTAGCCCAAGGTGGCCTTAAACTAACAGAGATCCGTCTGTCCCCCAAGTCCCGAGATTAAAGGTGTGTGCCACCACTGCCTGGCCTCTGGTAGCTTAGCTCTGCACTCTGATCTTCAGGCAAGCTTCATCTGGTAAAACACAAAGTATCCCTACGATGTTGATCTGGTTTTGGTAGCGTTCCTGCTGGGGAGGCCCTGGTGGCACTTAAGGCTCGTGGAGAATTGCCGTAGAAGCTTTTGAGCCCTCTGCTCGAATGTGTGACACATCAATAGAGGGTGACCTTGAATGCCACCTCTCGGATGACGTGATTACAGGCATATACTGTTACCCTGGTTTATGCAGTGTTGGGAACTAGACCCAGGACTTTGTACAACTTAGACACTTTACCATTCTAAACTACATTTTGAAGCCCCAGAATCTACATTGTTTGCTCCCTTGTTTGAGACAGAGTTACTCGATTTCATAGCTCTGGCTCTCTGAAACTTGCTCTGTAAGCCGACCAGCATCAAACTCAGAGATCTGCCTGCCTCTGGCTCCCGAGTGGTGGGATCAAAGCATGTGCCACCACCGCCCGGCTCAGCCCCTTGACAGTGATGTCTAAGTCCTGCCCACCTCCCCTTCCACCGAGTTTGCCAGAGATCTCACGTGTGCTTGTGACTTGCAGGTGGAGTATGACCCCGCCCATGGTGAATGCTTACTATTCTCCCACCAAGAACGAGATCGTGTTTCCAGCTGGAATCCTGCAGGCGCCATTCTATACCCGCTCCTCGCCCAAGTAGGTCATGCCGGGTGCTCTGACACCAACCATTCGCCAGCCTCAGCAGCCCCTAGTCCAGTCTGGCCCAGCTCCCATAGCCAACCACTTAGCCAGCCATGGGTGCCAGGAGGCCTGAGATGGTGGACGGAACAGCTTCTGTGGCCCCGGCCCTTCCCTCCTGGCCTCTCTTGGCTGTGCATGTCCCCACACAGTGGGACTTGGAGGAGCACGTCACAGGATCAGGTTCTCTCTGGACAGCATCTTAAAACACAGCTTGAGGGCAGACATTATGTCTGTATCTCACGCAGGCAGGCTTTGAAAGATACCGTCCTGGATCTGAACTCCAGGCTGGATATTCACTGCGTGACACTTAGGCAGAGAGGCTGACCTGGACCCCAGCCATTCATGAGTATTAAGACCCAACTCGGGAAGTAGAAAAATACAAGATCTCCTGAGTACATTGGGAGCATGGGGACCTTAGGAGAGGGTTGAAGGGGAGGGGAGAGGCAGGGAGGGGAGCAGAGAAAAATGTAGAGCTCAATAAAAATCAATTAAAAAAGACCCAGCTCTGCTGAGGTGACTTACACAGGCGTGGCTCCCAGAGGGCAGAGTCCGCTGTGGTTGACTCTGCCCAGCCCCTTCCTATCTCCAGAGGCCACATTCCCAGAAACCCCTGTGGGTCCCTACTGGGTATTGGGACCAGAGGTCACATAGCGGGCGTCACCCTCACCTGTGTTCTCACCCTCCTCCAGCGCCTTGAACTTCGGTGGTATTGGTGTTGTTGTGGGCCATGAGCTGACACACGCATTCGACGATCAAGGTACACATGACGTGGGGCCCCCATTCTGGTGGAACCAGCCAGTTTGCTGCCAGCCCTGTCTGCTCTCTGCCCGCCCTGGCTGCTTCCCTGCCTGCCCTGGCTGCTTGCTGCCCATCCTGTCTGCTTCCTGTGCACCCTGGCTGCTTCCCTGCCTGCCCTGTCTGCTTCCCTGCCCACCCTGTCTGCTTTCTGCCCTCCCTGTCTGCTTCCCTGCCTGCCCTGTCTGCTTCCCTGCCTGCCCTGGCTGCTTCCTGCCCTCCCTGGCTGCTTCCCTGCCTGCCCTGGCTGCTTCCCTGCCTGCCCTGTCTGCTTCCTGCCCACCCTGGCTGCTTCCTGCCCGTCCTGTCTGCTTCCTGCCCACCCTGTCTGCTTCCTGCCCGCCCTGTCTGTTTCCTGGTCTCTTCACCGCTGAGGTTCTTAGTATGGAAGGATGGGTGTTCAGAGCTTGGCTTTGCTGCCTTCAGTATAAGCTTCAGCTAGTCCCATCTCCTGACCACGCCTCTTCTCTCTGCTGTGAACATGAGGATTTCGTGTAGCACTGGGAAGGTCTATGGTTACTTTGAAGCCCCTGCTCTTACTTAGAGGTCAGCAATAGTATTCAGCAGGGAGTGTACAGTTCTCTGCTATAGACAGAATTTTTCTGTCCCGCCAGCCAGTTCCCAAATAACCACACCGAGACTTATTTATAAATGCTTGATTGTTGGCTCAGTTTGTCACTGACTAACTCTAATAACTTAAATTAACCCATATTCCTCTCAACGCCTGCCACGTGACTCGGTACCTTTCCTCAGTATGGCACGTTCTTCTGCTTTCTCTTCGTCTCCATGAGACTCCCGAGAGTCGGTCTCTTCGTTTTCCCAGCTCTTCTTTGTCTGCCAGTCCCTTACCTCTGCCTGTCCAGCTATTGGAAGTCAGTTTCTTTATTAAACCAATCACAGTGACATCGTTTAAAGGAATATTCTACATTCTACCATTCTAGAAACTTCTCTGGTCTGACCATAGAGAAATGGCAGTCAAGCCCACTTCGTTAGCTAAAAGCCAGAATCCCACTTATTGCTTCCTGCCTTGGGAACCCCATAACCCAGAGGGAAAAGCTGGGGCCTACCTGTGATCCTGGCACTGCCAGCCCTGGCTAGGAGTCTGTTCCTTGGGGTTAGGGACTCTTTGCCAGTATTAAAAGCCAGCCCCAGTCCTCTGTGCCCTGGACCATTTTCCCGTCTGGTCTCTGCTGTGACTGGCCAAGCCTCCGTCACATGGCCTGGAGGGTGGCAGAGGAATAGCAGCAGGTCCCACTGTGTGACCTCTCTCCTTCCTTCACAGGTCGGGAGTATGACAAGGATGGGAACCTCCGGCCCTGGTGGAAGAACTCGTCCGTGGAGGCGTTCAAGCAGCAGACCAAGTGCATGGTACAGCAATACAGCAACTACAGCGTGAACGGGGAGCCCGTGAACGGCCGGCACACCCTCGGGGAGAACATCGCCGACAATGGAGGACTTAAGGCCGCCTACCGGGTATGTCTGCTCCGCGTGGGCACTGTCCTGGTTTGCAATGGGAGATGGTCTGTTGTGGTGGGAAGGCGTGGTGGCAGGAGCCACATAGCCTCTGCCGTCAGGGGTGAGAAAGTAAATAGGAAGTGAACTGAACTGTAAAGCCTGGAGTCCCCCCCCACTTCCTCCAGTGAGACACCACCTCCTAAAGGTTCCACAGTAGTCCCAGACAGCACCACTACCTGGTAACCAAGTGTTCAGATCCGTGAGCCTGTGGGGGACACTTCATGTTCAGATCCCAACTGAACTGAGAGAGTTCTGGGTTCAAGTCCCAGTGCTAGCATGATTGACCCGAGTTGTGTGCCTGAGAACTCACAGCCGCACCAATGGGCTGTTGGGAAAGAGCAGCCAGGTGCCTGGGACCCACTCCTGACCCAGAGAGGCACTCAGAGATGTCAGTTAAGTAGAAGAGAGAACTGGCCGAGACCAGGTAGGCATCTGGCAGACATGCAGAAAAGTACTGTTTACTGGGGCCATTCTGCGAGCAGGCTCGGGATCCCCAGCAAGTTCAAGACTTGGTGTTGGCATCATGTAGGCGGACTTTTCTGTCCCGCCAACCCCCCCCCAAGATAACCAGAGCATTAATTATAAATGCTCAACCAATAGCTCAGGCTTATTAACTCTTACATTTTAAATTAACCCATATTTCTTATCTATGCTCTGTCACCTGGCTCAGTGTCTTTTCTCAGTATGACAAATTCATTTCCTGCTTTCTCTGCGTCTCCTCATGACTCCTGAGACTCCGCCATTATTCTTCCCAGTGTCCTCCTAGGCTGGCTTCCCACCCAGTCTCTTCCTGCCCAGCTCTAGGCCAGCAGCTCTTTATTGACCAACGAGAGGAATACTTATTTACAGTGTACAAAGATTGCTCCACAGCAGCACTGAATCTCCATTTCACAGGTTTGGAAACTGAGTTCAGTAGCGTTTCACAGTTGGCCTAACATCTGTCTGCCAGTAGGCATGTATTAGGAGCTTTCTGCCCAACTGTGCTGCACTTGAATTGCTACAGAGTGTAGCTAACAGGTGAGAGCTGCTCCTGCCCAGCCTGTGACGTGAACTGGGAGGCAGAAGGCAAGCACAGAGAGCCTGACACCAGAAGGGAGAACCTGTGTGTCATTGATTGTGCAAAGAGCATTGAATGGAGCCAGTGATGGATTGTTGG
This sequence comes from Microtus ochrogaster, assembly GCF_000317375.1. Lineage (NCBI taxonomy): Eukaryota > Metazoa > Chordata > Mammalia > Rodentia > Cricetidae > Microtus > Microtus ochrogaster. The sequence goes on along the minus strand of NC_022016.1, from coordinate 46,914,981 downwards.
GTCCAAAGATGGCCTTCTAGAAGGAATGACATTTGAACTGTAGCCTACCAGGGGCAGCCAATCTTTGACATTGCAACATGATGTTATTGCCAATAAACTTCATGCTTGAGAACTGCATAATTAGGTTACAAAACAAAGTGGTTTGGTTTGCAGTACACACAGAATGGCTCACAGCCATTCATTACACAAGTTCCAGGGTATCCTAATACCCTTTTCTGACAATACACAC
>NC_022016.1:46906265-46912012 GCF_000317375.1 Microtus ochrogaster | reverse complement strand
ATAGAGCTCAGCCGGGAAAATGCTGCTACCAAGAAGCCATGCTTAACTCTGTTCTTTCTGTGTCTAGAATTCCTTCCCAAGCCCTCTTGGGTTTTACATCCATGTCATTGCCTCACGATGGTGTCATTTGTAGCACAGCATTTCTGTCCTTCCCAGTGCCACAGCCATCAGGCCCAACAGAACACACAGAGGCTTATTTTAATTATAAACTGATTGGCCTATTAGCTCAGGCTTATTATTAACTAGCTCTTACAACTTAAATTAACCCATAATTCTTATCTGTGTGTAGCCATGTGGCTTGGTACCTTTTCTCAGTGAGGCATTATTCTCATCTTGCTTCCTCTTTGTCTGGCTGGTGGCTGTGTCTCTGCCTTTCCTCTTCCCCGAATTCTCTTAGTCTGGTCACCCTGCCTGTATTTCCTGCCTGGCTACTGGACAGTCAGCATCTTATTAAACCAATACAAGTGACAAATCTTTACTAGGGACAGAGTATTATCCCACAGCGGATCTCTGTGAGTTTGATGCCAGCCTGGTCTACAGAGTGAGTTCCGGACAGGCTCCAAAGATACAGAGAAACCCTGTCTCAAAAAGCGATAAACAAACAAACAAAACAAAAGGAAGGAAGCAAAGGATCAAAGAAGTGCTCTAAGTCTTTGGGCTTGAGCAGCTGGAGAGGGGTGCCATTGACTATGATGGGAAAGCTTGGTGTGCACCTGTGTGTGCACGGGGACATGGGGGCGAGGAGAGCTATCATCCCATTCCTGCTGTGTTGAACTTGAGGCGCTTCATGGGTACCTGTCCAGGTGTCCGTTGGAAAGAGACTGGAGTGGAAAGCATACAGTTGACAACTGGCCTGACTGGTGTGTGTTTTTGGCCATCGGGTTGAACGAGAACACAGAAAGACCCTGACACCCAGGTGCCCACCTCTGCTCTGTAGTAGGGCTTCCCTGAACCTCCACAAGGGACCCACCCTCACCTGTGTCGTGTCTCACCTCTGCTTTTCTCTCCTCCTAGGCTTACCAGAACTGGGTGAAGAAGAATGGAGCCGAGCAGACGCTGCCCACCCTGGGTCTCACCAACAACCAGCTCTTCTTCCTGGGATTTGCACAGGTGAGCTCACTGGGAGGTAAGGCAGGTGTGTTCCATCGTGGGCATGTACACGAGCTCCACAGCCAAAGGCAGGTTCCCCACAAATGGCACCTTCCTAAATCAGCAGACTGTCTTTGGGATATTCCCCTGTATGAAGGCAAGGTGCATGGAAGGGCAGAAATCCACCTAGCGGTCCTCCTGGCTCCCCAAGATCTCAGGCTCACGCTGTTGCTGTCATGGGTGGGACCAATCGAGCGGCTTCAGGGCCCCATGGTAACCCCAGATTTCCTTTGTTAACCCCTCCCCTAGGTCTGGTGCTCCGTCCGCACACCTGAGAGCTCCCATGAAGGCCTCATCACCGACCCACACAGCCCCTCCCGCTTCCGGGTCATCGGCTCCGTCTCTAACTCCAAGGAGTTCTCAGAACACTTTCACTGCCCTCTTGGGTCCCCCATGAACCCTCATCACAAATGCGAAGTCTGGTAAGGGCTGCAGCACAGAAAGCACACGTGGAAGAGGGTAAGGGGCCCGCAGCCAGCTCCTGGCCCAGGCCCTCAGCTGCCTAGGACCCCTTCCCCACCCTGGAGGGTATACAGCCATCCCGTCTAAGCCTATGGTGGTGGTCCATCACTCGACCCCAAGATCTGATCCCTGTGAAAGCCCTGGCACCCATGTAGGATGCTAGAGGGCATTTGTATGTCGAGCTGGTGGGCCTCACACTGACAACGGCAATGGGACACAGCCCTCGCCCACATCCAATGCCAGTTATACCACAATACCACTGTGTCAAATGCTTTAAAGATATATTTTTGGGGAGACTATTTTTTAAGCATTATGGAATACACTGGAAATATTCAGGGAAAATGCATTTAAAACACTTTTTTTTTTAAAAAAAAAGGAAAGATTAGTATATTTATTATGTTCTCTTTTTCTAAATAATCTGTGGACAAAGGAACCCCCACTGATTTACCCCGGGGACCCCAGGCTGCTGAGCAAGCCCCTAGACTGAACGCTACATTAGCCCATTGGTGGTGTGACTGTTTCTGCAGTCACCCATGCAGACAGGAGATGCAGGGACCAGGATGAGGGAGGAGCCAACTGAGGGACCTCCCTCTGGGCATGACCCTTCTCAGCTCACCTGCCCTGTCTCTGGCATCTAACCGTGGGAACCCCAACAAGGATGGTCTGGTACCCAGAGCTGAGGCAGCCTGAACAGGAGCCCCTCAAGGCTGAGTCCCATGACCCCCTCTTCTCCAAAGATGTCTTTCTTCTGGTCCCACCTCTTCTGGCCTTGGGGATCGGATGCCACTCTGTAGCACTTCCGACATTCTGAAGGGATCCGCCTCGCTGACCCTTGGCACAAGGAAGTAGTCCAGTTCTCCCTCCAATCTCTGTAGCCCAGAGTTGCCCTGGCCTGGTTCCCAGGACCTGTTTTCTAGTGCCTTAACTGAGTCTGTGGCCCCTGAGTTCCACCAAGGAGGCAGCACCTGACTAGAAGCCACTACCATAGCACCTCACCCAGGACCCTCAGGGTTGCCGTCCCAGCCTGCCTACAGGGCAGCTGTCCCAGATGTCCATTGTTGGGAGCTGTTGATTCCTCTCAGACTTCCAGCCTCCCGTGGCTGAGTTGAATCAAGCCAGTTCTTATAGGTGGGGGGGGGGGAGGCATCTGTGAGCCAGAGGAGGCTGAGAATGGAAGGATCCCAGCCCCATCTGGGCTACAGGGAAGGCGTCTGCCCAACAGCATCACCCAGTAGTAGATGTATGGGTCCCCACTAGGTGGTGCTTATTGTGGTTCTCATGATTGCTGTAGGGAGGCAAGCCACCAGACCTGTGAGCAGGGAGCCTAGGAGTGCCACCCACCACCTGGCAGGCCATGCCCCACGTCGCACAGCAAGCCTCCCCCCCCCTCCCAATACCATATTCCTCCTCAGCCAAGAAGTTCAGAAATGTAGTCTCTATCCTGCCAGTTTAGGGTTAGCCTTAGCTCTTGGCCAGGGAGCTAGAAGCTAGCCCCTGACAAAGTTCCTGGTTCCTGTAAGCTCGGTCAAGGTCTCATAGCTCTTCAGGGAAAGGTGTAGCACGGGAAGCAGGAAGGTGCTGGAGCCATGTCCTGCCACTTAAAGGTGGACCTTCCGGGCCCCTGCCCCTTTCCGTCCCGCCTTCCTGTGGAGAGGCAGTTCTGGAAAGAGTCCAGCACCAGTATGTAGAAGCAGGGTCCTCAGCTGGGGAGTCAGCGATCCGGTCATTGCTCAGGGTGTGCAAGGCAGCCATAGCAGGAAAGCCCAGGCTGAGCAAGGATGGGTGGGTATAAAAGCAGCAGCCTGCTCCCCCACCCTCACCCCCACCCCCAGGGGTTCGAGAAAGGCAGAAGTGAGAAGAGTTGCTGCTCTCAGACCCCTCCTCTCAATGCTGGGAGCTTCCCTGCGGGTACAGAACATGGGGTTCGGAGCTAGGGAATCTATTTTTTGTATTATTATGTTTGTGCTACTGTAGTTTTGACGTGGCACTATTGTAATTACAATAAAGTTCTTGTACCAAGCGCCTGTGTCTGAGTGTCCGTCCTTGGGTGATGTGTGTCCTGTGGGGCCATGAGAGGGACCTTGGTCAACCAAAGCTGCCCACCCTTGTAGAAGTCTCAGACCCTGAGGAATACCAAGTTACTGTTTCCTGTGGCCAGTCCTGGCCACTCTTTCAAGGAGGTGTTCCTGTGAGTACCCCTTGTTGGTGAGAACTGTGCCCCCCCACATGCTCACATGTGTGCACATACACTGAAAAGTCATGTTTCCATTGTCTTAGAGCAAAGAACTTTCCAGTAAAGATTTTCAAAGAGGCTCAAGAGCGAGCCAGCAGTTTTCTATGCATCTTCTTGTTAGGAAGTATTATTTTCAGGTGTGTAACTTTTGTTTAGGCTGCATTTGATTAACTGAAGCTGTGGTTGGTTCTCTGCAGGTCTAAAAGAGCGAGGCAGGAGCAAGGGTAGGTGGAGCTGGCAGGCAAAGAGGATAAATAGGAGAAACAAGGAGAAAAAGGAGCAAGAGAAGGAGAAGAGGAGGACATCAGGAGCAGCCACTCAGCTACACAGCGAGTCATGGAGTCAGAAGGAAAGAAAGGTCCAGAAGCAAAGGTAGTTGGGATAACTTAAATCTGACAAGATTAGCCAAGCTAAGGCCCGGCATTCATAAGTAATAATAAGCCTCCATGTGTGTGTGATTACTTGAGATCTGGGTGGTGAGCCCCCCCAAAAAAGCCAAAAGAGTAAAACAGCCCATAACATCCTCTGTCTACAGCGTTGTCTCTTGGCTTCTCTGCCTTATAAACTTCCCATCCTTCAAGGCCCCATGCAGTATCACCTCCTCCAGGAAGCCCTCTCTCACCTCCTACTCCACACAGACTTCTCTTTCCAACTAGGGTGTGTCAGTTTTCTGAGCCAATACAGTTACCAGGAACTCACTGCCTAACAGGACAGAAATTCATTACCTCATAGTTCTGGAAACTCAAAGGTCAAGATCAAGGTGGTGACAGGCTTGGTTCCTCCTCTGCAAGTCAGGAAGAATGCTCCAGGCCTCTCTCCTGGCTCCTGAGGGAGTCACACCCATGCACACACGGGACAGAGGTGGCACTGGCTGCTGCCCACCCCTTTCCCAAGAAGAGACACCTAACATCTGTCAGATTCCCGCTTAATCCCCAGGCCCCAGCCGGTTTTGTTTTTTGTTTTTTTCTGAGACAGGTTTCTCTGTGTAGCCCTGACTGTCCTGGAACTCACACCGTAGACCAGGCTAGCTTCAAACTCACAGATAGCCGCCTGCTTCTGCCTCCCAAGTGCTGTGATTAAAGCCGTGCACCACCACCGCCCAGCACGTTAGTACTTTGAGCAGACCCCTTTTCCAACAACCAAGAGAACAGATGGCCTCTGGGTCCCCAGCCCTGAGCCCTGAGCCCCCACATCTCCTCTCTTCCCTTCTCTTTGAAAACAATACATCCTTGCCATCCTTAGCCATGCCCCTCCCCACGCAGGATTTGAACTTCCTGCGTGGCTATTTGGGGCTTGCCCTTCCAGCTGAGGACGGTGGAGACAGCTGTGTCTTCAGAAGAACTGAAAACGTAAGCGATCTGATGTCTTTAACTGTGAGCCAGAGAGCCAGCAGGGTATACAGGTAGGGTGGGGGGGTGGATTAGAGGAGCCATTCAGTGCTCATAGACACCAGCACAGCAATGGGCCTACGGACAAATGACTTCACAAAGAACTGTACCGCTTCACTGGTGATGAGAGGAAGCACAGATGCATCCCCTGGCCACGTACAGAAAGGCCCATACCATAAATGCTTCAAATGCTCCCCCAAGCCAATCTGTAACCCCAGCCCCAGCATTCTCACAACCGAACTCCCAACAGAATTATCTGTGAGAGAGTGTGTATGCAGGTGGGTGTGGTGCTGGGTGAGAGCGTCGGTGCTGGTGGGCACTACAGCCACTAAGCTACATTGTCACCGTAACAGGCTTCCTCTTGGGCCACCAACTGGCTCCCAAATCATGATGTGGAATCTTAATTATGAATGTCCAGCCTTATGCTTGTTTCTTGCTAGCTCTTGTAACTTAACCTGTTTCTCTCCATTGACATTTTTGCCTCAGGCCTTTTACCTTTCTTTATTCTCTCTCTT
>NC_022016.1:46905526-46906165 GCF_000317375.1 Microtus ochrogaster | reverse complement strand
TCCTGCCCAGTGCCACAGCCATTCGGTGCCAACAAAACACACAGAGGCTTATTTTAATTATAAACTGGTTGTCCTATTAGCTCAGGCTTATTATTACCTAGCTTTTACAACTTAAATTAACCCATAATTCTTGTCTATGTTTAGCCATGGACTTGGTACCTTTTTTCAGTGAGGCATTCTCATTTTGTTTCCTCTGCGTCTGGCTGGTGATTCCAAAATCTCTGCCTTTCCTTTTCACCCCCGAATTCTCCAAGTCTGGCCACCTGCCTCTACTTCCTGCCTGGCTACTACTGGCCAATAAAGCATCTTATGAAACCAATATGAGTGACAAATCTTTACAGGGTACAGCAGTATTATCCCACAGCACTTTCGCCCTTTTTTTCTTTTCGAAACAAGAACTCTAAATTTAATCTCCTTTGTTTTGTCTTTTTCCTGACCATTATCAACTTGTAACCAACACACTAAACAAAGACAAACGTCCATAATCCATTTTTTGGTAATGTGGGCATAGTTTTCTAGGCTACTTCCTACTGATTGGAGGCATTGATAATCTTATGAGGACCTAAAGAAAATTTAGCATTATGGTCAATCCTGACTGGAGTATTCTGTGAGGCTGGATCATCTCAGCCAGCAGTCTTG
>NC_022016.1:46898797-46903985 GCF_000317375.1 Microtus ochrogaster | reverse complement strand
GAGGATGACCGATCTTAAACTCCTGGTCCTCCTGCCCCCACCTCCCAGGCGTGGAGACTACAGGTGTGCACCAGGTGGAACCCTGGACATCATGAGAAATGTGTGTCTTCTGACCCTGCCAGGTGAGCACGTCATGCAGTGACCTAAGGTAAAGGGAAGTGTGTCACTCTGAGGCAGTGGCACCGTGTAAGAGAGGTTGTGGGATTTGATCAAGCAGAGATTCAGCTGCCTCTCCCGCCTGGGCACTGAGACTAAACGTGTGCGCCACCACACCTGACCCAGCATTGAAAAGTTTTTCACAGCTGGTTCTGGGGCTGTATGAAGACCGGAGTGGCAGATGTCTGGAATAGAAATGGAAACAGCAGTCAGACAGGGAGCATGGAAAGTGGGGTGCGTGCCACACCCAGGGTAGCAAGGAAGCTGTGTCTGGGCTCTACCCACCGTTTCCATGTCTGGTTCTTCAGAGAGCATACGCGGGCTCAAGCAAGCAGTTTCTCTCGACAGTGTTCACATATGACCACTAGGTGGCGCCAAAACACAAAGGATTCAGGCCTGGGTCCGCATCCTGGTAATCTAGCTGACAGGACCCACCCTGACTCGTTAGACATTAGAAGGCAGGGCGGACACTTAAAGTAACCGTGGACTAGGCTCCTGAATATGTGAGTTCTAGTCCCTCGTTCCTCTCCCACACCTTCCTGGCGTGGGCACGTTACTTTGATCTCTGAACCTTAACAGTAACAAGAACAGAAGTTATAACCTAGGCCCAGGCTCCACATCACCCTCATTTTAGAGACGGCTGGCCAATCTGGAAGCTCAGAACTCAGCGTTTCGGACCTGAGTTTAATCTCCATGCCAACCCCTAACCATAACCTGGTGATTTTAGAGTCACCTGAGAAGGAGGGACCTCAGTTGAGGAATTGCCTCCATCAAATTGGCCTGCGGGCATGGGGAGGACATTTTTCTTAATTGCTAATTTGATGCACCCCTAATCAGGGGTGCTGGGCTGGATAAGGAAGTACTGGAGTAAGTTGGGTGTCTTAGTCGCCATTCTACGGCTGTGAAGAGACAGCATAACCAAGACGACTCTTATAAAAGAGACCATTTGATTGGGGTCTTGCTTGCAGTTTCAGAGGGTTAGTCCGTGATTGTCATGGCCGGGAGCATGACAGCCCCTGTGGTGCCGGGGCAGTAGCTGGGAGCCTTAGATCCCGTTCTGCAGGCAGACAGGCCAAGAGAGTCACCATCACCAGACCTGGCATGGGCTTTTGAACCTCAAAGCCCACTCCCATTGACACACCTCCTCCAACAAGGCCACACCTCCTCCAACAAGGCCACACCTCTGAATCTTTCCACGCTGCTAGGGACTGAGCATGCAAGCACATGAGCCTATGCGGGGAGGGGGGGGCATTCTCTTCAAACCTCTGCAGCAGGAAAAGCGAGCCTGTGAGAAGCATTCCTCCATGGTCCCTGCGTCAGTGCCTGCCTCCCAGGTGCCTGCGCTGACTTCCCTCAAGGAAGAACTGGTATTGGAAGTGTTAGATGAAATAAACCCTTTCGTCTCCAAGTTTATTTTAGTCAGTGGTTTTTTTTTGTTTGTTTGTTTGTTTGTTTTTTGGTTTTTCGAGACAGGGTTTCTCTGTGGTTTTGGAGCCTGTCCTGGAACTAGCTCTTGTAGACCAGGCTGGTCTCGAACTCACAGAGATCCGCCTGCCTCTGCCTCCCAAGTGCTGGGATTAAAGGCGTGCGCCACCACTGCCCGGCCCTAGTCAGTGTTTTATTACAGCTAGGGAGAGCAATCAAGGTCCCGAGGGACCTCTCTGAGTTGCCGTTTCCATCCCTGTCCCTGTAGGATGGAGCTTTAGCATGTCTGTTGCATGGCCGCAATTTTCAATGAGATCATTCCAAGTACTGGGCACAGGCAAAATCAGTGTGATAGGTCACACCTGTGATCTCTGTACTGGCAGGAACTTGAGGCTAGCCTGGGCTACATTCTACCAAGAAACTTCTGCAACTCATAAACACTTTCAGTAATGTAGCAGGATACAAGATTAACTCAAAAAAATCAGTTAGCCCTCCTTTACACAGATGATAAATGGGCTGAGATAGAAATCAGAGACGCATCACCCTTCACAATAGCCACAAATAATACTCTGGTTTCTCTTCAGATCGTATAAACCTTTTGCCTTTTACAATAGCCACAAATAGCATAAAATATCTCAGAGTGCCGGGCGACGGTGGCGCACGCCTTTAATCCCAGCACTTGGGAGGCAGAGGCAGGCAGATCTCTGTGAGTTCGAGACCAGCCTGGTCTACAGAGCTAGTTCTAGGACAGGCTCCAAAGCCACAGAGAAACCCTGTCTCGAAAAACCAAAAAAAAAAAAAAAAAATATCTCAGAGTAACTCTAACCAAACAAGTGGAATACTTGTATGACAAGAACCTTAAATCTTTGAAGAAAGAGATTGAAGTAGACATCAGAAAGTGAAAGATCTCCCATGCTCTTGGGTAGGTAGAATTAACACAGTAAAAATGTCAATCTTACCAAAAGCAATTTATCGATTCAGTGCAATGCCCAGCAAAATTCTTCACAGACCTCAAAAGAACAGTACTCGACTTCATATGGGAAAATAAAAAACCAGGATAGCCAAAACAATCCTGTACAATAAAGGAACTTCTAGCGGCATCACAATCCCTCACTTCAAACTCTACTACACAGCTATAGGACTGAAAACAGCCTGGTATTGGCATAAAAACAGACAGGAGGACCAATGGAACCAAATCAAAGACTCAGATATTAATCCACACACCTATGAACACCTGATTTTTGACAAAGAAGCAAAAAATATAAAATGGAAAAGGGAAGCATATTTAACAAATGGTGCTGGAGTAACTGAATATCAACATGTAGAAGAATGAAAATAGATCCATATCTATCACCATGCACAAAACTCAAGTCCCAATGGATCAAAGACCTCAACATAAAGCCAGCCACACTGAACTTCATAGAAGAGAAAGTGGGAAGTACACTTGAACTCATTGGCACAGGAGACCACTTCCTAAATATAACCCCAGCAACACAGACACTGAGAGAAACAATTAATAAATGGGACCTCCTGAAACTGAAAAGCTTCTGTAAAGCAAAGGACACTGTCAACAAGATAAAATGACAGTCTACAGAATGGGAAAAGATCTTTACCAACCCCACATCAAACATAGGTCTGTTCTCCAAAATATACAAAGAAATTGGTCACCAAAAGAACAAATAATCCAATAAAAAAGATGGAATACAGACCTAAACAGAGAACTCTCAACAGAGGAATCTAAAATGGCTGAAAAACACTTATGGAAATGTTCAACATCCTTAGTCATCAGAGAAATGCAAATCAAAACAACTCTTGAGATTCCATCTTAACCTGTAAGAATGGCCAAGATCAAAAACACTGATGACAACTTATGCTGGAGAGGTTGCGGGGTAAATGGAACACTCCTGCATTGCTGGTGGGAATGCAAGATGGTACAGCCCCTTTGGATATCAATACGGCAATTTCTCAGAAAATTAGAAAGCAACCTTCCTCAAGACCCAATAATACCACTTTTGGGTATATACCCAAAAGATGCTCAATCTTACCACAAGGACATGTGCTCAACTATGTTCATAGCAGGCAGCATTGTTTGTTGTAGCCAGAACCTGGAAACAACCTAAATGCGCCTTGATCAAAGAATGAATAAGGAAAATGTGGTACATTTACACAATGGAGTACTACATAGCAGAAAAAAAATAATGACATCTTGAAATTTACAGGCAAATGAATGGACCTAGAAAGCATATTGAGTGACATAACTCAGACCCAGAAAGACAAATATCATTTGTGCTCACTCATAAGTGGTTTTTAGACACAAAGCAAAGAAAACCAGCCTATAAATCATAATCCCAGAGAACCTAGACGGCAATGAGGACCCTAAGAGAGACATACATGGATCTAATCTACATGAAAAAGACAAGATCTCCTGGGGAAGTTGGGAACGTGGGAGTCATGGGAGAGGATAGAAGGGGAGGGGATAGGGAGGGAAGGGAGCATGGGAAAATGTATAGCTCAATAAAATCGATAAAAAAAGAAAAAAATATCCCAACTACCTTTTGCCTCTGGGCTTTTATCTTTTATCTCTATTTCTGTATACCTTACTTTCCTTCTCTCTCCATGGTTTGCTGTGTCGCTGGGCAGCTGGGGCCTAGTGATGTCCTCCTCTCCTAGTTCTCTTGCTGCTCTTCATTCTCTCTCCTCCCAGAGTGCCTCCTTCTATTTATCCTTCTATTTATCCTCTCTGCCTGCTAGCCCCGCCTAGCCTTGCTCCTCCCTCTTTATTGGCCTTTCATCTCTTCGGTGGACCATCGGGTGTTTTAGACAAAGACTCACAGCTTCGCAGTTAATCAAATGCAGCATAAACAGAAGCAACACAGCTGAGAAGAAAATTCCCCAGCCATGTTTACCCACCCCAGACTCTCCCCGGCGTGTGTCCTTTTGTGTCAGTTGGTGGGAGGACAGGTGGTTTGTTTTTTGTAACCAAGTCCAGTTAGTGCTGGCCTGCCAGAGTGCTGACTTGATCCTGTGTAGGTAAGCGCAGCTAAGGGGAGTTTATGAGTGCAACGGACATGTCCTCTCCAGGACGGTTTATTTCATTAAATTAATTAATCAATTGAGAGAGGATCTCACTGTGTGTCACAAGCTGAGCTTGAACTCACTCTTTATCCTAAGGTGGTCTTGAATGTGCAATCCTCCTCCTTCGGGTCCTCTGCCCCACTAGTGCTGAGATTACAGATTCTTTCTTCCATGCCTAGCAATTCCATCTGTTAAGAAAAAATAATAAGAAAAGGGCAGCTCTGCTGGTGCAAGAAATCCAATTAGGTCAAATCAAACAGAATCAAAATGCCCATCGTTTTATTAAGTAAGATGCTCTTGGGTGGCCAAGCGCATGGCGGGAAGAAGGGATAGCAGGGAGCCCAGGCAGACCCGAAAACCACGTGTTTCTCCTCTGGGAGCCCATTTAAATACCTTGTGGGAGTGGCATGCTGGGATTTGGTGTCCAGAGCAATGCAACTCCCAGGCCAGGTTGGCTGGGATGGATGCCAGGGGCTGAGGGCTATGCTCCCAACTTAACACCATCCTCCTCGTGAGCCTCAGTCTCTCCATC
>NC_022016.1:46893549-46898092 GCF_000317375.1 Microtus ochrogaster | reverse complement strand
GCAGGTCAGAAGAGGGCACCAGATCTCATAGATGGTTGTGAGCCACCATGTGGTTGCTGGGAATTGAACTCAGGACCTCTGAAAGAGCAGTCAGTGCTCTTAACCTCTGAGCCACACTTCTTCATTCTTTCAGCAGTGATTTATGGCTGTATTCCAGGTGCAGGACACTAAGCAGATGCACACCGAAACAGCTGTCACTCACTGGGAGGCCTTTGTTTGGAAGCCTGTTTATTCCAAAGCTGGCCTGCCAGCAATCAATCCTTGCAGGTTATTTCCTGTTTGGAGTGTGGGTGGGGGAGATTGTGCCAAGAGTTTATTTCCGTGCATCTCTGGGTGACTGTGTACAAGCAGGATCACACACACAGGAGCGCGTGCACACACACATTTATATATAACGTTTGGAGCAGTGTTGTCATGGGAACCAGATTTTGGTATCTCTGGGCATGATGGATGTCTGTGAGTGGAGGAGCTTTTATGGAGCACCCCCTGCACGCACTTTTGTGTGGTGAGACATCCTGCCGGGAGAGTTGCCCCTGAGAGCTTCAGGCAGCCCTTTTGATCACTGCTGTGTACCTTCTTCATTGACTTTGTCAGACGTGGGTGAACGGGACTGAGGGGCTGAGTGTCAGGCTCAGTGGCTGGCGCACAGATTCTCTGGCGTGTTTGCCAACCTCGGGGCACAACACTTGGGCTTTTCCTCCTTTGAAATGCTGAGGGCAGGAGGATGGTGCGGCTGAAAAGACACAGACTAGCCAAGGGTTGTATTCTCAGAAACAATGGCCACCGTGGCCACTTGGAATTCAGTGTGTAGTGCCAGCTTGGGGAAGGAGGCGGATGCCAGAGGGCGAGGAGGGAAATTGCTATTCCCTGAGCACTGGCAGTGGGCCTGGCCCCAGAATGAAGCCTCTTATCATGTACTCTTCAAGTCGGCTCTGTGAGATGGATAGGGTCATTCTCAATGGGAACCTGGGATTTGGAGAAGAGGAGCCCGCTAGGTAGAGAGGTACGAGGCTGAGATTCGAATCCAGATCCAGAGCCCAGACTTTGAGCATCTTCCTTGTCTGTTTACCACTGCTGCAACTAATATCACAGACTGGGTTATTTATTTATTTTGAGAAAGGGTCTCAAAAGCCAGGCAGTGGTGGTGCACATCTTTAATTCCAACACTTGGGAGGCAGAGGCCAGCTTGGTCTATAGAGCAGGTTCCGGGGTAGCCAGGACTACACAGAGAAACTCCAAAAGGGGGGTGGTCACACTCTGTTGCCTTGGCTGTCCTAGCACTCACTATGTAGACTAGGCTGCCTTGGCCTCCTGCGTGCTGGAATTAAAGGCATGTACTACCATGCCTGACTCACATATTTTACTTTTAATCATATTTGTGCCAGCTCACATGTAGGTGAGTGCCTGCAGAAGGCCAGAAGAGGGCGCTAGGTCCCCTGGCGCTTGAGTTGAAAGCCAGAAGAGGGCGCTAGGTCCCCTGGCGCTTGAGTTGAAAGCCAGAAGAGGGTGCTAGGTCCCCTGGCGCTTGAGTTGAAGGCCAGAAGAGGGCGCTAGGTCCCCTGGCGCTGGAGTTGAAGGTGTCTGGGAGCCACCTGATGTGGAGGCTAGGCCTTGAAGTTGGGTCCTCTCAAGAACAGGAGGGCCGGGCGGTGGTGGCGCATGCCTTTAATCCCAGGACTTGGGAGGCAGAGGCAGGCGGATCTCTGTGAGTTCGAGACCAGCCTGGTCTACAAGAGCTAGTTCCAGGACAGGCTCCAAAAACACAGAGAAACTCTGTCTCAAAAAAACAAAAAAAAAAACAAACAAACAAAAAAAAAGAACAGGAGATGTTCTTAACCACTGAACCATCTGCCCTGCCGCTCCCTTCCTTCTTTTAAAAGCCCATTAACAGCTCAGTCAGTGATGTGCTTGCTTTGAAAGCATGAGTAGCGGAGTTTGAGCCCTGGTACCCAAGTAAAAGAGTCAGCTGTATGGTATATTTCTGTAATCCAAGTGCTGAAGAAGTAGACTTGGTCACCAGAAGCCTGCTCACCTAGCCGATCCGTGAGCCCAGGACCCAGGAGAACCCTGTCTCGTGAAACAAGGTGAGTATCTGCAGAGGAATAACATCCAAAGCTGATCTCTAGCTCCACGTGCATGCTCACACATCTGTATACATCTGCACACACATGTCCATGTGAACATACATACATACATACATACATACATACATACATACAGACTGGGTGCATTATGCCACAACACCATCACTGGGTTCCACTCTCTCATGGCTTCACTGGCTCCTCATTACTTTGCAAGATCCACCCTCTACCCTCTAGGTACCATCAGTGTAATGTCTGGGGGTCCCGTTTTCAGTCCATGAACTTTGGGGGTACACGCTGGAGCCATGCCGTAAACCTGGGTCCATTTACTGAGGTCAGGTTTCCCTTCCATTCTAGGCCTGGACTGGAGTGAGAAGCAGCAAGGAATGGAAGCCGAAATACTCTCCGGAGAAACTGAGTCCCGGTGGCATGACGGGTCCTGGGCGGTTAGCAGGATGTTTCACACAAGACAGTGAGCGAGTTTGTTGGACTGGAAGAGCGCTGGTTCACACTGCTTTTGTGAGGATTTTCACTCTCAGTGATTTGCACCCCGGGGCCTTGTGCATGCTAAGCACGCGCTCTAGCGGTGAGTCACAGTCCCCACCACCGGGCACTCTCCACTACTTCACTATGAAGTCTGGTGAGATGAGTGACTATCAGAGAGAAAAAGACGGATGTAGCAGTCACCCAGCTAATGAGCTGAGAGATCTGGTCCCAAGCCACCTGGCTGCGTCAGACCTGCACTTTGCTTTCTTCCTTCCTTCCTTCCTTCCTTCCTTCCTTCCTTCCTTCCTTCCCTCTTTCTTTCTTCTCCTTCCTTCCTTTCTTATTTCTCCTTCCTTCTCTTTCTTTCTTCTCTTTCTTTCTTCTCTTTCTTTCTTTCTTTCTTTCTTTCTTTCTTTCTCCTTCCTTCCTTTCTTTTCTTTCTTCTCCTCCTCCTCTTCTTCTTGCAGGGTTTCTCTGTGTAGCCCTGACTGTCCTAGAACTTGCTCTGTAGACCAGGCTAACTTCAAGCTCACAGAGATCCATCTGCCTCTCAGGTGCTGGTACTAAAGGCATGCACCATCACCACCAGGAAGGCAGGGGTGCCTGCCTCATTTATTGTCAACATCCTGCATGTCTCTGGATCTTGCTAGATCTTTTTTCTCATGACTTTGCTGAAATGTCAAGACTACTGCAGGCCTCTTCTGACAAGGCCCAGAGAGAAAAACACTTTAACTACGGTCTCAGAGCTGGGCTCGGTGCCATGATCCACAGTTTTCTAAAACCCACTTCCTATGCTGCAGAAGTAGGTCAACCCTGGGCCTTAATCCCATAGTCCCTGGTCACAGTGCCAAGAACCGGGCTCCGTTTCCTCAGCAGGAAAGGACTCCACATACACCAGGAAGGAAGAAGACTCCCGCCTCTCCAAGTGAAGGCTGTCCCCCAAACTGGCCAGAGTAGAGTTACATAAGATGAATCATCATCTCTCCAGTGTCTGGAGCCCTTCTTCATGTCCCAGTGAGTCAGGCTCTGGACATTGGTGACAAAAGTGAAAGTCATAGCCCTTGTCCCTGGGAGACAGCCTTGGAAGGGTTCACTTTAAGAATGAAATGAGATTTCTCTCTCTCTCTTTGGTTTTTTGAGACAGGGTTTCTCTGTGTAGCCTTGGCTGTCCTGGGACTAGCTCTGTAGTCCAGCCTGGCCTCGAACTCACAGAGATCTACCTGCCTCTGCCTCCTGAGTGCTGGGATTAAAGGCATAAGAGGTTTTTCTTTATGTTCAAAGAAGTTGTGAAGCCGGGTAGACATACCTGGAATCCTATAGCAGGTTAGAGATGGAGGCAGGAGGAGGGTCAGGCTTCAGCATCATCTTTGGCTACACAGCAAGTTTAAGGCCAGCATGAGCTTTGTGAGACCGTGTCTCACAAGTGGAAAGCAGCTCACGGGCTGGGGCTATAGTTTGGTTGGTAGAGTGCTTGCCTATGCAGTCCCCAGCACTGCATAAACTGAGCATGGTGGAACATGTATGCTGGAATCCCTGCTCTCAGGAGGCAGAGGCAGAACCAAAAGTTAAAGATTCTCACCTACACAGGGAGTGGGGTGATGGTTAAGGTCAGTCTGGTCTAGGGACCGTGTGTGTGTGTGTGTGTGTGTGTGTGTGTGTGTGATTTACTGAGTACCTACTATCTTCCATGCACTGAGTTGTGTAAGTCCCTTATTACTATGGTGTAATAGAATCACAAGAAATAGCATACTAACACAGGAGAAGCAGAAGGGACGGAACAGTTGCATCTGGCTAAGGAAGAGGAGAAACTGTGGCAAATTCATCCTATAAGACTGTAACTAGTTCCTAGTTTGTTTCAGTTCCTAATTTCTTTTTTTCTTGACAGGTTCTTTTTATGTAGCCCTGGCTGTCCTGGAATTTGCTATGTGGCCCAAACTGGTCTGAAACTCTTTTTTTTTTTTTTTTTTTTTTTTTTT